>NC_140989.1:150926850-151270875 GCF_052327205.1 Somniosus microcephalus | reverse complement strand
GATTTAGAAAGGAGGTGGTAACTGAGCTGTGCCAGCTGCTTCAGCCAGATCTGCAGCCTCAGATAAGGTGCAGGACATCTCTGTTGGTGGCTGAGAAGATGGCTGCTGGCCTGAACTTCTACGCGAGAGGCTCTTCTCAGGCTGCGCGTCAGAGGCTGATCAGAAGTAGCTTCTAGGCCCCTCTCACGGAATGCTTGCTGCCATTCCAAGAACAGGAATGGAACCGGTCTGAAACCCCCAACCTGTGAAGGGCAAGGTGCATGTAAATAGCAGGCATGGCCATTGTAAATGAAGAAAGTGTTTCATTACACAAAATGTGGTTCCTTCAAACATGAGCAAGCTATGGCAACAGAAAGCAAAATGAATACACTGACACATAACTGCCTCTCACACCCGGGAGACTGTCCAAAACATAAATCACATTCCGACCATCTTCCTTGGCCTTGATTCCACTGCGCCAACCAAAGCATCCAATGCCCCATCAGTGAGGCGTTCCGCCCTCTGCCTCACCCTTTCCATGTCTTGCTAGGCTGGTGCACCACAGGTAGGCTCCCACCGCTTTGCAGGCCTACAAGACAGTGAGTGTGTCTGGTGATGCCAATTGACCTGCCCCTTTAAGAGCTGGCTGGCGCCACAGTGTCTCAGGGAAAGTGATTATTGACAGCACCCTTGCTGCGCCCCGCCGTGGCGAAATTGGGTTGCGCCGCCGGGTTAGCGCCTTAAGAGTAGCGTGCAGTGCCTGATTTAGCTCTGCAATCACCTTTAGGGGCGCTGCAACCCAATATCGCGGTAGATGGCGCTAAATTGTGCCTGGCGCTAAACTTTGCGCATCGCCAGGACTAGCGCCCCAAACGCGGCTATACCGAATTTCTAGGCCAGTAACTCTCAAACACACACAGCACACACTAACACTCAAACACACACTAAAAGCACACACTAACACTCAAACACACACACAGCACACAGTAACACTCAAACACACACAACACACACTAACACTCAAACACACACACACAGCACACACTAACACTCAAACACACACACAGCACAGAGTAACAAACAAACACAAACACACACATCACACACTAACACTCAAACACACACTAACAGCACACACTAACACTCAAACTCCCACACACAGCACACACACTAACACTGAAACACAGTACACACCAACACTCAAACACAAACACACAGCTCACACTAACTCTCAAATACACACACATCTCACACTAACAATCAAACACATACACACTGCACACACTAACACTCAAACACACAGAGCACACATTAAAACTCAAACATACACACACAGCACACACTAACATTCAAACACACACAAACAGCGAAAAACAAAACGCAAACACACACAGCACACACTAACACTCAAACACACACACAGCACACACTCACACTCAAACACACACAGCACACACTAACACTCAAACACACGCAGCACACACTAACACTCAAACACACACACACACAACACACACTAACAGTCAAACACACACACAGCGCACACTAACACTCAAACACACACACATTCCACACACTAACACTCAAACACACACACATACCACAAACTAGTACTGAAACACACACACTGCACACAATAAAAATGAAACACGCACAGCACACACTAACACTCAAACACGCACAGCACACACTAACTCTCAAACAAACACACACAGCACACACTGACACTCAAACACACACAGCACACACTAACACTCAAACACACACACATAGCACACAGTAACACTCAAATACACACACATCACACACTAACACGCATACAGCACACACTAACACTCAAACACACACAAAGCCACAATAACACTTAAACACACACAGCACACACTAACACTCAAACACAAGTGGCAAGTAACATTCGCACCACACAAGTGCCAGGCAATGACCATCTCCAACAAGCGAGACGCTAACCGTCTTCCCTTGACATTCAATGGCATTACCATTGCTGAATCCCCCACTATCAACATCCTGGGGGTTACCATTGATCAGAAACTGAACTGTGGCTACAAGAGCAGGCCAGAGGCTGGGAATTCTGCGGCGAGTGTCTCACCTCCTGACTCCCCAAAGCCTTTCCACCATCTACAAGGCACAAGTCAGGAGTGTGATGGAATACTCTCCACTTGCCTGGATGAGTGCAGCTCCAACAACACTCAAGAAGCTCGACACCATTCAGGATAAAGCAGCCCGCTTGATTGGCACTCCATCCACCACCTTCAACATTCACTCCCTCCACCAGCAGCGCACTGTGGCTGCAGTGTGTACCATCTACAAGGTGCACTGCAGCAACTCACCAAAGCTCCTTCAACAGCACCTACCAAACCCGCGACCTCTACCACTTAGAAGGACAAGGGCAGCAGACGCATGGGAACATCACCGCCTACAAGTTCCCCTCCAAGCCACACACCATCCTGACTTGGACCTGTATCGCCGTTCCTTCACTGTCGCTGGGCCAAAATCCTGGAACTCCCTTCCTAACAGCATTGTGGGTGTACCTACACCACATGGACTGCAGCGGTTCAAGAAGGCGGCTCACCACCATCTTCTCAAGGGCAATTAGGGATGGGCACTAAATGCAGGCCTAGCCAGCGACGCCCACATCCCATCAATGAATAAAAAAAAACCATACACACAGCACACACTATCACTCAAACACACAAAGCACATACTAACACATAAACACACACAGCACACGCTAACACTCAAACACACACAGCACACACTAACACTCAAACACACACACTGAACACACTCACACTCAAACACACACAGCACACTCTAACACTCAAACACACACACACAGCACAAACTAACACTCAAACCCACATAAGCAGTGCACACTAACACTCAGACACACACACAGCACACACTAACACTCAAACACACACACACAGCACACATTAACACTCAAACACACACAAAGCACACACTAACACACAAACACGACACACTAACTCTCAAACACACACAAAGCTCATAATAACACGCAAACGCACACACACAGCACACAATAACACACAAAAACCCACACACAGCAAACACTAACACTCAAACACAAACACACAGCTCACACTAACTCTCAAACACACACACAGCTCACACTAACAATCAAACACACACACATCACACACTAACACTCAAACGCATACACACTGCACACACTAACACTCAAATACACAAAGCACACATTAACACTCAAGCATACATACACACAGCTCATACTAACACTCAAACACACACACAGCACACACTAACACTCAAACACACTGTGGTAAACCACTGTATTTTATATTGCCACCTCTGGGTGGCGCTGTGTATGGAGGCATGCCTCAGCTGACTCCACCCACCACTGTGTGGGTTTCGTTCAGACTTGTTCAGTCACTCACGAAGAAGCATGGTCTCTTCTTAGCTAATAAAAGCCTTATTCATCTCTTCTTTCGACTCATCATCTCTTCTTCGACTCATCACCTTTTATGAAGTAATTGATAAGCGTATCACACACACACACACATCTCACACTAACACTCAAAAACACACAGCACACACTAACACTCAAACGCACACTGACAGCAAACACTAACACTCACACACACACATCACACACTAACAGTCAAACACACACAGCACACAGTAACACTCAAACACAGACATAGCTCATACTAACACTCAAATGCATACACACTGCACACACTAACAATCAAACACACAGAGCACACATTAACACTGAAACATACACACACAGCTCATACTAACACTCAAACACACACAGACAGCAAAAAACAAAATGCAAACACAGACAGCACACACTAACACTCAAACACACACACACAGCTCACACTAACACTCAAAAAAAACACAGCATACATTAACACTCAAATGCACACTGACAGCAAACAATAACACTTACACACACAAAGCACACTAACACTGAAACACACACACAGCACACACTAAAATTCAAAAACACACATACAGCATACAATAACACTCAAACACACACAGCACACACTGACACTCAAACACACACATGCAGCACACACTAACACACAAGCACACACACAGCACATGCACACTAAAACACACATACTAACACACAAAACCACTCACACATCACAGACTAACACTCAAAAACACACTGCACGCTGTAACACACAAACACACACACAGCACGCACTAACACTCAAACACATACACACACACACATTAACATTCAAACACATGCACAGCACACACTAACACTCAAAAACATACACACACACACATTAACATTCAAACACACACACAAACTCTCAAACACTCATGCACAACATACTAACACTCAAACACACACACACAGCTCACACTAACACTCAAGCACACACACACTAACATTCAAACACATGCACAGCACACACTAACACTCAAACACACACTGCACAGACTAACACTCAAAGACACACGCACAGCACAAACAAACACACAGCCCACACTAAAACTCAATCACACAAACAGCACACATTAACACTCAAACACACACACATATGGCACACACTAACACTCAAACACGCACACAGCACACACTAACACTCAAACACAGACAGCACACTCTAACACTCAAACACACACACAAAGCACACACTAACACTCAAACACACACACACAGCAGACATCAACAATCAAACAAACACACACAGCTCACACTAACACCCAAACACACACAAAGCGCACACTAACACTCAAATAAACACACAGCACACACTAATACAAAAACACATACAGCACACACTAACACTCACACACACAGCACACACTAACACTCAAACACAGCACATAAAAACACTCAAACACACACACAGCTCAGACTCACACTCAAGCACACATACACAGCACACACTAACATTCAAACACACACAGAGCACACAGTAACACTCAAACAAACACACACAGCAAACATCAACAATCAAACAAACACACACAGCTCACACTAACACTCAAACAGACACAAAGCACACACTAACACTCAAATAAACACACAGCACACACTAATGCACAAACACACACATCACATACTAACACTCAAAAAACACAGCACACACTAACACTCAAACACATACAGCACGCACTAACACTCACACACACAGCACACACTAACACTCAAACACACACATACAGCATTCATTAACACTCAAACACACACAGCACACACTGACTCTCAAACACACACACACAGCACACGCTAACACTCAAACGCACACACACAGCACACACTAACACTCAAACACACACAGCACACACTAACACATAAACACACACACAGCACACACCAACACAAAAAACTCACACACAGCACACACTAACACTCAAACACACACAGTACACTCTAACACTCAAACACACACACATCACACACTAACTATCAAACACAAACACACAGCACACACTAACACTCAAACCCACATAAGCAGCACACACTAACACTCAGACACACACACAGCACACACTAACACTCAAACACACACACACAGCACACATTAACACTCAAACACACACACACAGCACACACTAACACACAAACACGACACACTAACACTCAAACAAACACACAGCTCATAATAACACTCAAACGCACACACACAGCACACAATAACACTCAAACACCCACACACAGCAAACACTTACACTGAAACACACAAACACAGTACACACTAACACTCAAACACACACATAGCACACACAAACACTCAAACACAAACACACAGCTCACACTAACACTCAAACCCCCATAAGCAGCACACACTAACACTCAGACACACACACAGCACACACTAACACTGAAACACACACACACAGCAGACACTAACACTCAAACACACACACATCACACACTAACACTCAAACACAAACACACAGCACACACTAACACTCAAACCCACATAAGCAGCACACACTAACACTCAGACGCACACACACAGCAAACACTAACACTCAAATGCACACAAAGCACACAATAACACGTAAACACACACAGCACACACTAACACTGAAACACATTCTCATAGCACACACTAAAACTCAGACGCACACACACAGCAAACACTAACACTCAAACGCACACAAAGCACACAATAACACGTAAACACACACAGCACACACTAACACTCAAACACATACTCACAGCACACACCAACACTCAAACAGACACAGCACACTCTAACACTCAAACACACACAACACACACTAACACTCAAACACACACACAGTACACACTCACACTCAAACACACACAGCACACTCTAACACTCAAACACACACACAAAGCACACACTAACACTCAAACACACACACACAGCACACACTAACACAAAACACACACTCACAGCACACACTAACATTCAAACACACACACACAGCAGATACTAACACTCAAACACACACACACAACACACAATAACACTCAAACGCACACACACAACACACAATAACACTCAAACACCCACACACAGCAAACACTTATACTGAAACACACACACACAGCACACACTAACACTCAAACACACACATAGCACACACAAACACTCAAACACAAACACACAGCTCACACTAATTCTCAAACACACACACAGCTCACACTAACAATCAAACACACACACAGCACAGAGTAACAAACAAACACAAACACACACATCACACACTAACACTCAAACACACACTAACAGCACACACTAACACTCAAACTCCCACACACAGCACACACACTAACACTGAAACACAGTACACACCAACACTCAAACACAAACACACAGCTCACACTAACTCTCAAATACACACACATCTCACACTAACAATCAAACACATACACACTGCACACACTAACACTCAAACACACAGAGCACACATTAAAACTCAAACATACACACACAGCACACACTAACATTCAAACACACACAAACAGCGAAAAACAAAACGCAAACACACACAGCACACACTAACACTCAAACACACACACAGCACACACTCACACTCAAACACACACAGCACACACTAACACTCAAACACACGCAGCACACACTAACACTCAAACACACACACACACAACACACACTAACAGTCAAACACACACACAGCGCACACTAACACTCAAACACACACACATTCCACACACTAACACTCAAACACACACACATACCACAAACTAGTACTGAAACACACACACTGCACACAATAAAAATGAAACACGCACAGCACACACTAACACTCAAACACGCACAGCACACACTAACTCTCAAACAAACACACACAGCACACACTGACACTCAAACACACACAGCACACACTAACACTCAAACACACACACATAGCACACAGTAACACTCAAATACACACACATCACACACTAACACGCATACAGCACACACTAACACTCAAACACACACAAAGCACACAATAACACTTAAACACACACAGCACACACTAACACTCAAACACAAGTGGCAAGTAACATTCGCACCACACAAGTGCCAGGCAATGACCATCTCCAACAAGCGAGACGCTAACCGTCTTCCCTTGACATTCAATGGCATTACCATTGCTGAATCCCCCACTATCAACATCCTGGGGGTTACCATTGATCAGAAACTGAACTGTGGCTACAAGAGCAGGCCAGAGGCTGGGAATTCTGCGGCGAGTGTCTCACCTCCTGACTCCCCAAAGCCTTTCCACCATCTACAAGGCACAAGTCAGGAGTGTGATGGAATACTCTCCACTTGCCTGGATGAGTGCAGCTCCAACAACACTCAAGAAGCTCGACACCATTCAGGATAAAGCAGCCCGCTTGATTGGCACTCCATCCACCACCTTCAACATTCACTCCCTCCACCAGCAGCGCACTGTGGCTGCAGTGTGTACCATCTACAAGGTGCACTGCAGCAACTCACCAAAGCTCCTTCAACAGCACCTACCAAACCCGCGACCTCTACCACTTAGAAGGACAAGGGCAGCAGACGCATGGGAACATCACCGCCTACAAGTTCCCCTCCAAGCCACACACCATCCTGACTTGGACCTGTATCGCCGTTCCTTCACTGTCGCTGGGCCAAAATCCTGGAACTCCCTTCCTAACAGCATTGTGGGTGTACCTACACCACATGGACTGCAGCGGTTCAAGAAGGCGGCTCACCACCATCTTCTCAAGGGCAATTAGGGATGGGCACTAAATGCAGGCCTAGCCAGCGACGCCCACATCCCATCAATGAATAAAAAAAAACCATACACACAGCACACACTATCACTCAAACACACAAAGCACATACTAACACATAAACACACACAGCACACGCTAACACTCAAACACACACAGCACACACTAACACTCAAACACACACACTGAACACACTCACACTCAAACACACACAGCACACTCTAACACTCAAACACACACACACAGCACAAACTAACACTCAAACCCACATAAGCAGTGCACACTAACACTCAGACACACACACAGCACACACTAACACTCAAACACACACACACAGCACACATTAACACTCAAACACACACAAAGCACACACTAACACACAAACACGACACACTAACTCTCAAACACACACAAAGCTCATAATAACACGCAAACGCACACACACAGCACACAATAACACACAAAAACCCACACACAGCAAACACTAACACTCAAACACAAACACACAGCTCACACTAACTCTCAAACACACACACAGCTCACACTAACAATCAAACACACACACATCACACACTAACACTCAAACGCATACACACTGCACACACTAACACTCAAATACACAAAGCACACATTAACACTCAAGCATACATACACACAGCTCATACTAACACTCAAACACACACACAGCACACACTAACACTCAAACACACTGTGGTAAACCACTGTATTTTATATTGCCACCTCTGGGTGGCGCTGTGTATGGAGGCATGCCTCAGCTGACTCCACCCACCACTGTGTGGGTTTCGTTCAGACTTGTTCAGTCACTCACGAAGAAGCATGGTCTCTTCTTAGCTAATAAAAGCCTTATTCATCTCTTCTTTCGACTCATCATCTCTTCTTCGACTCATCACCTTTTATGAAGTAATTGATAAGCGTATCACACACACACACACACATCTCACACTAACACTCAAAAACACACAGCACACACTAACACTCAAACGCACACTGACAGCAAACACTAACACTCACACACACACATCACACACTAACAGTCAAACACACACAGCACACAGTAACACTCAAACACAGACATAGCTCATACTAACACTCAAATGCATACACACTGCACACACTAACAATCAAACACACAGAGCACACATTAACACTGAAACATACACACACAGCTCATACTAACACTCAAACACACACAGACAGCAAAAAACAAAATGCAAACACAGACAGCACACACTAACACTCAAACACACACACACAGCTCACACTAACACTCAAAAAAAACACAGCATACATTAACACTCAAATGCACACTGACAGCAAACAATAACACTTACACACACAAAGCACACTAACACTGAAACACACACACAGCACACACTAAAATTCAAAAACACACATACAGCATACAATAACACTCAAACACACACAGCACACACTGACACTCAAACACACACATGCAGCACACACTAACACACAAGCACACACACAGCACATGCACACTAAAACACACATACTAACACACAAAACCACTCACACATCACAGACTAACACTCAAAAACACACTGCACGCTGTAACACACAAACACACACACAGCACGCACTAACACTCAAACACATACACACACACACATTAACATTCAAACACATGCACAGCACACACTAACACTCAAAAACATACACACACACACATTAACATTCAAACACACACACAAACTCTCAAACACTCATGCACAACATACTAACACTCAAACACACACACACAGCTCACACTAACACTCAAGCACACACACACTAACATTCAAACACATGCACAGCACACACTAACACTCAAACACACACTGCACAGACTAACACTCAAAGACACACGCACAGCACAAACAAACACACAGCCCACACTAAAACTCAATCACACAAACAGCACACATTAACACTCAAACACACACACATATGGCACACACTAACACTCAAACACGCACACAGCACACACTAACACTCAAACACAGACAGCACACTCTAACACTCAAACACACACACAAAGCACACACTAACACTCAAACACACACACACAGCAGACATCAACAATCAAACAAACACACACAGCTCACACTAACACCCAAACACACACAAAGCGCACACTAACACTCAAATAAACACACAGCACACACTAATACAAAAACACATACAGCACACACTAACACTCACACACACAGCACACACTAACACTCAAACACAGCACATAAAAACACTCAAACACACACACAGCTCAGACTCACACTCAAGCACACATACACAGCACACACTAACATTCAAACACACACAGAGCACACAGTAACACTCAAACAAACACACACAGCAAACATCAACAATCAAACAAACACACACAGCTCACACTAACACTCAAACAGACACAAAGCACACACTAACACTCAAATAAACACACAGCACACACTAATGCACAAACACACACATCACATACTAACACTCAAAAAACACAGCACACACTAACACTCAAACACATACAGCACGCACTAACACTCACACACACAGCACACACTAACACTCAAACACACACATACAGCATTCATTAACACTCAAACACACACAGCACACACTGACTCTCAAACACACACACACAGCACACGCTAACACTCAAACGCACACACACAGCACACACTAACACTCAAACACACACAGCACACACTAACACATAAACACACACACAGCACACACCAACACAAAAAACTCACACACAGCACACACTAACACTCAAACACACACAGTACACTCTAACACTCAAACACACACACATCACACACTAACTATCAAACACAAACACACAGCACACACTAACACTCAAACCCACATAAGCAGCACACACTAACACTCAGACACACACACAGCACACACTAACACTCAAACACACACACACAGCACACATTAACACTCAAACACACACACACAGCACACACTAACACACAAACACGACACACTAACACTCAAACAAACACACAGCTCATAATAACACTCAAACGCACACACACAGCACACAATAACACTCAAACACCCACACACAGCAAACACTTACACTGAAACACACAAACACAGTACACACTAACACTCAAACACACACATAGCACACACAAACACTCAAACACAAACACACAGCTCACACTAACACTCAAACCCCCATAAGCAGCACACACTAACACTCAGACACACACACAGCACACACTAACACTGAAACACACACACACAGCAGACACTAACACTCAAACACACACACATCACACACTAACACTCAAACACAAACACACAGCACACACTAACACTCAAACCCACATAAGCAGCACACACTAACACTCAGACGCACACACACAGCAAACACTAACACTCAAATGCACACAAAGCACACAATAACACGTAAACACACACAGCACACACTAACACTGAAACACATTCTCATAGCACACACTAAAACTCAGACGCACACACACAGCAAACACTAACACTCAAACGCACACAAAGCACACAATAACACGTAAACACACACAGCACACACTAACACTCAAACACATACTCACAGCACACACCAACACTCAAACAGACACAGCACACTCTAACACTCAAACACACACAACACACACTAACACTCAAACACACACACAGTACACACTCACACTCAAACACACACAGCACACTCTAACACTCAAACACACACACAAAGCACACACTAACACTCAAACACACACACACAGCACACACTAACACAAAACACACACTCACAGCACACACTAACATTCAAACACACACACACAGCAGATACTAACACTCAAACACACACACACAACACACAATAACACTCAAACGCACACACACAACACACAATAACACTCAAACACCCACACACAGCAAACACTTATACTGAAACACACACACACAGCACACACTAACACTCAAACACACACATAGCACACACAAACACTCAAACACAAACACACAGCTCACACTAATTCTCAAACACACACACAGCTCACACTAACAATCAAACACACACACAGCTCACACTAACACTCAAAAACACACACAGCAGACACTAACACCCAAACACACACAGACAGCAAACATTAACACTCACACACACACAACACACACAAGCACTCAAACGCACACACACAGCACACACTAACACTCAAACACACATTTAGCACACACTAACACTCAAACACATACTCACAGCACACACCAACACTCAAACAGACACAGCACACACTAACACTCAAACACACACACAGTACACACTCACACTCAAACACACACAGCACACTCTAACACTCAAACACACACACAAAGCACACACTAACACTCAAACACACACACACAGCACACACTAACACAAAAAACACACACACAGCACACACTAACATTCAAACACACACACACAGCAGACACTAACACTCAAACACACACAGCACACCCTAACACTCAAACCCACATAAGCAGCATACACTAACACTCAAACACACACATAGCACACACAAGCACTCAAACACAAACACACAGCTCACACTAACACTCAAACAAACACACAGCTCATAATAACACTCAAACGCGCACACACAACACACAATAACACTCAAACACCCACACACAGCAAACACTTATACTGAAACACACACACACAGCACACAATAACACTCAAACACCCACACACAGCAAACACTTATACTGAAACACACACACACAGCACACACTAACACTCAAACACACACATAGCACACACAAACACTCAAACACAAACACACAGCTCACACTAATTCTCAAACACACACACAGCTCACACTAACAATCAAACACACACACAGCTCACACTAACACTCAAAAACACACACAGCAGACACTAACACCCAAACACACACAGACAGCAAACATTAACACTCACACACACAACACGCACAAACACTCAAACGCACACACACAGCACACACTAACACTCAAACACACACATAGCACACACAAACACTCAAACACAAACACACAGCTCACACTAACTCTCAAACTCACACACAGCTCACACTAACAATCAAACACACACAGCACACACTAACACTCAAACACACGCACAGCTCATACTAACACTCAAACGCATACACACTGCACACACTAACACTCAAATACACAGAGCAAACATTAACACTCAAACTCACACACAGCACACAGCATGGTGGCATAGTGGTTAGCACTGTTGCCTCACAGCGCCAGGGAGCCGGGTTCGAATCCGGCCTCGGGCGACTGTCTGTGTGGAGTTTGCACATTCTCCCCGTGTTTGCGTGGGTTTCCTCCGGGTGCTCCGGTTTCCTCCCACAGTCCAAAGATGTGCAGGTTAGGTTGATTGGCTATGATAAAAAATTGACCCTTAGTGTTAGGGGGATTAAATACGTGGGGTTATGGGGATAGGGTGGGATATGTGTTGGTGTAGGGGTTACGGGGATCGGGTGGGATATGTGTCGGTGCAGGCTCGATGGGCCGAAATGGCCTCTATCTGCACTGTGGGGTTTCTGTGATTTCTGTGATTCTGTGACTAACAATCAAACACACACACAGCACACACTAACAATCAAACACACACACAAAGCACACACTAACACTCGAAAGCACACATACAGCACACACTAACATAGAAACATAGAAGATAGGAGCAGGATTAGGCCATTCGGCCCCTCAAGCCTGCTCCGCCATTCAATGCGATCATGGCTGATCATCCAAATTCAGTACCCTGTTCCTGCCTTCTCCCCATATCCCTTGATCCCTTTAGCCTTAAGAAATATATCTAACTCCTTCTTGAATATATTTAATAAATTGGCCTCAATTCCATAGGTTCACCACTCTCTGGGTGAAGAAATTCCTCCTCATCTCTGTCCTAAATGGCTTACCCCTTATCCTTAGACTGTGATCCCTGGTTCTGGACTCCCCGGCCATCGGGAACAGACTTCCTGCATCTGGTCTGTCTAGTCCTGTTAGAATTTTATAAGTTTCGATGAGATCCCTGACGTAATAAAGACTCACTACGCACTTGGTTGTACATAAAGCAAGGCTTTAATCGACTTGTAACAAAACATGGCGGTCTAGTTAGTAGTCACTAGCTTCCTGTTTCCAAATTGTCTCTAGCCAAGTTGGGCCCACGCCCTCAGCTGGCCGTCCAGTAGTACTTCCTGAGTTACTTCTTGTAGAAGTTGCGATTTATGACAATCCCCTCTCATTCTTCTAACCTCCAGTGAGTACAAGCCCAATCGACCCAATCTCTCCTCATACGTCATTCCTGCCATCCCAGGTATCAGCCTGGTGAATCTTCGCTGCACTCCCTCCATGGCAAGAACATCCTTCCTCAGATAAGGCGAATAAAACTGCACACAATACTCAAGATGTGGTCTCACCAAGGCCCTGTACAACTGCAGCAGGACATCCTTGTTCCTGTACTCAAACACTCTCGCTACGAAGGCCAACATACCATTTGCCTTCTTAAACGCCTGCTGCACCTGCATGCTTACTTTCAGCGACTGGTGCACAAGGACACCCAGGTCTCGTTGCACTTCCCCTTCTCCCAATCTATTGCCATTTAGATAATAATCAGCCTTCCTGTTTTTGACCCCAAAGTGGATAACCTCGCATTTATCCACATTATATTGCATCTGCCATGCTTCTGCCCAATCACCCAACCTGCCCAAATCATACTGGCCAAAACACAGACAAAGCACACACTAACGCTCAAACACACACACACAGCACACACTAACATACAAACAAACAGACAGCACACACTAACACTCAAACACACACAACACACACTGACACTCAAACACACACACACAGCACACACTAACACTCAAACAAACACAGAAGCAGCACACACTAACACTCAAACACGCACAGCACACACTAGCACTCAAATAAACACAGACAGCACACACTAACACTCAAACACACACAGCACACACTGACACTCAAACACACACAAAGTTTGTCACTATCCTCCGCCTGCTTCACGACGACATGCAAGCTGTGATCCTGACCAAGGGTTCCACCACAGACCCAAGTCACGTACAAACTGGGGTCAAGAAAGGCTGTGTCATCGCACCAACGCTCTTCTCAATCTTCCTTGCTGCAGTGCTCCATCTCACCCTCAGTAAGCTCCCCACTGGAGTGGAGCTAATTTACAGAACAAACGGGAAACTGTTCAACCTCCGTCACCTCCAGTCCAGATCCAAGGTCGTCCCATCCTCTGTCATCGAATTACAGTATGCAGACGATGCTTGCGTCTGCGCTCACATGGAGGTCGACCTCCAAACCATCGTAAACACCTTCACTGAAGCATACAAGAGCATGGACATTACACTAAACATCCGTAAGACAAAGGTCCTCTACCAACCTGCCCCCGCCACACAGTGCTGCCCCCCGATTATCAAAATCCACGACAAGGCCTTGGACAATGTGGACCACTTTCCATACCTTGGGAGCCTACTGTCAACAAGGGCAGACGTCGACGACGATGTCCAACACTGCCTTCAGTGTGCCAGTGCAGCCTTTGGTCACCTGAGGAAGAGAGTGTTTGAAGACCAGGATCTCAAACCCGGCACTAAGCTCATGGTCTACAGGGCAGCAGTGATATCTGCCCTGCTGTATGCCTCAGATACATGGGCCATGTACAGCAGGCACCTCAAAGCACTGGAGAGGTACCAGCAATGCTGCCTCCGCAAGATCCTGCAAATCCATTGGCAGGATAGGCGCACCAACATTAGTGTTCTTGCTCAGGCCAACATCCCCAGCATCGAAGCTCTGACCACGCTCAATCAGCTCCGATGGACGGGTCACATTGTCTGCATGCCCGATACGAGACTCCCAAAACAAGCGCTCTACTCGGAGCTCCGGCACGGCAAGAGAGCCCCAGGTGGGCAGAGGAAACGCTTCAAGGACACCCTCAAAGCCTCCTTGAAGAAGTGTAACATCCCCACCGACACCTGGGAATCCCTGGCCCAAGACCGCACAAAGTGGAGGAGAAGCATCCGGGAAGGCGCCGAACACCTTGAGTCTCTTCGCCGGGAGCAAGCGGAAGCCAAGCGCAGGCAGCGCAAGGAGCGCACGTCAACCCAAGTGTAATGTATGTACCTTTAAGGGGGAGAACTACTTTTTACAGCTCCTGTATCCTGTAGTACCGGCAGTGACCACACCTGTATATAAACCCTGAGTAGTGATCTGTACAGTCAGTTGCAGTTTGAACCCTCATTCAGTAAACACCTGTTGATCGTTCCCTGCAGTCTGTGTCGGATTATTGAAGGACACAACATTAAGATACACGGATATAACATTGGCGACGACGCAGATTCGAACCTACCTGCAACTCTGCATCACCTCCCAGGGATTCGCTCCTGGAGAACAGTGGAAGGAGGTCGAGTCCAGAAGCACGGGCGTCGACCACGGGCAACTGCCCAGTCATCCAGCGGAGATTTGAGCATCGCAGGGGAGGCTGTCGAGAGCCAGGCTTGGCTTTCAAGTCACGGTGGTCCAGCGAAACGGGCTGGCAACAGGTGCTGCGCAGACCCTTCCCAGACAGCGGCGGACAGAGCCGACCGAGCAGCACAGAAAAAGGCCGAGCAGCGTCGATGGGGGAGAGAGAGAGGGCAGAGCGCACAGGGCGCAGCCGGTGTTCAGGACCGAGCGGCGTCAACGGGGAGAGAGAGACGAGAGAGAGCAGAGCGCAGCCGGTGTTCAAGGGCCGAGCAGCGTCAACGGGGGAGAGAGGTGCGCAGGAAAACGCGAGGTGCTGCTATTGCCATGAGGACCGCAGAGAGCGGCATTGGCAGCAGCGCAGGAGCACCGCACAAAACACACAGGGCGTCACCATTTGCCACGAGGACCGCTGAGAGCGGCGTTGGCAGCAGCGCGGGAGATGCCATTTTAAGCCGCAGCAGGGAAGAAATGAAAGCGCGGGAGACGCCATTTTAAGCCAGTCTAACCACACCCAAAAATGCCGAAGAGTGGCAGTATCACAGCGTTCGACAATGAAGTTGAAGATTGGACGACATATGTCGAACGTATAGAAGTATACTGCAAGGCGAATGAAGTGCCAGATGTCAAGAAAGCGCTGGTATTGTTGAATTCAATGGGTGCAAAAATGTATGGCTTACTACGAAACCTAGTAACCCCAGAGAAGCCAGTAGAAAAGGATTTTGAAAACATAGTGTCAATCCTACAGGACCACTTAAACCCCACACCGCTGCTGATAGCAGAAAGATTTAAGTTTCACAAAAGGAACCAGCATAAAGATGAAAGTAATGCTGAGTATTTAACGGAACTGCGCAAGCTATCGAAACACTGCCAGTTTGGAACGGGACTAGCAGATACTTTAAGGTACAAGTTTGTGTGTGGGCTTCAAAGTGAAGGAACCCAGAAACGGCTTCTATCAGAAAAGGATCTTACGCTGGACAAGGCTTTCAGCATTGTAGTATCACACGAAGCAGCAGCACGGGGCACTGCAGAGATAAAATGGAGACCGCAAGAATTTGGCACAAATGAAATGTCATACGGAACAGTGAAGTGCTATCGCTGCGGCAGAACAACACACGACCATAATGATTGCTGGTTCAAGGACAAAGTGTGCAGACAGTGTGGAAAAGTAGGACACATAGCAAGAGTCTGCAGGTCAGGAAAGAAAACCAGCAGCAAGAAATCTCCACAGGAGAAGTACAAGAAGGTACATAAGGTGACAGAGAGTAGTTCAGACGAACAGAAGAGTGATACAGACTCCGGAAGCAAGGAGCTGGGTTGTCTGAAACTACATAATGTGATCAAAACAGAGGATCACCAAACTATCTGGGTCACACTCAAGATAGCAGGAGTCCAAGTGAAAATGGAATTGGACACAGGATCAGCCCTAACAGTCATAAAGGGACTACAAGCGGCTATTCTCACATATACCCTTGAGAGATACAAAGATTGCCTTAAAGACGTACACGGGGCAAAAATCTACCCCAAAGGAAAAATAAGGGTGAACGTTATCTATAACGGCAAGGAAACACCAAAAATGGACCTATATGTATTGCCAGATGGAGGACCACCACTACTAGAACGTGAATGGATCCGGAAGATACAGCTAGATTGGCATTCCATACAAGCACTGACTGTAGATGCCAAAAAGGATGACGACGTCACACCTGGACGACTGTCAAAAATGCTAACTGATGCACAAGAAGTGTTCCAGCAGGGACTTGGAACACTAAAATGCATAACAGCGATGATCAAAATAGAGGAAATGCAAGCCCAAAGTTTTTTAAGGCCAGGCCGGTACCTTATGCGATCCGCCCAGCTGTCGAAGCAGAGCTGGAAGGTTTGGAACGTTCAGGAGTACTGTCCAAAGTGGACTGGAGCGAGTGGGCTACACCCATCGTTCCTGTAATGAAGAGGTCGTTGAGTAATATGCCTGGGGAACCAAAGAAGGTTCGCACCTGTGGGGACTTTATGGTGACAGTGAAGCCAATCCTTCACACTGTACATTATCCGCTTCTGCGGATTGAAGATATTTTCGCCTCGCTATCTGGAGGGAAATGCTTCACTAAGATTGATCTGGCCCAGGCATACCTGCAAATGGAGGTAGAAGAAGCCTCGAAACAGTACCTCACGATCAACACTCATAAAGGTCTCTACCAATACAACCAGCTGGTGTTCGGGGTAGCATCAGCTCCGGCTATTTGGCAAAGGGCAATGGAACAAGTCCTGCAAGGGATTCCAGGGACCCAGTGTTATTTGGACGACATCCTGGTCACGGGCGAAAATGACAGTGATCACCTCGCCAACCTGGAGCAGGTGCTTACTAGATTGAAGGAATATGGGCTCCGAGCTAATCGCCACAAATGCGAGTTTTTCCAGAAGCAGATCTCGTATTGTGGCCACGTTATTGATAAAGAGGGGTTACATAAGTCCCCTGAAAAGATTGAGGCAGTAGTCAAGGCTCCAGCACCGGAAAATGTGTCACAACTGAGGATGTTCCTCGGGCTGGTGAACTACTACCATAAGTTCTTGCCGAATTTGTCTACCGTACTACACCCACTGAACACCCTACTGCAAACGGGGGTACCATGGAAGTGGAGTGACGTATTTAAACGAGCTTTCCAGAAGAGCAAAGCATTGATCACATCAAAAGCGGTGTTGGCTAATTTCAACCCAGCACTACCAATTCGGTTGGCGTGTGATGCATCACCCTATGGTATTGGAGCAGTGCTGTCGCACAAATTCCCGGACGGCTCGGAGAGGCCAGTAGCATTTGCATCTCGGTCACTAACCTCAGCCGAGCGTAACTACGCCCAGATTGACAGGGAGGCCCTCAGCTGAGTGCGGGGAGTGAAAAAGTTCAATCACTATCTGCACGGGCAGAAGTTTACCTTGCTGACTGACCACCAACCACTTGTCTCCATCTTTAATCCAAAGAAGGGCGTTCCGGTGATGACTGCGCAACGGCTACAAAGATGGTCCCTTTTTCTCGGGGCGCACCAATATGAAATCGAGTATAAGGGCACGAAACAGCATGGAAACGCTGATGGGCTATCACGCCTGCCACTGCCTACTGTGGAGGAAGCACCAGCAGTGGATCCTGTCGAAATATTTCATTCGACTATAATTGAATGCTTGCCAGTAACTAACGCTGGTATAGAGAAGGAGACCCAAAATGACCCGACACTGTCTCGGGTATATGATTTGATGGTGAAGGGATGGCCAGCACATGGCGACTCACTGTTGCCAGCATTCTCATCCAGAAGAGAACAGCTGTCAGTATGCCAGGGGACCTTGATGTGTGGCTCCCGAGTGGTAATTCCACCCAAGTTAAGGGAGAGAGTGCTCAATGAGCTTCACGAAGGTCATCTGGGAGGGGTGAAAATGAAAAGCCTTGCTAGGGCTTATGTGTGGTGGCCGGGGATCGATCAGCAGATCGAGGACCTGACAAAGAGCT
The DNA here is from genome assembly GCF_052327205.1 of Somniosus microcephalus. Taxonomy (NCBI): domain Eukaryota; kingdom Metazoa; phylum Chordata; class Chondrichthyes; order Squaliformes; family Somniosidae; genus Somniosus; species Somniosus microcephalus. Next base: position 151,250,653 of record NC_140989.1, on the reverse strand, counting down.
GCTCAGGATGCCAGAAGGTCCAAAATGCACCACCACATGCCCCTCTACACCCATGGGAGTGGCCCTCATCTCCATGGCAACGGGTGCATATTGATTTTGCTGGTCCATTCATGGACTCAATGTTTTTAATAGCCGTGGATGCGCACTCGAAATGGCCTGAGGTGATCAAAATGTCCTCCACCACCACGGAGAAAACTATTGCAGTCCTACGGACCATTTTTGCCAGGAACGGTTTGTGTCTGAAGAGTTTAGAAGATTTATGAAAAGGAATGGGGTAAGGCATTACACATCCGCCCCGTATCATCCAGCCACAAATGGATTGGCTGAGAGGTTCGTACAAACCTTTAAAAAAGCAGTAAAGGCCACTCAAACACACACACAGCACATTCTAACAGTCAAACACACACAAAGCACACACTAACACTCAAACACACAGAGCACACACAAACACTCAAACACACACACAGCATACACTAACACTCAAACACACACACAGCATACACTAACACTCAAAGACACACACACAGCACAGACTAACACTCAAACACACACACACACAGCACACACTAACACTCAAACTCACACACAGCACACTCTCAGCCAAACACACACAAAGCACACACTAACACTCAAACACATACACACAGCACACACTAACACTCAAATACACACACTGCACACACTAACACTCAACTCCACACTCACACAGCACAAACTAACACACACAGCACACACTAAGGGGTTGATTTTCCTGGAGCCGTCAGGCAGGGTTTCAGGCGTGTGGGGGGGAAAATCCCGATTTCGGGAGTCCCAACACCATCCCGCCCAAAACCCGCTTCCACGTAAGTTTCAGGGGAGGCGGATACCCGCCCCGCAGTGGGACCCGCCGACCCGAGGCGGGAAGGGATTAGTGCCAATTAACTGCCTGTTAACAGGTAGTTAACAGGCAGATTTTAGCCTAATCCCTATTTTGTGGGGTGTCGTGTGGGATTCCCAACGGCTCCAAATCACGCCATGTTACAGCAGGCGGGCCGTCGGGTTGAAGGAATTGGAGGGGTCGTGATGTCGGTGTTCAGGTGAGTGATGGGTGCATGAGTGCAAAGGTAAGTGTGTTTGGTGTGTCTAAAGTGTGTAAAGAAGTTTAAATTACCTGTACTTACCTTAACATCCTTTCTTCCTCTAGGTTTCGGGAGTCCATCACTCAGCCGGCACTGAAAGCAAAATGGCTGCGAGCTGTCAAAAGTGACAGCCTTCAGCTTTCATTGTCGGTGAGATTTCTAACTGAGTCTGTGTAGAAGGACTCAGGTTAGAAGTCAGACTGTCAGTGTTTGACAGCTTCAAACAGCTGTGAAACACTGATATTTCATCTGCCAAGACCTCTTGACAGATGAAATTTCAGTCTGTGACATCACCTGTTGCCGGGTGGCCGTTAATTGGCCTGCTGAGCCCACTGGGCGGGCTTAACAAGGTCAATCAAGGGAAAATCGCATGATTTGGTTGAACGTCGATTTGGCGGGACTAAAACACGAAAGTTGTAGTCCCGCCTCCTTCCCGACAGCTTTATGAAAATCTACCCCAAAACTCAAACAAACACACAGAACACACTGACACGCAAACACACACAGCACACACTAACCTTTAAACATGCACCCACAGCACATACTAACACTCAAACACACACACAGCACACACTAACACTCAAACACACACACGAAGCACACACTAATACACAATCACACACACACATCACACACTAACACTCAAACACACACACAAAGCACACACTAGTACTCAAACACACACACATCACACATTAACACTCAAACACACACACAGCACACACCAACACTGAAACACAAACACACAGCACACACTAACACACAAACACATAGTAACAGCACATACTAAAACTCTAACACAGAAACACTGCACAAACAAGCACTCAAACACACACACGCAGCACACACTAACGCTCAAACACACAAACACAGCACACACTAACAGTGAAACACAGCAAAACGCACACACTAATACTGAAACACACACACACACAGACCAAACTAACACTCAAATACACACACAGCACACACTAACACTGAAACACAAACACAGCTCACACTAACACTCAAACACACACACACTAACACTCAAATACACACACAGCACACACTAACACTCAAACACACACACACAGCACACGCTAACACTGAAACACACACACACAGCACACACTAACACACAAATACATAGTAACAGCACATACTAAAACTCAAACACAGAAACACTGCACACACAAACACTGAAACACAGACACGCAGCACACACTAACGCTCAAACACACAAACACAGCACACTCTAACACTGAAACACAAACAAAATGCACACACTAATACTGAAATGCACACACACAGCACAAACTAACACTCAAACACACACACACAGCCCACACTAACACTGAAACACAAACACAGCTCACACTAACACTCAAACACACACACACTGCACACACTAACACTCAAACATGCACAGCACACCCTAACACTCAAACACACACATAGAGTACAAACTAAGACTCAAACACAAACACTGCACACACTAACACTCAAACATAGACAAAACATGACGTAATAAAACCCACTAAGCACTTGGTTTGAGCATAAAGCAAGGCTTTAATCAACTTGTTTCAGAACATGGAGGTCTAGTTGTACTTCACTAGTTCCTTGTCTTACAAAATGTCCCTAGATGGCTGGGCCCGCGCCCGAGTACTTATACTCCTTGGACGGCGCCACCAGCTGGCTGTCCAGTTTTATTTCACGAGTAGTTTCTTGATGATGATGAGATTTATAACACAGCACATACTAACACTCAAAAACACACACAACACACAGTAACACTCAAACACACACAGCACACATTAACAGTCAAACACACACACAGCAAGCACTAACTCTCAAACACACACAGCACACACTAATATTCAAACACACACAGCACAGTCTAACACTAAAACAAACACAGCACACACTAACACTCAATCACACACACAGCACACATTAACACTCAAACGCACACACACAGAAAACACTGACACTCAAACACACACAGAAACACTAACAATCAAACACAAATGCACAAATATTCAACCACACACACAGCACACACTAACAATCAAACACACATGCAACATACAGTAACACTCAAACAAACACACAGCACACACTAGCCTTCAATTACACACACAGCACACACTAACACTTGCATACACTAACAATCAAACACACACACACAGTACACACTAACACTCAAACACACGCACACAGCACACACTAACAGTAAAGCACACACAGTACACACTAACACTCAAACACACACACGCAACACAAACTAGCCTTCAAACTAACACACAGCACACACTAACACTCAAACACAAACAGCACACACTAACATTCAAACACACACACAGCACACACGAACACTCAAACACACACAGCACACACGAACACTCAAGCACACAACACTCAAACACACACACTGCAAACATTAACTCTCAAACACACCAACAAACGCATACAGCAAATCCAAACACTCAAATACACACACACAGCACACACTAACACTCAAACCCACACACAGCACACACTAACTCTCAAGCACAAACACAGCACACATGAGCACTCAAACACACACACACAACACACACTAACACTCAAACACAGACACAGCAAACACCAACACACGCACACAGCACACACTAACACTCAAATGCACACAGCACACAAAAAGCACTCAAACACACACACAGCATACAGAGAGACTCAAACACAGAAACAGAGCAAACACTAAAACTCAAGCACACAAAAACTCACAGCACGCAGTAACACTCAAACACATACACAGCACACAGCAAACACTGACACTCAAAAACACACACACACATCACACAAAAACAGAGCAAACACTAAAACACAAGCACACAAACACTCACAGCACACAGTAACACTCAAACACATACACAGCACACAGCAAACACTGACACTAAAACACACACACACACATCACGCAATAACACTCAATCACACACACAGCACACACTAACTGTCAAACACACACACAGCAAACACTACCTCTCAAACACACACACAGCAAACACTGACATTCAAAACACACACACACACACACAAAGCACACACTAACACTCAAACACAAACACAGCACACACTAACATACAAAAGCAGACACACAGCACAAGCTAACACTTAAACACACACACAGCACACACTAATACTCAAATACACACACACATCACACACTAAGACTGAACCACGCACACACAGCACACACTATCACTCAAACACAGGCACTGCACACATTAATACTCAAAACACACACACAGCACACACTAACACCCAAACACACACACAGCACACACTAATACTCAAATACACACACACATCACACACTAACGCTCAAACACAGACGCACAGCACACACCAACACTCAAACACAGACACTGCACACACTAATACTCAAAAACACACACACAGCACAAACTAACACTCAAACACTGACACTCAAAACACATACAAAATCACACACAGCACACACTAACACTCAAACACAAACACAGCACACACTAACATACAAACACACACAGCACACACTAACACTCAAACACACACAGCACACACTAACACTCATAAACACACACAGCACAAACTAACACTCAAACACACACAGCACACACTAACACTTAAAACACACACTCACACAGCACACACTAACACTCAAACACACACAGCACACACTAACATTCAAAGACACACACAGCAAACACTAACACTCAAACACACGCAGCACACACTAACACTCATAAACACACACACAGCACAAACTAATACTCAAACACACACAGCACACACTAACACTCAAACACACACACAGCACACACTAACAGTCAGTCACACACACAGCACATATTAACACTCAAACACACACACACACAGAAAACACTGACACTCAAACACACACAGAAACACACTACCACTCAAACAAAAATGCACGAACGTTCAAACACACACACAGCACACACTAACAATCAAACACACACACAACATGCAGTAAAAGTCAAACACACACACAGCACACACGAGCCTTCAAATACACACACAGCACACACTAACACTCGCATACACTAACAATCAAACACACACACACAGCACACACTAACACTAAAACACACACAGCACACACTAACACTCAAACACACACACGCAACACACACTAGCCTTCAAACTAACACGCAGCACACACTAACACTCAATCACAAACAGCACACGCTAACTGTTGGATCCGTGGTTCAGTGGATATGCTGTTATTAAATAATCACATGGATGCTTTACATTAACAATAAACAGGTCTTTACAGGAGGAGGTTAGTCTCAAGACTGGGGGTACAGAGGCATGCGCAAAGCTTATATACAGGTGTGGTCACTGCCGGTACTACAGTATACAGGAGCTGTAAAAGTAGTTCTGAATTAAAGGCACATACACTATAATTCCTCCACTTTTAGATTAGTAGTACCCCTAATTTCCAAATAACAATTAACATTTCAACATGTACATTAAACAACAAAAGTCCATTTATAGATTCAGCCTTTGGGGCGGCTTCCTGACCCTTTCGGGATAGCGCCTTTCCGGAGGTTCTTGTTCTTGGTGCAGAGGCGATTCTGACCCCTTTTCATCGGGTAGTTCATCGGGTTCCACAGCTACTGGGTCTGAGGTAGATGCTACCAGTATGTCGGGTTCATCCCCAGGTATTCGAGACATGGGGTTGACGCGTTCCTGTGACGCTAAGATCTGATCGACGTGGCATCTCACAATGTTCTCCCCGACATCCACTGTGTACATTAATGGCCCCTGCCTTGTACATATCGTTCCAGGTTGCCATTTCTCTGTTCGATAGTCATGGGCCAAGACTGGTTGCCCTACATTGAAGCTCCTTGTCGGCTTCTCATTGATGTGCTGGAATTGTTTGTCCTCAACATTTCTTCGCACATTTGGTCTGAGCAAGTCCAGACGAGATCTCAACGTTCGGTTAAAGAACATCATGGCCGGGGTCTGGTTGGTAACTGCATGTGTCGCGTTTTGGTCGGCTAATAAGAAATTGTCCATCTTATGCTGTAGTGGAATTTCATCGTCGCACATGGCCTTTATCGCCTTCTTAAAGGTTTGTACGAACCTCTCAGCCAATCCATTTGTGGCTGGATGATACAGGGCGGATGTGTAATGCCTTACCCCATTCCTTCTCATAAATTTTTGGAACTCGTCGGACACAAACTGTGGTCCAGTATCAGAGCAAATCTGCTCTGGCAAACCATTTCTGGCAAATATGGTCCGAAGGACTGCAATCGTTTTCTCTGTAGTGCTTGAAGACATTTTTACCACCTCAGGCCGCTTTGAATGAGCATCCATTGCTATTAAGAACATTGAGTCCATGAAAGGACCAGGGAAATCAATATGCACCCGTTGCCATGGAGAGGAGGGCCACTCCCATGGGTGTAGAGGGGCATGTGGTGGTGCACTTTGGACCTTCTGGCATCCTAAGCAGCTCTTAGTTAGGTCTTCGATTTGCTGATCGATTCCCAGCCACCACACATAAGCCCTAGCAAGGCTTTTCATTTTCACTCCCCCCAGATGACCTTCATGTAGCTCGTTTAGCACTCTCTCCCTTAACTTGGGTGGAATCACCACTCTGGATCCACACATCACTGTCCCCTGGCATACTGACAGCTGTTCTCTTCTGGATGAGAATGCTGGCAACAGTGAGTCGCCATGAGTTGGCCATCCCCTCACCGCCAATTCATATACCCGTGACAGCGTCAGATCAATGCGGGTCTCCCTCTCTATATCCGCGTTCGTTCCTGGCAATCGTTCAATTATTGACGAATAAAATATCTCGATAGGGTTCACTGCTGGTGCTTCTTCCACAGTAGGCAGTGGCAGGCGCGATAGCCCATCAGCGTTCCCATGCTGTTTCGTGCCTTTATATTCTATTTCATATTGATTCGCCCCTAGAAACAGGGACCATCTTTGTAACCGCTGTGCAGTCATCACTGGAACGCCCTTCTTAGGATTAAAGATGGAGACAAGTGATTGGTGGTCAGTCAGCAAGGTAAACTTCTGCCCATGCAGATAGTGGTTGAATTTTTTTACTCCCCATACTAGGCTGAGGGCCTCCCTGTCAATCTGGGCGTAGTTGCGCTCGGCTGAGGTTAGTGACCGAGACGCAAAGGCTGCTGGCCTCTCCAACCCGTCAGGGAATTTGTGCGACAGCACTGCTCCAATACCATAGGGTGATGCATCACATGCCAAATGAATTGGTAGTGCTGGGTTGAAATGGGCCAACACCTCTTTTGATGTGATCAATTCTTTACACATCTGGAAAGCTCATCTACGTTCGTCATCCCACTTCCATGGTACCCCTGTTTGCAGTAGGGTGTTCAGTGGGTGTAATACCGTAGACAAATTTGGTAAGAACTTGTGGTAGTAGTTTACCAGCCCGAGGAACGACCTCAGTTGTGACACATTTTCCGATGCTGGAGCCTTGACTACTGCCTCAATCTGGTCAGGGGACTTATGTAACCCCTCTTCATCGATGACGTGGCCACAATACGAGATCTGTTTCTGGAAAAACTCGCACTTGTGGCGATTAGCTCGTAGCTCATACTCCTTTAATCTGGTGAGCACCTTCTCCAAGTTGGCGAGGTGATCACCGTCATTTTCGCCCATGACCAAGATGTCGTCCAAATAACACTGGGGCCCTGGAATCCCTTGCAGGACCTGAACCATCACCCTTTGCCAGATAGCCAGAGCCGAGGCTACTCCAAACACCAGCCGGTTGTATTGATAGAGACCTTTATGAGTGTTGATCGTAAGGTATTGTTTCGAAGCTTCTTCTACCTCCATTTTCAAGTACGCCTGGGCTAGATCAATTTTGGTGAAGCATTTACCTCCAGATAGCGAGGCGAAAATATCCTCAATTCGTGGAAGCGGATATTGTACCGTGTGAAGGACTGGGTTCACTGTCACCTTAAAATCCCCACAGATGCGGACCTTCTTTGGTTCCCCAGGCGTATTACTCAATGACCTCTTCATTACAGGAACGATGGGTGTAGCCCACTCGCTCCTGTCCACTTTGGACAGTACTCCTGAACTTTCCAACCCTTCCAGCTCTGCTTCAACAGCTGGTCTGATCGCATAAGGCACTGGTCTGGCCTTCAGAAACTTTGGGCTTGCATTTTCCTCTATTTTAATCATTGCTGTTGTTCCTTTTAGTGTTCATAGTCCCTCCTGGAACACTTCTTTTGCATCAGTTAGCATTTTTGACAGTCGTCCAGGTGTGACGTCATCATCCTTTATGGCCTCAACCTTCAGTGCCTGTATGGAATGCCAATCTAATTGTATCTTCCGGATCCATTCACGTCCTAGCAGTGGTGGTCCTCCATCTGGCAATACATATATATCCATTTTAGGTATTTCCTGGCCTTTATATGTCACTTTCACCCTTATTTTTCCTTTGTGGTAGACTTTTGGCCCTGTGTACGTCTTCAAGACAATCTCTGTAGCTTTCAAGGATATGTGTGAAAATTGCCGCTTGTAGTCTCTTTGATTTATGACTGTTAGCACTGACCCGGTGTCCAATTCCATTTTCACTTGGACTCCGTCTATCTTGAGTGTAACCCAGATAGTCTGGTGACCCTCCATTTCTGTTACCTTATGTAGTTTCAGACAACCCAGCTCCTTGATTCCGCAGTCTGTGTCACTTTTCTGTTCGTCTGAACCACTGTCCATCACCTGGTGTACCTTTTTGTACTTCTCTTGTGGAGATTTCTTACTGTTGGTTTTCTTCCCAGACCTGCAGACTCTTGCTATGTGTCCTGCTTTCCCACACTGTCTGCACACTTAGTCCTTGAACCAAAAATCTTTCTGGTCATGTGTTGTTCTGCCGCAGCGATAGCACTTCCCTGTTCCATAGGACATTTCATTGGTGCCATATTCTTGCAGTCTCCATTGTATCTCTGCAGCGCCACTTGCGGCTGCTTCGTGTGATACTGCCATACTCAAAGCTTTGTCCAGCGTAAGGTCCTTTTCTGATAGAAGCCATTTCTGGGTTCCTTCACTTTGTAGCCCACACACAAACTTGTCCCTTAACGTATCTGCTAGTCCCGCTCCAAACTGGCAGTGTTTCGATAGCTTGCACAGTTCCGTTAGGTACTCAGCATTGCTTTCGTCTTTGTGTTGGTTCCTTTTATGGAACTTAAATCGTTCTGCTATCAGCAGCGGTGTGGGGTTTATGTGGTCCAGTAGGATTTCTACTATGCTTTCAAAATTCTTGTTTACCGGCTTCTCTGGGGTTATTAGATTTCGCAGTAACGTATAAGTTTTTGCACCCATGGAATTTAACAGAACCAGTGCTTTATTAGCATCTGGCACTTCATTCGCCCTGCAGTACACGTCAATACGTTCCACATATGTCGCCCAATCTTCGACTTCATTGTCGAACGTAGAGATAATGCTACTCTTCGGCATCCTTGGGTGTGAGTTAACTGTCAAAAATGGCACCTCGACTATTTTTTTTTTATGTTGCAGTTAGATTCGAATCGACACTCGTCACCACTGTTGGATCCGTGGTTCAGTGGGTATGCTGTTATTAAATAATCACACGGATGCTGTACATTAACAATAAACAGGTCTTTACTGGAGGAGGGTAGTCTCAAGACTGGGGGTATAGAGGCATGCGCAAAGCTTATATACAGGTGTGGTCACTGCCGGTACTACAGTATACAGGAGCTGTAAAAGTTGTTCTGACTTAAAGGCACATACACTACACTAACATTCAAAACACACCCACAGCACACACGAACACTCAAACAAACACACAGCACACACTAACGCTCAAACACACACAGCACACACTAGCACTCAAGCACAGTAACACTCAAACATGCACACAGCAAACATTAACTCTCAAACACACCAAAAACGCATACAGCAAACCCAAACACTCAAATACACACACACAGCACACACTAACACTCAAACACACACACACAGCACACTCTGACTCTCAAAAACAAACAGAGCACACACTAACACTCAAACACACACACAGCACACACTGACACTCAAACACACACAGCGCACATGAGCACTCAATCACACACACAGCACACACTAACACTCAAACACACACAGCACACAAAAAGCACTCAAACACACACACAGCACACAGAGAGACTCAAACACAGAAACAGAGCAAACACTAAAACTCAAGCACACAAACACTCACAGCACACAGTAACACTCAAAAACATACACAGCACACAGCAAACACTGACACTCAAAAACACACACACACACACACACATCACACAATAACACTCAAACACACACACAGCACACACTAACTGTCAAACATACACACAGACAGCAAACACTACCTCTCAAACACACACACAGCAAACACTGACATTCAAACAAACACAGAAACAGCACACACTAAGGGGGACAAATTGGGTATGTAGCGCCACCTATTAGCGCCTAAAGAGGGCAGTCAGTGGCTGTAGCACCACTGGCCGTGCCTCCCGTGATATTCAGTGGGGGCGCTAATGGTGGCATTAGCCTGTTGCGCTGCTCCGCCACCGATGACATCATCGGTGTGCGCAGCGCCCCATTAGCACCCCGATCGCGATATTTGGTAGCGCCTTTCGCTACTGTAATGTATATACCTTTAAGGGGGTGAACTACTTTTTACAGCTCATGTATACTGTAGTACCAGCAGTGACCACACCTGTATATAGCACTGAGTAGTAATCTGTACAGTCAGTTCAACTGTGCGCCACGTTGAGTAAACACCTGTTGTACCGTTTCTGCTGCAGTCTGTATCTTATTATACCCAGACACAACATTGACGACGAGGCAAGTTTGAACCTACCTGCAACTCTGCATCACCTCCCGGGGATTCATTCCTGGAGATCAGTGGATTGGAAGTCAAGGCCAGAGACTCGGGCGTCGACCACGGGCAACTGCCCAGTCATCCAGCAGAGACTCGAGAACTGCGGGGGAGGCTGTCGAGAGCCAGGCTTGGCTTTCCAGTTGAGGTGGTCCAGTGAAACGGGCTGGCAACAGGTAGTGCGCAGACCCTTCCCGGACAGCGGCGGGCTAGAGCCCGACCGAGCAACACAGCAAAGTGCCGAGCAGCGTCGACGGGGGAGAGAGAGAGAGGGCAGAGCGCACAGGGCGCAGCTAGTGTTCAGGGGCCGAGCAGCGTCGGAGAGAGGGAGAGAGAGACGCGCAGAAACCCGCGAGTTGCTGCCATTGCCACAAGGCCCGCCGAGTGCGGCGTTGGCAGCAGCGGGGGAGGAAGGAAAGCGCGGGAGACACCATTTTAAGCCATTGGGAGATGCCATTTTAAACCACACCCAAAATTCCAAAGAGTGGCAGTATCACCGCATTTGACAATGAAGTCGAAGATTGGACTACATATGTCGAGCGAATAGAGGTTTACTGCAAGGCAAATGAGGTGTCAGATGACAAGAAAGCGTCGGTATTGTTAAATTTAATGGGTGCAAAGACATATGGGTTATTACAAAATCTAGTAACACCAACGAAGCCAATGGAAAAGAGTTTTGAAGACATAGTAACGATACTACAGGAACATGTAAACACCACACCGCTGCTGATAGCAGAAAGATTCAAGTTTCACAAACGGAACCAGCATAAGGATGAAAGCAATGCTGATTATTTAACAGAACTGCGCAAACTATCGAAACACTGCCAGTTTGGAGCGGGACTGGCAGATACCTTAAGGGACAAGCTTGTGTGTGGGCTTCAAAGTGAAGGAACCCAGAAACGGCTTTTGTCTGAAAAGGGCCTTACGCTGGAAAAGGCTTTCAGCATTGCGGTATAATATGAAGCAGCAGCACGGGTTGCTGCCGAGATAGAACAGAGACCGCAAGAATATGGCACAAACGAAATGTCATATGGAACAGAGAAGTGCTATCGCTGCGGCAGAACAACACACGACCAGAATGGTTGCTGGTTCAAAGACAAAGTGTGCAGACAATGTGGAAAAGTAGGACACATAGCACGAGTCTGCAGGTCAGGAAAGAAAACCAGCAATAAGAAACCTACCAAAGAAAAGTACAAGAAGGTACATAAGATGACGGAGAATAGTTCAGACGAACAAAAGAGTGATAACGACTCTGAAAGCAGGGAACTGAGTTGTCTGAAACTACATAATGTGATCACAACGGAGGATCACCGAACCATTTGGGTCACTCTCAAGATAGCAGGAGTCCAGCTAAAGATGGAATTGGACACAGGATCAGCCCTAACAGTCATAAGCCTACGAGCGGCTATTCTCACACATACTCTTGAGAGACACAAAAATTAATTTGAAGACGTACACGGGGCAAAAAGTCTACACCAAAGGGAAAAAAAAGGGTGACCGTTATATATAACGGTAAGGAAACACCAAAACTAGACCTGTATGTATTGCAAGATGGAGGACCACCATTACTGGGACATGAATGGATCCGGAAAATACAACTGGATTGGCATTCCATACAGGCACTGACTGTGGCTGACGAAAAGGATGACGACGTCACACCTGGGCGACTGTCAAAGATCCTAACTGACGCGAAAGACGTGTTCCAGCAAGGACTCAGAACACTAAAAGGCATGACAGCGACGATTAAAATTGAAGAAAATGCAAACCATATGCGATCCGCCCAGCCGTCGAAGCAGAGCTGGAGAGTCTGGAACGTTCAGGTGTACTGTCCAAGGTAGACTGGAGCGAGTGGGCTACACCCATCATCCCTGTGATGAAAAAGTCATTGAGCAGCACGCCTGGGGAACCAAGGAAGGTTCGCATCTGTGGGGACTTTAAGGTAACAGTGAACCCGGACCTTCACACCGTACAATATCCACTTCTGCGGATTGAAGATATTTTCACCTCGCTATCTGGAGGGAAACGCTTCACTAAGACACGGTGGCATAGTGGTTAGCACTGTTGCCTCACAGCACCAGGGACCCGGGTTCGATTCCGGCCTCGGGCAACTGTCTGTGTGGAGTTTGCACATTCTCCCCGTGGTTGCGTGGGTTTCCTCCGGGTGCTCCGGTTTCCTCCCACAGTCCAAAGATGTGCGGGTTAGGTTGATTGGCTATGATAAATTGACCCTTAGTGTTAGGGGGATTAAATACGTGGGGTTACGGGGATCGGGTGGGATATGTGTCGGTGCAGGCTCGATGGGCTGAAATGGCCTCTATCTGCACTGTGGGGTTTCTGTGTGTGATTCTGTGTGTGTGATCTGGCCCAGACATATCTGCAAATGGAGGTAGAAGAAGCATCAAAAAAATGCCTCACAATCAACACCCATAAAGGTCTCTACCAATACAACCGGCTGTTATTCGGGGTAGCATCAGCTCCGGCTATTTGGCAGAGGGCAATGGAACAAGTCCTGCAAGGGATCCCAGGGACCCAATGTTATTTGGACGACATCCTGGTCATGGGCGAAAATGACAGTGATCACCTTGCCAACCTGGAGCAGGTGCTCACTAGATTGCAGGAATATGGGCTCCGAGCTAACCGCCCCAAATGCAAGTATTTTAGAAAACAGATCTCGTATTGTGGCCACGTTATCGATAAAGAGGGGTTACATAAGTCCCCAAAGAAGATTGAGGCAGTAGTCAAGGCTCCAGCACCGGAAAATGTGTCACAACTGAGGTCGTTCCTCGGGCTGGTAAACTACTACCATAAGTTCTTACCAAATTTGTCTACAATACTACACCCACTGAACACCCTACTGCAAACTGGGGTGCCATGGAAGTGGAGTGATGAATGTAGACGAGCTTTCCAGAAGTGCAAAACACTAATCACATCAAAAGAGGTACTGGCCCATTACAACCCAGCATTACCAATTCGGTTGGCATGTGATGCGTCACCCTACGGCATTGGAGCGGTGCTGTCGCACAAATTCTCGGACGGCTCAGAGAGGCCAATAGCCTTTGCGTCACGATCACTAACCTCAGCCGAGCGTAACTACGCCCAGATTGACAGGGAGGCCCTCAGCCTAGTGTGGGGAGTGAAAAAGTTCAATCACTATCTGCACGGGCAGAAATTCACCTTGCTGACTGATCACCAGCCTCTTGTCTCCATTTTTAATCCGAAGAAGGGCGTTCCGGTGATGACTGCGCAACGACTACAAAGATGGTCACTTTATCTAGGGGCGCACCACTATGAGATTGAATATAAGGGCATGAAACAGCATGGAAATGCTGATGGGCTATCACGCCTGCCACTGCCTACTGTGGAGGAAGCACCAGCAGTGGATCCTGTCAAAATATTCCATTCGACTATAGTTGAATACCTTCCGGTAACTAACGCTTGTATCGAAAAGGAAACCCGAAATGACCCGACACTGTCTCGGGTATATGATTTGACGGTGAAGGGATGGCCAGCACATGGCGACTCACTGTTGCCAGCATTCTCGACAAGGAGAGAACAGCTGTCAGTGTGCCGGGGGACCTTAATGTGTGGATCCCGAGTGGTAATTCCACCCAAGTTAAGGGATAGATTGCTCAATAAACTTCATGAGGGTCATCTGGGAGGGGTAAAAATGAAAAGCCTAGCCAGGGCTTATGTGTGGTGGCCGGGAATCGATAAACATATCGAGGACCTGACCAAGAGCTGCTCAGAGTGCCAGAAATTCCAAAATGCACCACCACAGGCCCCTCTACACCCATGGGAGTGGCCCTCATCTCCATGGCAACGGGAGCATATTGATTTTGCTGGTCCATTCATGGACTCAATGTTTTTAATAGCCGTGGATGCGCACTCAAAATGGCCTGAGGTCATCAAAATGTCCTCCACCACCACGGAGAAAACTATTGCAGTCCTGCGGACCATTTTTGCCAGGAATGGCTTGCCAGAACAGATTTGCTCCGACAATGGACCACAGTTTGTGTCTGAAGAGTTCCGGAGGTTCTTGAAAAAGAATGGGGTAAGGCATTACCCATCCGCCCCGTATCATCCAGCCACAAATGGATTGGCTGAGAGGTTCGTACAAACCTTTAAGAAGGCAATAAAGGCTATGTACAATGACAACATTCCGCTGCAGCACAAGGTGGACAATTTCCTGTTCGCCTACCGGAATGCGACACATGCAGTCACCAACCAGGCCCCAGCCATGATGTTCTTTAACCGAAGGTTAAGATCTCGCCTGGAATTGCTCAGACCAAACGTATGAAGAGATATTGAGAGTAAGCAATTCCAGCACATCCATGGGAAGCCAACAAGGAGCTTCAATATAGGGCAACCAGTCTTGGCCCGCGACTACTGAACAGAAAAATAGCAGCCAGGAACGATATGCACACGGCAGGGCCCACTAATGTACACAGTGGACGTTGGGGAGAGCATCGTGAGACGCCATGCTAACAAGATCCTAGAGTCACAGGAACAAGTCAACCCCATGGCTCGCCCATACGTACCTGGTGATGAACCCGAAGTACAGGTCGCATCTACCCCAGAAACAGTAGCGTCGGAAGCTGATGAAGCAACCGACGACAAGGGGCCAGAATTGCCTCCACACCAAGAGCAAGACACTCGGGAAAGGCGCTATCCAGAAAGGATAAGGAGGCCTCCCCAAAGACTGAATATATAAATAGACTATTTTCAGCTAATGTTGCATGTTAAAAGTGTTAATTGTAATTAGTTTGATATTTAATTGTTAAATGAGTGTTATGGTACTGTTAATCTAAAAGGGGAGGAATTTTAATGTATATACCTGTAAGGGGGGGAACTACTTTTTACAGCTCATGTATACTGTAGTACCGGCAGTGACCACACTTGTATATAGCACTGAGTAGGATTCTGTACAGTCAGTTCAACTGTGAGCCACGTTGAGTAAACACCCGTTGTACCGTTTCTGCTGCAGTCTGTATCTTATTATACCCAGACACAATAGCTAGCCGCGCCCGGTTCACGGGGCCTTTCTGTGCCGGCAGTGGCGCAAGTTAAGGTGGAGGTGCGGGGCGGCCGCCTTTTTCAGCAGCCGCCTGCCAGCACCTCCATCCCCAGCCTCCTGACCGCCCCCCCGCAGCATTGCCGGCTGTTTCCTGAGAGCCCGGCACTTCTCCTCGGTGCCGGGTACTTTTGCCGGCACTCGCGACCGGGGATCGCGCTGTTGCAGGTCCCTCCCCCTTAACAATGGGAGGAAGGTAACAGCACCGCAGCGTGCCGTGCCGCAGCGTGTGGCGCTGCGGCACGTTGCGCTGCGTTATTCAGTTTCAGCGCCCTAAGAGGGACGCGGAGCGCCTCGAGCCTCGCCCCGTCTCCCTCTAGGGGTGCTGGAACTGAATTTCTGACGTTCGTTTATGCTCCGAACGCTGCGCAAAAATCAGCGCCCAAGCGAACTTGGCGTCACATTGGCGCCTCAACCCAATTTAAAATCTCAAACACACACACACACAACACACACAAACACTCAAACACACACAGCACACACTGACACGCAAGCACACACACACATAACACACTAACTCTCAAACACAAGCACAGCACACACAAACACTCAAATACACACACAGCACAAACTAACACTCAAACACACACAGCAGACATAAGCACTCAAACACAAACACAGCACACACTAACACTCAAACACAGACACAGCAAACACCAACACACACACACAGCACGCACTAACACTCAAACACATACACACAGCACACACGAACACTCAAACAAACACAGCACACACTAACACTCATAAACACACACAAAACACAAACTAACACTCAAACACACACAGCACACACTAGCACTCAAGCACACACACACAGCACACATTAACACTCAAACACAGAAACACAGAAAACGCTGACACTCAAACACACACAGAAACACACTAACACTCAAAGACAAATGCATGAACATTGAAACACACACATAGCACACACTAGCCTTCAAATACACGTACAGCACACATTAACACTCGCAGACACTAACAATCAAACACACACACACACAGCACACACTAACACTCAAACACACACAGCACATACTAACAATCAAACACACAGCACACACTGACACTCAAACAAACACAGCACACACTAACACTCATAAACACACACAAAACACAAACTAACACTCAAACACACACAGCACACACTAGCACTCAAGCACACACAAACAGCACACACTAACACTCAATCACACACACAGCACACATTAACACTCAAAAACAGAAGCACAGAAAACACTGACACTCAAACACACACAGAAACACACTAACACTCAAACACAAATGCACGAGCATTGAAACACACACATAGCACACACTAGCCTTCAAATACACATAAAGCACACACTAACACTCAAGCACACACAGCACACACTAACACTCAAACACACACACGCACACTAGCCTTCAAACTAACACACAGCACACACTAACACTCAAACACAAACAGCACACACTAACATTCAAAGACACACACAGCACACACGAACACTCAAACACACACAGCACATACTAACAATCAAACACACAGCACACACTAACACTCAAACACACACAGCACACCTTAACACTCAAGCACACTAACACTCGAACACGAACACAGCAATCATTATCTCTCAAACACACGAACAATGCATACAGCTAACCCAAATGCTCAAATACACACACACAGCAGACACTAACACTCAAACACACACACACAGCACACACTAACACTCAAACACACACAGCACATACTAACAATCAAACACACAGCACACACTGACACTCAAACAAACACAGCACACACTAACACTCATAAACACACACAAAACACAAACTAACACTCAAACACACACAGCACACATTAGCACTCAAGCACATACACACAGCACACACTAACACTCAATCACACACACAGCACACATTAACACTCAAACACAGAAACACAGCACACACTAACACTCAAACACACACAGCACATACTAACAATCAAACACACAGCACACACTAACACTCAAGCACACTAACACTCAAACATGAACACAGCAAACATTATCGCTCAAACACACGAACAATGCATACAGCTAACCCAAACGCTCAAATACACACACACAGCACACACTAACACTCAAACACACACACACAGAACACTAACACTCAAAAACACTGACACTCAAACACACACACATAGCACACACTAACCATCAAACAGATACAGCACACACTAACACACAACCACACACACACAGCACACACTAACACACACAAGTACACATACAACACAAACTAACACTCAAAAACACACACAACACACACAGCACACACTAACACACAAAAACACACACACAGCACACACTTACACTCAAATAAACACACAGCACACACTAACACTCAAACACACACTCACAGCACATATTAACACTCAAACACACACAGAGCACACACTAACATGCAAACACAAACTGCACACACTAACTCTCAAACACACACACACAGCACACACTAACACTCAAACACACACAGAGCACACACTAACATGCAAACACAAACTGCACACACAAAATCTCAAACACACACACAGCACACACAAACACTCAAACACAAAGTGCACACACTAAAACTCAACCAGACACACACAGCACACACTAATACTCAATCACACACAGCACACACTAACACTCAAACACACACACACCGCACACACTAACAATCAAACACACAGAGCACACACTAACACTCAAACACACACACAGCACACACTAACACTCAAATACAAACACACAGAGCAAACACTAACACTCAAACACACACACAGCACACACTGACACTCAAACACACAGGAAGAACATACTAACTCTCAAACACGCACACACCGCACACACTAACAATGAAAAACACACACAGCACACATTAACACTCAAACACGCACACAGCACATACTAACACTCAGACTTACACACACACAGCACACACTAGCACTCAAACCCACACACACAGCACAAACTAACACTCAAACACAGCACACACTAACACTCAAACTCACACACAGCACAAACTAACACACAAACACACACACAGAGCACACATTAACACTGAAACACACACACACAGCACACATTAACACTCAAACACACACACAGCACAAACTAACACTCAAACACACACACAGCACACACTAACACACAAACACACATAGCATGCACTAACATGCAAATACACACACAGCACACACTAACACTCAAACACACACACAGCGCTCATTAACACTCAAACACACACAGCACACACTAACACTCAAACACACACACACAGCAGACACTAACACACAAACACATACACACAGCACACAATAACACTCAAACATACACAAACCGCACACACTAACACTGAAACACACAGACACTCAGCACTCACTAAAAATCAAACACACACACAGCACACACTAATACTAAAACACACATACTGCACACACTGTCATGTTCATTAATAACTAGATATTCTTATTATGATAGATGTGTTCAAAGGATTTGGAGTTCTACCATTCACTTCCAAGATCCAGCTAAAGGAGGATGCTCAGCCAGTGGTACATGCTCCACGAAGAGTTCCAGCACCCCTGCGTGACCGGCTCAAGAATGAACTGGACAGAATGACCACACTAGGAGTCATCAGGAAAGTCGAAGAGCCAACAGACTGGGTTAACTCCATGGTATGTGTAAAGAAAAAGAACAATGATCTAAGAATATGCATGGATCCAAAGGACTTAAATGCAAACATAAAACGTGAACACTACCAGATTCCCAAGCGAGAAGAAATCACCAGTGAAATGTCAGGTGCCAGATACTTTACAAAGCTCGATGCCTCACAAGGATTTTGGCAGCTAAAGCTGGATGAAGAGAGCACCAAATACTGTACCTTCAACACACCATTTGGCAGGTATTGTTTCCTCAGAATGCCTTTCGGGATAATATCTGCATCTGAAACCTTTCATAGAGCGATGGAACACATAATTGAAGGTCTGGAAGGAGTTCAGGTCTATGTTGATGACATCATCATCTGGGGCTCCACACTGAAAGAATACAATGAGAGACTGACTAAAGTGCTACAGAGCATACGCCGGAATGGACTGAAGCTCAACAAAGCCAAGTGTCAGTTTGGCGCCCAGGAAGTCACTTTCCTAGGAGATAATCTATCTGGTAAAGGAATAGAGCCAGATATGGAAAAAGTAAATGCCATACTCAAAATGCCCCGACCCACTGACAAAAAAGGAGTGCTACGCATCATGGGGATGATAAACTTCATTGGAAAGTTCATTCCTAACTTGTCAGCCAAGACAGCCTGTCTGCGAGACCTGCTACATAAAACAAATGAGTTCGCATGGACAGAAAGACATGAACAAGAGTGGATGAACCTCAAAACAGTGCTGACAACCACACCTGTACTCACTTTCTTTGACCCGACAAAGAGGATCAAAGTGTCAACGGATGCATCAAAGGATGGCCTAGGCGTGGTCTTGCTACAAGCAGAGGGTGAAGATTGGAAGCCTGTTGCCTATGCCTCCAGGTCTATGACTGATATTGAGTGTCGATACGCCCAGATTGAAAAGGAATGTCTAGGCTTGGTAGTTGGATTAGAAAAGTTCCATGGCTACATATATGGACTTCCCACCTTCAAAGTTGAGACAGACCACAGCCCACTGGTTGCCATCATAAAAAAAAATCTGAATGAAATGTCTCCAAGGATTCAACGACTCATGATGAAGCTGCAAAGATATGACTTTGAACTGATCTACACACCAGGCAAATACATTGGCCTAGAAATTGGGTTGGTAGCGCCAGCGCTGAGCACCTAAAGAGACCTAGAATTGGGGCAAAGCCCTATGTTGGGGCGAGCGCTATGAGGATAGCGCCGGCTCAGAAATTGACTATACATTTAGCGCCTGCGCTAAGTGTTTGCGCGCGCCCGCGAGCGCAAACGGCTCATGACGTCATTTCAGTGTGCAACGCCTTTTAGGAGCGCCTGAGCACATATTGGGTGGCGCCTGGAGCCTTAGCGCCCAGCGCTATTAGTGACAGTTCGAAGGAGGGTTAACAGGCCCTTCTCGGAGTAGGGCAGCGCTATTTAAAAGGGACAGCTCTAGTGCAGAATCTTGTGCCACTTGGCCTGCCCATTGCGATCGCTGCTGGAGAAAGTTGGCGAGCTAATGTGGAGCGGATTTCTGGGATTTGAGCTTTACAGTACTTGGGACCTTCAACCCTGTCCGAAGCACTTGCAGCACTACACCTAAAAGCCTTTTGACCAACTGGCATCCGAATGGGAGCTTGTTTGGAGGATGACGGCCTCATCGCCCAACACTGTGAAGGGGCAGAGAGACGGCAGGAGAGAGGGCCGGGATTGTCCAGAAGGAGGAGGGGCAATGGAGGTTGGCCAATCCGACAGGAGGCTGCGAGGGTCTTTAGGCAGCAGGTGACAAGCCTTGACATGTCGGAGGAGCAGTGTTTGCGAAGGCTCCGAATCTGGAGGCACATTGTTACTGATCTGTGCCACCTGCTTGGTCAGGATCTGCAGCCGCGTGAACGCTGCAGAACCTCTCTGTCCTTGATGGCTACACTGACTGAAGGCCTCCATTTTTATGCCAACGGCTCCTTTCAGTCAGCCATTGGGGACAATGCGACTGTCGCTCAGGCTGCAGTCCGCTGTTGCATCCGGCAACTGACAGATGCTCTTTATAGGCGAACGCGTCCATTCATTACCTTCCCTCGGACCCTGCACAAGCAGGCGGAGGAGGAGGAGTATGAGGAGGAGGAGGAGGAGGAGGAGGAAGAGCAGGCGGAGGAGGGGGAGGAGGAGGAAGATGGAAGGGCTGCTGAAAGTGGAAGGTCCATTCGTCAGAGGCTCCTCTGGACTCGTCTCGACACCCCTGTGGCAGAATGATGAGAGTCTTACCTCATGGGCACTTTGGATGTTTGAGGGCCTCTGAATGCCAGCATCACTGAAAGTAGTCACATGCACCAAGCAACATTTAAACTTCTGTTTATTGACACAAAAGTCTTTCATTACAGCTAAACAACGTAAAGTGAGCAGAAACCATCACTGCCAAAATAAAAGTGATCTGTTCGGCAGAGCAGCAAAACCCAACAAAAATCTGCACCTATAACAGCAGGTGAGGGTGTCCGTGAATTTGGACAAACAAACGTCTCAGCACCTCCCTCTACAACTGGCCCCTTGAGGGAGAACGACTTCTCGTTCACGCCCGGCCCCTTCCCTCCCTGCTGCTCCTACGTAATTGCACCCCAGTGGCGGCCTCAAGGCTGGGGGACGCTTGCCGACTGTCTGGAAGCGCAGAAGCCCCTGAGGTACGGCCTGGCCGGCCTCTGGGCTTGGAGGGTGCGGACGCGGGATGCTTGCTTTGAGCATGGCTGGGAGCAGTGTGGCCTGCAGGTGGTGGCAGCTGCAATGCAGGCGTCCCAGCGCTGGCATGTGCAATGGTCTCCTGCCGAGAGAGGACACCTGCACCATGGTCGGATGACACACTGGCTATCTGAGGGGAGCGGCTCGGCTCATCCGCCACAATCGCAGGCTCCACGGATTCCTGGCCTTGTACGGGAGTGGAAGGGCCCGGGGTGATCCTATCTGATGCAGAGAGGGTGGCTGCAGTGAGACATCGCGTTGCGTCAATCTGGCTGTGGAGGATCCCAGCAAGTGAATGCATGGCAACAGTGAGGACCTGTGTGCCAGGTGCCAGTGCTTCGGAGAAGGCCTGGACAGTTCTTCCCATGGCTTCGGACAAGGCAGGAGCCGACCGCTCCACTGCCTCGGACAAGCCCTGCACAGACCTTTCCAGGGATTGTCCGAAGCCCTGAACAGTCCTTTCCATTGCCGACTCAAAGCCGTGGACAGTCCTCTCCATTGTTGGGCCGAAGCCCTGGATAGTCCTTTCCATTGTGGCCCCGAAGCCCTGGATAGACCTGTCCATTGTTTCCCCGAACGCCTGGAGAGACCTCTCCATTGTTGCGCCAAAGCCCTGCAGAGTCCTCTCCATTGTTGCCCCGAAGTCCAACATACTCCTAGCCAATGAATCTATTGACTCAGGCATCTTCTCCACTGCAGCCATCAGCTCCGTGTGTCTGACCCGGGCCTGTTTGCTCATCTCTGCCAGGCGCCGGACCTCATCTGCACTCTGTGCAGCAGTCATGACGACCTGCCTTGCCCTGCGGGGAGACGGTGGCCGAACTTGCCTATCCCCCGTGCGCTGCTGCATGCCGCTTGGTCCGGCAACTGGTTCATCCTCAGAGCCACCCCCCCTCCCCTCCAGGGGACTACTATCCCCAGTCTGCAGATTTCTCAGCTCCCCGGATTCTGCAACGGCTGGTCCGGATTCCTCCTGGTCCTCGCCTCCAGTGGCACTGGCACTGGCAGCTTCAGCGCGTTGAGCCCGAGTTGGTGCTGCTTCATCTGAAAGTGGGAGGTGGAAGAGTGGCTTTAGCAAAAGGACAGGTTTGCTGAAAGGCATGCCAGATTGCGGCATAGCTCTGATATGGCTGCACACTGAGGATGCATGCTGGCGGGGGGACCAAGTGGAAGGCAACAGGTGAAAAAGGTGAGAGTCTTACCCTCGCTGTCGGTAATGGGGTCGGCAGATGCAGTGGTCACAGGACCAGACAGACGTCCTCCAAGTATCTGGTGCACTCTCTCCTCCAGATCCATGAGAGTGACCACTTGTGCAGGTCCGCCACCGGTTCGAAGCTGTTCTTTTCTAATCTGCACCATCTTCGACTGCAAGGGAAAGAAGGGGCGGTTCTGTTACATGAGGACTTGAGACATCATCGCATGCCCCCCATGGTGCAAGAGCCCTTACATGAGGCCTTGAGACATCATTGTATGCCCCACATTGTGCAAGAGCCCTTACATGAGGCCTTGAGACATCATCGCATGCCCCCCATGGTGCAAGAGCCCTTACATGGGGCCTTGAGACATCTGTCCATGTGTCTGCCCAGAAAGGGCCATGGGTGCATGCTGACAGATGGCCAGTGGCGCATCATTGCAGCAGGGTGCCCGAAGTCAGCTGCAGATGGAGGGAAGCACAAGTTTGGTAAACCATCACTCACCCTAACGATCCGTGTGAGGTCGTTGAATTTCTTCCTGCACTGAACAGGGGTCCTGGTCGCCATGCTGCTGGAGTTGACCCTCACAGCAACCTCCCTCCAAGATCGTCGGTAAGCCTTCTGATTTGGCCTCTTGCCATTATCCGGGTACAGCACCTGTCGACGGTGTTCAACTGCAGCCACCAATTGGTCCAGAGCCTCAGTGCTGAAGCGCTCTGCTCTCTGCCTAACCTTCTCCATAATGATGAACGTTGTACCACCAGACAAGGGCGAGCGCCGAATCTGAGGCCTACAGGGCGTTGGGTGTTGAAGCTCAGTCTGACTGACCCACCCCTTTAAGAGCCGGCCAGCGCCTGCAGGTCTTGTGCTTTGCCGTAATTGAGTTCAGCTGCGCTGCACCCGTCCGCGTCGAAATTGAGTAGCGCCTGACCTTTTGCGCCTTAAGAGCACCGTGCAACGGCTGATTTAGTGCCAAAATCCCCTTTGGGGGCGATGCAACCCAATATCGCCCCAGGCGCGGATAGCTCTCGTCTGGCTATAAACTTAGCGCATCGCCAGTTCTAACGCCTCAAGCGGGGCTGTACCCAATTTCTAGGCCATAGTGTTAGCAGATGCACTATCCCGAGCACCCACAATGAGTCAAGTGAGCTCTACTGAAGAAGACGTGGATGTTCATGTGAGTATGGTCACTGCTGCGCTGCCCGTGTCAGACACAAAATCAAAGCAAATAGCAGAAGAAACAGTAAAAGATATTGGCCTAGAAATTCATTATAGCCACTTTTGGGGCGGTAAAGTCGGGCGGCCGCTAAAGTTTGCGCCCGGCGCAAATTCGAGGCCACTTCTCCGATATTCATTAGCTTCGCCCTAAGAGTTTGCTCGAGCGCTAAAACTGGCGATGCACGCCTCTCTTTAGGCGCTAAGCCGGAGGTGCTGAGAAAGAGCGCCGAGGCCGGGCGCAGCGCAGGTGCGGCCATTTCTTGATTGACAGCAGACACCCTGGCGCCGGCCAGCTCTTAAGGGGGAAGGGTCGACTTGGTCTGCTGCCACGCCCTGGATAGTGGAGCCCTGCAGCTAGGCCTGAACACTGCTGCTGGACCCAAATAGCGCCTGAAACCATGGAGAAGGCCCGTGAACGAGCGTAGCGCTTCTCAGAGCTTGATCTGAGGGTGCTGGTTGGTGCTGTGGAGAAGAGACGCCATATTTTGTTTCCGGACAATGGCAGGAAGCTGCCGGCCCGCGTCTACTGGAGAGCCTGGAGGCATGTCGCCACCAAGGTGTCATCCAACAGCGAGGTCCCCAGGAGCGGTGTCCAATGCCGCAAAAAGCTGAATGACCTCGCCAGGATTGTCAGGGTGAGTACCCTTTCCAGTGTCCTCCTCATCCTTGCATGTGCACCTCACATTATGGGCAAAGGGACCTGAAAGCCCTAATGGCCAGCCCTCATGCAGCAGCTATGGGACACTCATTATCATCAATTGCACATTGTGCACTTAACACACTGGCCAGGCTATTCGACCATGGGAGGCAGTGCACACAAGATCAGGGCTACACACTGTACTTAGAGGTCGTCCTTTCTCTTGCAGGCCAAGCTGGCCAATAATAAGAGGAGCCGGAATGCGACCGGGGGAGGCGGACCCCAGATCCAGCCGCTCACCGAGCTGCAACATCGCGTGGAGCGCATCATGGGTGCCCGGGTGATTGGCCCCGTTGCATCTGGAGATGCCGACCCTGTTCTGGGCACCAATGGTAAGGATATCACCTTTTGGACCTCTCTCGTCCCACTTGCGCATCAGATCTACATCCTTTGCCACTGTCCGACCAATGCGCTGAATGCCACCACTCATGCATCCCTCGCTGACGCCCTCTCCTCACTCTAAAGCTACTCTTGTGCCTTCCTGCTTTCAGATGGTGAGGAGGAGGTCCCTGAAGTTGCCAGTGACAGCCCCTCAGAAGAGGAGGAGGAGGAGGAGCAAGAGAAAGGCGGCCCATCAGGGGAACCCTCAGCTGCGGCAACCCATGCCAATGTAGGGGACACGTCTTCCCTGGAGGGGAGCGTGGGGGAAGTGTCGGAGGGGAGGGTAGCTCCTGGGACCAGCGGCCTGCAGAAATGCGGGAGGGGGGTGGAAGCTCAGCGGCCTTCTCCCCAGAGGGGGGAAGGGTCGGAGGGGAGTCCAATTGCTGGGCCCAGTGGCGTCCAGCAATGCAGGAAGGGTCGGCCAGCTCGGCGGCCTTCTCCCCAGAGGGAGAGTCCGGCCTCCAGTCCGGAGACGGCCAACGCCGAGGAGATGCGCCGCCTCGAGGACTTGTCCGCGGACTCGGAGCGCCGGCACACGGAGCTCATGGGGGTAGTGGGACGGTTGCCTGAGGCCATCGAGTCCCTGTCTCGGAGTGTGACCGAGTTCGGGGCCTCACAGGCCACCAGTCGGGCGGAATTCGGGGCAGCTCAGGCAGCGAGTGGCCAGGTGATCAGTGGTGCCGTGCAGTCACTGGGTGCTCTGGTGCGGTCACTGAACAGGTCAACACGGGCACTCACTGCTGCCACACTCGCTGTGTCAGCCAGGCATCGCCAGGGCACTCGGCGCACTGCAGCAGCACAGCGGTCTGTCCCTCGGCAGATTGGTGCGCATGCTGCAGTGCTGGCCCGGGCGAGTGCCAGTGTCTCAGGTGACCAGCGAGCGCCTGCCATCCGCCAGCTTGCCCCCATTCCTCCAGCCGCCACTGCCACTCCCCCAGTGGAGCTGCCAGGAGCTGCTGCAGCGGCTGATGCTGGCCAGCCACAGCTGCAGCATTCACCAGCCGGCCCCTCGACGGCCAGACCTCGTCTAGGCCGACCCCCAAGGGCATCTGCCGTCACGACATGTGCCCCTCAGGAGCCTGCCCCCAGCCTTGCAGCAGCCAATGGCCTTACTTTGAGGAGGAGCAGCAGGGCGTGCAGGGGCCGCCAAAGTTGGCAGAAGGCATCGCCCTCGCGGGCCACTAAGTAGAGGGTGTGTCCAAATGTTGTGTTTTCTGGAATGTGTGTTTTGTGAAGGCCGAGGATGAAGGCCATTTTTGTTTACATCTTTTGTTAATGCTCCCCAGGTTGTGGGAGTGAGTCATGTGTGTGAGTGTTTTTTGGGGGTTTCGTCTGTTTTTGGTTTTCATGTGGGAAGGGCCTAGAGTTTGTACAATAAAGCATTTTATTTATTCACATTGTCCATGTTTGATCTTTGAAGTGTTTGTTGCCTTAACCGGCTGACGGCTTGCGGAGCGACTGCAATCATGTTGTTTCATTGGCACAAGCCATTCCCTGACAGGGGACCTAGAAGTGACGGTCAATAAGCCGCCGACGGGCGGCCCTTGGACCTTCTGCCTCCCTCCTGGGCTGGTACTCCTCGTCCTCCTCCTCCTCCTGCTCCTCCTCCTGAGGTGGTGGTCCAACGTGAGGTGGCAGTGCCTGAGTCCTGCGGATAGCCAGGTTGTGCAGCATGCAGCAAACGACGACGAATTGGGAGACTCGCTCCTGCGAATACTGAAGGGCTCCCCCGGAGCGATCCAGACAGCGGAACCGTTGCTTGAGGATGCCGATTGTTTGTTCTATGATGTTCCTAGTCGCTTGATGGCTCTCGTTGTATGCCTCTTCAGCAGGGGTCGTGGGCGTGCGGAGCGGGGTCATGAGCCAGGTACACAAAGGATAGCCTTTGTCCCCGATCAGCCATCCTCTTGGGTGAGGCTGTTCCTGGAACATGTCAGCCACAGTTGTCTGTCGCAGGATAAAGGCATCGTGGCTGCTGCCTGGAAAGCGGGCATTGACAGCTAGGATGCGCTGCCTGTGGTCACACACCAGCTGTACGTTGAGGGAATGGTAGCCCTTCCGGTTGCGGTAACCCTCGGCATGCTCCAGAGGTGCCCGCAAAGCCACATGCGTGGAGTCAATGGCGCCCTGCACCATGGGGAAGGCCGCTATTCTTGCAAATCCCACTGCACGCTGCTGCTGCTTCTCCAGGGTCATGGGGAAGGAGATGAATTGACATCTCCTTCTGAAAAGGGCATTGGTCACCTGGCGGATGCAGCAATGCACGGCGAACTGGGAGATGTTAGCGATGTCCCCAGCAGCGGATTGGAAGGAGCCGGTGGCATAGAAGTTGAGAGCCACCGTCACCTTCACTGCCACTGACAGAGACGTCCTGCGCATCAGCTGTGGACGCAGATCTCTGTGCAGCAGCTGGCAGATGTCTGCAACCACCTCCCTTCTGAATCGCAGCCTCCTAACACACTGCGCGGCAGACATGGTCCGATAGGAGGACTGCTGGCGGTATACCCTGGGTGGGTAAGGCCTCACTTGGCGACGCCTGTTGCCCACTCTGCATCTAGCCAGGGCTGCCACTCTCTCACGGCGTCTGTAAGCCCTTCCGGCATAAGGCTGAAACTCAGCATTGGCACCCAATGCAGCCCCCATTATATGCTGGCAAACACTGAGATCCCAATGAAGGCAAAGATAATTGCTAAGCTCTGGCCTGAGCCAAAAATACCTGTCCTAGTGTTGGGCCAAAGCAGTAAGCTCTCCTCCTTGGTCTCTCTCCAAAAAACCGTTGCACAAGAGTGAATGCTGCAAAATGGCTGGCCTATATAGTGCAGGGTAAGTGCCCTTTAATTTGCGCTCCCCGCAGCCCGCCTCGGCTGTGTACCGTTCCACTTCACCATCGTTAGGGCCGCCCGGCGCACAATTGGGCGGCGCAAGTGAAGTTCCGGTTCCGGGCGCACAAAGGGCGTTGCACGACGAAATGACATCATGATCTGCGCGCGCAGCAGGGCGCGCGCTAAGACTTTGCGCCGGCGCTAAATGTCTACTGAAGTTGGGGCGAGGCGCAGATCGCGCTGTGCCCGGGCGCTAAGCGCCTAGCGCTCGAGATCTACTCCTCCTAAGGCGCTAACGGCTGGCGCGCCCAACTGAATTTCTAGGCCATAGTGTTACAAACAGTAATAGAGAACATTCATCATGGTTGGCCAAAAGGCTCCTGTCCAAAATACTATCACCTAAGGTCAGAGTTGAGTGTCGTAAGTGGACTATTACTAAAACAGAACAGAATAGTCATTCCACAGGCTCTACATCAAGACATGCTCAAAAGGATTCATGAGGGACACCTCGGAATTGAAAAATGCAAAAGGAGAGCAAGAAACACTGTTTATTGGCCTGGCATAAATAAGGACATTGAGAGCATGATAGGCATATGTGAGACATGTCAGAAACACCAAAACAAACAAACAAAGGAATCAATGATAGTAGCTGACATACCAACAGCACCATGGCAAAAGGTTGGTATGGACCTTTTTCATTTAAATGGTAAAGAATACCTAATAGTGATTGACTACTATTCTAACTATCCTGAGATGGCGCTGCTCTCAAGCACCACAGCAAACAGTGTCATAATGCATGTGAAATCCATCTTCGCCAGACATGGAATTCCCAGGATTGCCATTAGCGACAATGGTCCGTGCTTCAACTGTAAGGAGTGGCAACAGTTTGCAGCACAGTATGACTTTCAGCACATCACATCCAGTCCTCTGTATGCTCAGTCGAATGGTAAGGCAGAGAAAGGTGTTCAAGTTCTCAAGCAGCTACTGAAGAAAGTGACAGAAAGCAAGTCTGATCCTTATCTCGCCCTGCTGAGCTACCGAGCCTCACCTTTAGACTTTGGTTCTTTACCTGCTGAACTACTAATGGGTCGCAAGTTGCGCACCACGCTGCCCTGCTGTGCAAATGAAAAGCAAAGTAAGGAACTAAGACAGAGACTTCAACTGTTAATGCTGAAACAGAAATCATACTCGCCCAGGTGTGACGTCCTCATCCTTTTTGTCAGCTACAGTCAGTGCCTGTATGGAATGCCAATCCAGTTGTATTTTCCGGATCCATTCACGTCCCAGCAATGGTGGTCCTCCATCTTGCAATACATACAGGTGTAGTTTTGGTGTTTCCTTACCGTTATATATAACGGTCACCCTTATTTTTCCTTTGGGGTAGACTTTTTGCCCCGTGTATGTCTTCAAAATAATTTTTGTGTCTCTCAAGGGTATGTGTGAGAATAGCCGCTCATAGTCCCATCGGTTTATGACTGTTAGGGCTGATCCTGTGTCCAATTCCATCTTTACCTGGACTCCTGCTAACTTGAGAGTGACCCAAATGGTTCGGTGATCCTCCATTGTGATCACATTATGTAGTTTCAGACAACTCAGTTCCCTGCTTTCGGAGTCATTGTCACTCTTTTGTTTGTCTGAACTATTCTCCGTCATCTTATGTACCTTGTTGTACTTTCCTTTGGTAGGTTTCTTATTGCTGGTTTTCTCTCCCGACCTGCAGACTCGTGCTATGTGTCCTACTTTTCCACACTGCACACTTTGTCTTTGAACCAGCAATCATTCTGGTCGTGTGTTGTTCTGCCGCAGCGATAGCACTTCTCTGTTCCATATGACATTTCGTTTGTGCCATATTCTTGCGGTCTCTGTTGTATCTCTGCAGCGCCCCGTGCTGCTGCTTCATATGATACCGCAATGCTGAAAGCCTTTTCCAGCGTAAGGTCCTTTTCAGATAAAACCGTTTCTGGGTTCCTTCACTTTGAAGCCCACACACAAACTTGTCCCTTAAGGTATCTGCCAGTCCCGCTCCAAACTGGCAGTGTTTCGATAGTTTGCGCAGTTCTGTTAAATAATCAGCATTGCTTTCATCCTTATGCTGGTTCCGTTTGTGAAACTTGAATCTTTCTGCTATCAGCAGCGGTGTGGGGTTTAAATGTTACTTTAGTATCGTTACTATGTCTTCAAAACTCTTTTCCATTGGCTTCATTGGGGTTACTAGATTTCGTAATAAACCATACGCCTTTGCACCCATTAAATTTAACAATACCGAAGCTTTCTTGTCATCTGACACCTCATTTGCCTTGCAGTACACCTCTATTCGTTCGACATATGTAGTCCAATCTTCGACTTCATTGTCAAATGCGGTGATACTGCCACTCTTCTGCATTTTGGGTGTGGTTTAAAATGGCGTCTCCCAATGGCATAAAAATGGCATCTCCCGCGCTTTCCTTCCTCCCCCGCTGCTGCCAACGCCGCTCCCGGCGGTTCTCGTGGCTATGGCGGCACCCTGTAGGTTTCACGCGCTTCTCCTGCGCTGCTGCCAACGCCGCTCTCGGCGGTCCTCATGGCAATGGCGGCGCCTCACAGGTTTCTGCGCATCTCTCTCTCCCTCTCTCCGACGCTGCTCGGCCCCTGAACACCGGCTGCGCCCTGTGCACTCTGCCCTCTCTCTCTCTCCCCCGTCGACGCTGCTCGGCCCTTTGCTGTGCCGCTCGGTCGGGCTCTAGCCTGCTGCTGTCCGGGAAGGGTCTGCGCACTTCCTGTTGCCAGCCCGTTTCGCTGGACCACCTCGACTGGAAAGCCAAGCCTGGCTCTCGACAGCCTCCCCCGCAATTCTCGAGTCTCTGCTGGATGACTGGGCGGTTGCCCGTGGTCGACGCCCGAGTCTCTGGCCTTGACCTCCAATCCACTGATCTCCAGGAACGAATCCCTGGGAGGTGATGCAGAGTTGCAGGTAGGTTCGAACATGCCTCGTCGCCAATGTTGCTTCCATGTATAATAAGACACAGACTGCGGAGAATGGTGCAACAGGTGTTTACTCAACGTGGCTCACACGGGAACTGATCTGTACAGATTACTACTCAGTGCTATATACAGGTGTGGTCACTGCCGGTACTGCAGTATACATGAGCTGTAAAACATAGTTCCCCCCTTAAAGGTATATACATTACAACACTCAAACACACACACAGCACTCACTAGTCTTCAAATACACACATAGCACACACCAACATTCACATACACTAACAATCAAACACACACACACAGCACACACGAACACTCAAACACACACAACACTCAAACACACACAGCACACACTTACACTCAAACAAACACACAGCACACACTAACACTCAAACACACACACACAGCACACACTAACACACAAACACATACAAACATCACACACTAACACTCAAACACACACACACATCACACACAAACACTCAAACACACACACACAGCACACACTAACACTCAAACAGACACACAGCACACACTGTCACTCAAACACACATAGAGCACACACTAACACTCAAACACACACACAGCACACACTAACACTCAAACACACACACAGCACACAGTAACATTCAAACACACACACAGCACACACTAACACACACAAAGCACACACTAACACTCAAACAGACACACAGCACGCACTAACAGTCACACACAGCACACATTAACACACAAATACACACTAACACTGAAACATGCAGCACACACTAACACTCAAACACAGACAGCAAACACTAACACACAAAGACACACACACAGCACACATTAACACTCAAAAACAAACACAAAGCACACACTAACATGCAAACACACACACACAGTATGCAATAACATGCAAACACAAACACTACAAACACTAACACTCAAACACAGACACACAGCACAAACTAATACTCAAACACACAGCGCACATTAGCACTGAAACATGCACACAGCACACACTAACACACAAATACACACAGCGCACACTAACACTCAAACACACACACACATCACACACCAGCACTCAAACTCACACACACAGCACACATTAACACTCAAACACACACACAGCACAAACTAACACTCAAACACAAACACAGAGTACACACACAGGGCACACACTAACACTCAAACACACACATAGCACACACGAACACTCAAACACACACACACAGCACACACTAACACAGAAACACATACAGCACAAACTAACAATCAAACAAACACACAGCACACACTAACACTCAAACACACACAGCACACACTTACACTCAAACACACAAACAGCACACACTTACACTCAAACACACACAGCACACACTAACACTCAAACAAACACACACAGTACACACTAACCCTCAAACACACACGCACAGCACACACCAACACTCAAAGACACACACACAGCACACACTAACATGCAAACACACAGATAGCACAAACTAAAACTCAACCACACACACACAGCACACACTAACACTCAAACACACACAGCACACACTAAGGCCTAGCAATTCAGTATAGCCACGTTTGGGGCACTACAGCATGGCGTTCGCTAACTTTTGCGCCCGGCGCAACTTAGCGCCACCTTCGCCGATATTCAGTTGCATCGCCCCAAGAGGTTGCTGCTGCGCTAAAGCAGGCGATGCACGACTATCATTAGGCGCTAAGCCGGCGATCCGGGGCGCAAACACCGAAGGCGGGCACAGCGCAGGTGCGGCGAGTTGCTCATTGAGGCCAGACAGTCAGGCGCCGGTCAGCACTTAAAGGGGGAGGGTGGAATTGCTTGGCTGCCACGCCCTGCACACTGCAGCCCTAAGGCAAGGCCTGAACACTGCTTCTGGAACATCTCCACGCCCAGGAGAATGGAGAAGGCCAGGGAGAAAGTGCAGCGCTTCGGCGAGGGTGACCTGAGGCTGCTGGTTGGCGCAGTGGACCGCAGGCGCCATATCCTCTTCCCTGAGGGTGGCAGGAGGCCGCTGCCTGCCGAATATCGGAAAGCATGGAGGGATGTGGCAAACAGGGTCACGTCCAACAGCGTGTTTGGCAGGACACCAACGCAGTGCCGGAAAAAATTCAACGACCTCACTCGGGTTGTCAGGGTGAGTACCCTTTCCAGTATCCTCCTCATCTCTGCATGTGCACCTCACTTTATGGCCTAACAGGTCTGAAAGCCCTAATGGCCAGCCCTCATCCAGCAGCTATGGGACTGTCATGAAAAGCACTTGCACAATCAGGACTTTAGACACTGTCAGGGCTATTCGACCATGGGAGGCAGTGCGGGCAAGATCAGGGCTTGACACTGTCAGGGCTAATCGAACATGGGAGGCAGTGCGGGCAAGATCAGGGCTTGACACTGTACTTGGAGGTGGTCCTTTCTCTTGCAGGCCAAGCTGGCGCATAACAGAAGACAGCAGCGACAGACCGGGGGAGGCCGTCCTGACCTGAAACAGCTGAGTGACCTTGAGCAGCGAGTGGAGCGGATCATGGCAGGCCGGCTGATTGGCCCCGTCGCCACTGGAGATGCTGACCCTGTTCTGGGCACCAATGGTAAGGTCATCACCTTTTTGACCTCTCCCTTTCCACTTGCGCCTCACGCCAGCATCCTTTGCCACTATCGAACCAATGCAGTGCACAGCAGCACTCATGCCTCCCTCGCTGCTGCCCTGTCCTCACTCTAAAGCAACTCTTGTGCCTCCCTGCTTTCAGATGGTGAATCGCCAGGTGAGGAGGCGGCCCCTCAAGCTGGCACTGTGTCTGAGTCAGACATAGAGGAGGAGGAAGAGGAAGCCAGCCCATCAGGGACACCCTCAGCCGAGGCAGCCCATGGCCATGATGGTGACATGTCTTCCCTGGAGGGGAGTAGGGGGGAAGGGTCAGAGGATAGTGAAGCTCCGGGGACCAGCGGGCTGCAGCAACGCGGGAGGGGTGGGGAAGCTCGGCGGCCTTCTCCCCGGAGGGTGAGTGCGGCCTCCAGTCCTGCTACGGTGAGCGCAGAGGAGGTGCGGCTCCTAGCGGAAATGGGCACCCAGGCTGAGCGCAGGCACACTGAGCTCATGGCTGCAGTGGCAAGGATGCCTGACTCCATAGAGTCACTGGCAAGGAGTGTGCAGGAATTTGGGGCAGCACAGGCCAGGAGTCTGCAACAATTCAGTGCAGCACAGGCCAGGAGTCTGCAACAATTCAGTGCAGCACAGGCCAGGAGTCTGCAGGACATCGCGGCAGCACAGGCTAGGAGTCAGCAGGACTTCGCTGCTTCACAGGCGGCTTCTAGCCAAGTGCTCAGTCGTGCCATGCATTCACTGGCTGTTGTCATGCAGACACAGACCAGGGCCACACGGGCACTAACTGCTGCCACACTCGCTGGATCGGCCAGGCATCGCCGGGGCACTCGCTGTGCCGCAGCAGCCCAGCAGTCTGTGCCTCAGCAGATTGCTGCGCATGCTGCAGTGCTGGCCCGTGCGCGTGCCAATGTCTCAGCCGACCAGGGAGTGCCTGTGATCTGTCAGGTTGGCAGCATTCCTGCAGCCAACACTGTCACTCCTCCATTGCAGCTGCCACCAGCTGTTGGACAGACTGCTGCCGCCCAAGCAGAGTTGGAGCAGTCAGCAGCCGGCCCCTCCAGGCCCAGAGCTGGTCCAGGCCGACCCCCAAGGGCATCTGCCGTCTCACCATCTGACCCTCAGCAGCCTTCCCCCAGCCTTGCTGCAGCCACTGGGGTCCCATTGAGGAGGAGCTGCAGGGCGGGTAGGGGCCAGTCACGGAAGCGAAACGGATCACCCTCGCAGGGGAAAAAGTAGAAGGTGTGGCCAATTGTTTTGTTTTACTTATAAAAGCCGAGACTGGTGTATTTGTTTCATATTTAAAGGCCGAGACTGGTGTATTTGTTTCATATTTAAAGGCCGAGACTGGTATATTTGTTTTACTTGTAAAGGCCGAGACTGGTGTATTTGTGTTTTTGTGGGGGGTTCTCTCTATTAGTTTGTCATGTGGGAAGGGCACAGAGGTATCATAGTAAAACATTTTCTTGAATCGCATTGTCCATGCTTTCTTTTGGAAGTCCTGGTTGCCCTGCTCGGCTGAGGGCTTGTGGAGCGGCTACATTCATCTTCTGCCATTGGCACAAGCCATTCCCTGAGAGGGCGCCTAGAACCGACTTGCAATAAGCCGCCGATGGGTGGCCCTTGCACTTTCTGCCTCCCTCCTGTGCTGGTCCTCCTCCTCCTCTGGTGGTCCTCCAATGTCTGCTGGCAGTGGCTGAGTCCTGCGGATAGCCAGGTTGTGCAGCACGCAGCACACTACAACGAAATGGGAGACTCACTCAGGCGAGTACTGTAGGGCTCCCCCAGAACGATCCAGACAGCGGAACCGTTGCTTCAGCACGCCGATTGTTTGCTCAATTATGTTCCTGGTTGCTTGATGGCTCTCATTGTATCCCTCTTCAGCAGGGGTGCTGGGCGCACGGAGCGGGGTCATCAGCCAGGTGCACAAAGGATAGCCTTTGTCCCCGAGAAGCCATCCTCGTGGGTGAGGCTGGGCCTCGAACATGTCTGCCACAGAAGTCTGGTGCAGGATGAAGGCATCGTGGCTGCTGCCTGGAAAGCGGGCATTGACAGCTAGGATGAGCTGCCTGTGGTCACACACCAACTGCACATTGAGCGAATGGTAGCCCTTCCGGTTGCGGTAATCCTCGGCATTCTCTAGAGGTGCCCGCAAAGCCACATGCGTGCAGTCAATGGCGCCCTGCACCATGGGGAAGCCCGCTAATGCTGCAAAGCCCATTGCACGCTGTTGCTGCTTGTCAACGGTCATGGGGAAGGAGATGAACTGACATCTCCTTCTGAAAAGGGCATTGGTCACCTGGCGGATGCCGCAATGTACCGCAAACTGGGAGATGTTGGAAATGTCCCCAGTAGCGGATTGGAAGGAGCCGGTGGCATAGAAGTTGAGAGCCACCGTCACCTTCACTGCCAACGACAGAGGTGTCCTGCTCCTCAGCTGTGGCTGCAGATCTCCGCGAAGCAGGTGGCAGATCTCAGTGACCACCGCACTTCTGAATCGTAGCCTCCAAACACACTGCTCCTCAGACATGTTCAGATATGAGAACTGCTGACGGTATACCCTGGGTAGGTAAGGCCTCCTTTGCCGATGCCTGTTGCCCCTTCTCTGTCTGGCCATGACTGGCACTCTCTCACAGCGTCTCTGAGCCCTTTGAATGCAATGGAGAATCCCAATGTTTCCACCCGTTGCAGCCCCCATTATATGATTCCAATCAATGCTATGACTCTGAAGTTAAAGACAAGTGCAAAGCTGTGGCCTGAAGCCACAAGTACCTGTGCGAGTGTTGAGCCAAACCAGAAAGCTCTCTACCTTTGTCTCTCTCTAAAGATCCGTCTCTCACAAAGAAGGAGTGGTGCAAAATGGCTGCCATTTATACTGCAGGAGGAGTCCCCTTTAATTAGCGCCCCCCGCACCCCGCAGAGACTGGGAACCGTTCCCCTCTACCAGACGCTAGGGG
Organism: Somniosus microcephalus; assembly: GCF_052327205.1. Classification (NCBI taxonomy): domain Eukaryota; kingdom Metazoa; phylum Chordata; class Chondrichthyes; order Squaliformes; family Somniosidae; genus Somniosus; species Somniosus microcephalus. Next base: position 151,213,347 of record NC_140989.1, on the reverse strand, counting down.
CGCCAGGCGCACAATAGGCCGGTGCCACATAATTTCCGGTTTGGGGCGCATAAAGGGCGTTGCACCATGAAATGACGTCAGGATCTGTGCGCGCAGCTGAGCGCGTGCAAAGGTTTTGCGCCACCGCTAAATCTTAACTGAAGTTCGCGAGAGGCGCAGATCGCGCTGCGCCCGGGCACTAGCTGCTTAGCACCCCACTTCTCCTCCTCCTAAGGCACTAGCGGCTGGCGCAAACAATTGAATTTCTAGGCCTAACACTCAAAAAAACACACGCAGCACACACTAACACTCAAACATACACACAGCACACACTAACACACAAAAACACAGCACACACTAACACTGAAACACACACAGCAGACACTAACACTGAAACACACACAAAGCACACACTAACACTCAAACAAACACACACAGCACACACTAACACTCAAAAACACACATAGCACACACAGACACTCAAACACACACAGCACACACTAACACTCAAACACACACAGCACGCACTAACACTCAAACACAAACACACAGAACACACTAACACTCAAACACACACTCACAGCGCACACTAACACTCAAATAGACACACAGCACACACTGACACTCAAACACACATACAGCACACACTAACACTCAAACACACACACAACAAATACTATCACTCAAACACACAAACCGCACACATTAACATTCAAACACACACACAGCACACACTAACACACACACAGCACATACTAACACTCAAACAGACACACAGCACACACTAACACTCACTCACACACAGCACACACTAACACTCTAACACACAGCACACATTAACATGCAAACACACACTAACACTGAAACACACAGCACACACTATGCTCAAACACAGACAGCAAACACTAACACAAAAAGACACACACACATCACACATTAACACTCAAAAACACACACAGAGCACACACTAACATGCTAACACACACACACAGTATGCAATAACATACAAACACACACACAGCACACACTAACACTCAAACACACACACAGCACACACTAACATGCAAATACACACAGCACACACTAACATACAAACAGCACACAATAACACTCAAACACACACACAGCACACACTAACACTCAAACACACACAGCACACAATAACACTCAAATACACACACAGCACAAACTAAAACTCAAACACAAACACAGAGTACACACACAGGGCACACACTAACACTCAAACACACACACACAGCACACACTAACACAGAAACACATACAGCATACACTAACACACACAGCACACACTAACACTCAAAACACTCACACACAGCACAAACTAACCCTCAAACACACACGCACAGCAAACACCAACACTCAAACTCACACACACAGCACACACTAACATGCAAACACACAGATAGCACAAAGTAACACAGAACCACACACACACAGCACACACTAACACTCAAACACAAACACACAGCACACACTAACAATCAAACACACACACACAGCACACACTAACACTCAAAAAAACACACACAGCACACACTAACACTCAAACCACATGCACAGCACAAACTAACACTCAAACACACACACACAGCACACAGTAACACTCAAACACACGCACACAGCACACACTAGCACTCAAACATACGCAGCACAAACTAACACTCAAACACACACTAACACTCAAACACAGACCCACAGCACACACTAACACTCAAACAAACACACAGCGCACATTTGCACTGAAACACGCACACAGCACACACTAACACGCAAACCCACAGTCACAGCACAAACTAACACTCAAACACACACACCCAGCACACACTAACACTCAAACACACACACAGCACATACTAACACACAAAAGAAGCACACACTAACACTCAAACACACACACAGCACACACTAACACTCACACACACACACACAGCACACATTAACACTCAAACACACACAAGCACAGCACACACAAACACGCAAACTCTCAAACAGCACACACTAACACTCAAATAAACACACACAGCACACACTAACACTCAAAAATACACATAGCGCATACAGACACTCAAGCACACATACAGCACACACTAACACTCAAACACAGGCACACATCACACACTAACAGACAAACACACACACACAGCACACACTAACACTCAAACACACACACAGCACACACTAACACTCAAACACACACACAGCACACAGTAACATTCAAACAGACACACAGCACACACTAACACTCACACACAGCACACACTAACACTCTAAACACAGCACACATTAACATGGAAACACACACTAACACTGAAACACACAGCACACACTAACACTCAAACACAGACAGCAAACACTGACACAAAACGACACACACAGCACACATTAACACTCAAAAACAAACACAGCGCACACACTAACATGCAAACACACACACAGTATGCAATAACATACAAACACACACAGCACAAACTAACACTCAAACACAGACACACAGCACACACTAATACTCAAACACACAGCACACATTAGCACTGAAACACGCACACTGCACACACTAACAAACAAATGCACACACACAGCACACACTAACACTCAAACACACACAGTGCAAACTGACACTCAAACACACACACAGCACACACTAACACTCAAACCCAGACACACAGCATACACTAACACTCAAACACACACACAGCACACAGGCACACTCAAAAACACACACACAGCACAAACTAACACTCAAACACTCACACAGCACACACGGACACTCAAAAACACACACATCACAAATTAACACTCAAAAACACACACAGCACAAACTAACATTCAAACACACACACAGCACATAATAATATTCAAACACACACACAGCACACACTAACACTCAAAAACACAGACAGCACACACTAACACTCAAACACTGACACAGCACAAACTAACCTTCAAACACACACACAGCACACACTGACAATCAAACACACAAAGCACACACTAACACTCAAACACACACACAGCACACACTAGCACTCAAACATACACACAGCGCACAATAACACTCAAACACTCGCACACAGCACACACTAACACTCAAACACACAGCACAGACTAACACTCAAACACACACACAAACAACACACACTAACACTCGAACACACGCACATCACACACTAACACACAAAAACACAGCACACACTAACACTCAAACACACACACAGCACACAAAGACACTCAAACACACACACAGCACATACTAATATTCAAACACACACACAGCACACACTAACATTCAAACACACATCACAGCACACAATAACACTCAAAAACAAACACAGCACACACTAACATTCAAACACACACACACCACATACTAATATTCAAACACACACACACCACATACTAATATTCAAACACACACACAGCACAAACTAACACTCAAACACAAACACAGCACACACTAACACTCAGAAACACACACAGCACACACTAACACTCAAACACACAAACAGCAGACACTAACATTCAAACACACGCACAGCACACACTAACACACAAACACCCACAGCTCACATTAACACTCAAACACACACACACAGCACACACTAACACTCAAACACACACGCACAGCACACATTAACATTCAAACACCCACAGCTCACACTAACACTCAAACACACACAGCACACACTAACACTCAAACACACACACACAGCACACACTAACACTCAAAGACACACATACAGCACAGACGAACACTCAAGCACACACACACAGCACACACGAACACTCAAACTCACACACAGCACACTCTCAGTCAAACACACACAAAGCACACACCAACACTCAAAGACACAGAGCACACACTAACACTCAAACGCACACACACAGCACATACTAACACTCAAACACACACAGCACAAACTAACACTCAAACACACACACAGCACACACTAACACTCAAACACAGACACACAGCACACACTAACCTTCAAACACACACACTGCACACATTAACACTCAAAAACACACAGCACACACTAACACTCAAACACACATACAGCACACACAGACACTAAAAAACACACACAGCATACAGTGACATTCAAACACACATACAGCACAAACTAACATTCAAACACACACACAGCAAATAATAATATTCAAACACACACACAGCGCACACTAACACTCAAAAACACACACACAGCACAAACTAACATTCAAACACACACACAGCACACACTGACAATCAAACACACAAATCACAAACTAACACTCAAACACTGACACAGCACACACTAACATTCAAACACACACACAGCACACACTAACATTCAAACACACACACAGCACACACTGACAATCAAACACACAAATCACAAACTAACACTCAAACACACACAGCACAAACTAACACTCAAACACACACACAGCACACACTAACACGCACAAACACAGCACACACTAACACTCAAACACACCCACAGCACACACTAACACTCAAACACACACACAGCACACAAAGACACTCAAACACACACACAGCACATACTAATATTCAAACACACACACAGCACACACTAACATTCAAACACACATCACAGCACAAACTAACACTCAAAAACACACACAGCACACACTAACATTCAAACACACACACAGCACATACTAACATTCAAACACACACACAGCACACACTAACACTCAAACACACAAACAGCACACACTTACACTCAAACACACATGCACAGCACACACTAACATTCAAACACCCACAGCTCACACTAACACTCCACCACACACATCACACACTAACACTCAAACACAAACACACAGCACACACTAACACTCAAACACAAACACACAGCACACACTAACATTCAAACACACACAGCACACACCGACACTCAAACACACATACAGCACACACCAACACTCAAACACACACACAGCACACACTAACACTCAAACACACACACACAGCACACACTAACATTGAAACACACACAGCACACACTAACACTCAAACCCAAACACAGCAAACACTAAGGAGGAGAAATTCAGTATCGCCACGTTTGGGGCGTTATACTCGAGCGGGTGTGAAATTTAGCGCCCGGCGCAAATTATCGCCACCTAATGCTAAATTGATCTGCTTTGCCCCAGGAGGTGCTTGGAGCGCTAAAACAGGCGCTGCACGACTGTCTTAAGGCGCTAAGCCGGAGAAGCGAGGCGCTACCACTGAGGGGGGGACAGCGCAGGTGCGGTGAGGTAGCAATTGCACGCAGACAAGCTGGCGCCGGTCAGCTCTTAAAGGGGAGGTTCGATCTTGGATTGCAGCCACACGCTGCGCATCGGAGCCCTGATTTTCGGCCTGGACAGACCTGCTGCCACATTCTAACGCCTAGGACCATGGAGAGGGCCAGGGAGCAAGTGCAGCGGTTCAGTGAGGTGGCCCCGCAGGTTCTGGTTGGCGCAGTGGAGCGCAGGCAATCTATCCTGTTTCCGGACAGTGGCAGGAGGCCGCTGCCCAACGACTATCGCAAAGCTTGGAGGGAGGTGGCTCACAGAGTGACCTCCAGCAGCATGGAGCCTAGGACCCCTGTGCAATGTAGGAAGAAGTTCAACGACCTCACTCGGGTCGTCAGGGTGAGTACCCTTTTCAGTATCCTCTTCATCCCTGCATGTCCACCTCACTTTATGGCCAAAGTGTCCTGAAAGCCCTCATCCAAAACCAAGGGCCTTTCATGAAACTCACATGCACATTCAGCACTTTACACACTGTAAGGGCTAATCGACCATGGGAGGCAGTGCAGCCAAGATCAGGGCTTCACAGTGTAAGGGCTATTCGACCATGGGAGGCAGTGCAGCCAAGATCAGGGCTTCACACTGTAAAGGCTATTCCACCATGGGAGGCAGTGCAGCCAAGATCAGGGCTTCACACTGTAGGGGCTATTCCACCATGGGAGGCAGTGCAGCCAAGATGAGGGCTTCACATTGTACTCAGAGCCTGTCCTTTCTCTTGCAGGGCAAGCTGGCCCATAACGGACCGGGGGAGACCAGCCTCGCCTTCAAGACCTCAGCGATCTGGAGGGAGTCCAGCTGATTATGGCAGGCCGGATGATTGGCCCCATCGCCACTGGAGATGCCGACCCCGTTCTGGACAGCAATGGTAAGGTCATCACCTTTTTGACCTCTCTCCTTCCACTTGTGCCTCACACCAGCATCCTTTGCCACTATTGAACCAATACAGTGCATTACAGCACTCATGCCTCCCTCGCTGCCACCCTGTCCTCACGCTAAAGCAACTCTTGTACCTCCCTGCTTTCAGGTGCTGATTCGTCAGGTGAGGAGGCGGGCCCTCAAGTTGCCACTGTGAGTGATTCTGAAGGCGAGGAGGAAGAGGAAGCTGGACCATCCATGCCACCCTCAGCCGAGGCAGCCCATGGCCATAATAGGGACACGCCTTCACTGGAGGGGAGCGGGGGAAGGGTCTGAGGAGGGTGAAGCTCCGGGGCCCAGCGGGCTGCAGCAACGCGGGGGGGGTGGTAGGGAAGCTCGGCGGCCTTCTCTCCGGAGGGAGAGTCTGGCCTCCAGTCCTGCTACAATGAGCGCAGAAGAGGCGCGGCTCCTCACTGAAATGGGCACCCAGGCAGAGCACAGGCACACTGAGCTCATGGCTGCAGTGGCAAGGATGCCCGAATCCATTGAGTTACTGGCATGGAGTGTCCAGGACTTCGGTGCAGCATAGGCGGCTTCCACGCAAGTGCTTAGTGGTGCAATGCGGTCAGTGGCTGGTCTGATGCAGACGTAGATTGAGGCCACACGAGCATTGACTGCTGCCACCCTCGCTGGATCAGGCACGAATCGCCGGGGCCCACGCCACGCCGCAGCAGGCCAGCAGTCTGTGCTTCAGCAGATTGCTCTGCATGCTGCAGTGCTGCCCCGTGGGAGTGCCAGTGTGTCGTCTGACCAGGGAGTGCCTGTCCTCTGTCAGGATGCCAACACTGTCACTTCTCCACTGCAGCTTCCACCACCTGTAGGACAGACTGCTGCTGCCCATGCAGAGTTGGAGCAGTCAGCAGCCGGGCCCTCCAGGCCCAGAGCTGGTCCAGGCCGTACCTCAAGGGCATCTGGCGACTCAGTTTCTGACACTCAGCAGCCATCCCCCAGCCTTGCTGCAGCCACTGGGGTCCCATTGCAGAGGAGCTGCAGGGTGGGAAGGGGCCAATCTCGCAAGCGAAGCAGATCACCCTCGAAGGGCAAAAAGTAGGAGGTGTGGCAAAATGCTGTTCATTTTTTTAGTGAAGGCCGAGGATCGTGGTCATTTTTTGTTTACTCTTTTGTTCATTGTCTCCAGGTTGTGAGAGCCAGTTATGTGTCTGACTGCTTTTTTTGGGGTTTCCCTCTCTTACTTTGTCATGCGGGAAGGGCACATAGTTTGTTAAATAAAGAAGTGTCTTTATTCAGATTGTGCATGTTTGCTCTTTGAACTATTTGTTGCCTTGACTGGCTCAGGGGTTGCGGAACATTTCCATTCATGTTCTTTCAATGGCACAAGCCATTCCCTTCCCAACCGACTTACAATAAGCTGCAGATGGACGGCCATTGCACTTTGTGCCACCCTCCCATCCTGGTGCTCCTCCTCCTCCTCCTCCTCCTCCTCTGCTGGTGCTCCAATGTCTGGTGGCAGTGGCTGAGTCCTGAGGATTGCCAGGTTATGCAGCATACTACAATGAAATGGGAGACTCACTCAGGCGAGTACTGAAGGGCTCCCCCGGAATGATCCAGACAGCGGAACCATTGCTTTAGCATGCTGATTGTGTGCTCAATGATGTTCCTAGTCGCTTGATTGCTCTCATTGTATCGTTCTTCAGCAGGGGTGCTGGCGCACGGAGAGGGGTCATCAGCCAGGTGCACAGAGGATAGCCCTTGTCCCCGAGAAGCCAGCCTCCTGGGTGAGCCGGGGCTTCAAAAGGTCTGCCACAGAAGTCTGGCGCAGGATGAAGGCGTCATGGCTGCTGCCTGGAAAGCGGGCATTGACAGCTAGTATCAGCTGTCTGTGGTCACACACCAACTGGACATTCAACGAATGGAACCCCTTCCGGTTGCGGTAATCCTCGGCATTCTCTTGCGGCGCCCGCAAAGCCACATGCGTGCAGTCAATGGCGCCCTGGACCATGGGGAAGCCCGCTATTCTTGCAAATCCCATTGCGCGCTCTTGCTGCTTGTCCAGGGTCATGGGGAAGGAAATGTACTGACGTCTCGTTTGAAAGAGAGCATTCATGACTTAGCGGATGCAGCAATGCACCGCGAACTGGGAGACATTGGCAATGTCCCCAGTAGCGGATTGGAAGGAGCCGGTGGCATAGAAGTTGAGAGCCACTGTCACCTTCACTGCCACCAACAGAGACGTCCCGATCCTCAGTTGAGGCTGCAGATCTGTCTGAAGCAGGTGGCAGAGCTCAGTGACCACCTCCCTGCTGAATCGAAGCCTCCGAAAACACTGCTCCTCAGACATGTTGAGGTATGAGAACTGTTGGCGGTATACCCTGGGAGGGTAAGGTCTCCTGTGCCGACACCTGTTGGCCCTCCTCCATCTGGCCATGATTGGGACTCTCTCTCGGCGTCTCTGAGCCCTTTCAATGCAATAGAGAAACCCAACGTTTCCACCCATTGCAGCCCCCATAGTATGTGGCCACTCAAGGTTATGCCAGTGAAAAAGCAAACCAACTACAAAGTTCTGGGCCAAATCCAGAAGTACCTCTGCGAGCGCTGACTCAATGCAGAAAGCTCTCTCCCTTTGTCTCTCTGCAAATCTCTCTCTCTCTCACAGAAGGAGTGGTCCAAAAATGGCTACCACAAAGAAGCCAGGAAGAGCCCCCTTTAAATAGCGCCCCCCCCCAGCCCCACAGCGACTGGGAACCATTCCAGTCAACCAGTCGCTGGGAGTGCCAGGCGGAAAGGAGGGGGGCGCCACTGAAGCTCCGGTTCGGGGCGCCCCAAGGGCGTTGCACCATGAAATGACGTCAGGATCTGCGCGCGCAGCTGAGCAGGCATTGCGGTTTTGCGCCGCCGCTAAATAGCCGCTCAATTTCGCGAGAGACGCAGGTCTCGCCACGCCCGGGCGCTAACCGCATCGCGCCCCATTATCGCCCTCTTAAGGCGCTAACGGGTGGCGCAAACAACTGACTTTCTCTGCCTAACACTCAAAGGCCTAGAAATTCGGTATCGCCGCGTTTGGGGCGCTAGTCCTGGCGATGCGCAAAGTTTAGCGCCAGGCGCAATTCAGCGCCAACTAGCGCGATATTGGGTTGCAGCGCCCCTAAGCTTGATTGCGGCGCTAAATCAGGCGCTGCACGCTACTCTTAAGGCGCTAACCCGGCGGCGCAACCCAATTTCGCTGCGGCGGGGCGCAGCAAGGGTGCTGTCAATAATCACTTTCCCTGAGACACACTGGCGCCGACCAGCTCTTAAAGGGGCAGGTCAATTGGCATCACCAGACACACTCATTGCCTTGTAGGCCTTCAAAGCGGTGGGAGCCTAAATGTGGCGCACCAGCCTAGCAAGACATGGAAAGGGTGAGGCAGAGGGCGGAACGCCTCACTGATGGGGCTTTGGATGCTTTGGTTGGTGCAGTGGAATCAAGGCCAAGGAAGATGGTCGGAATGTGATTTATGTTTTGGACAGTCTCCCGGGTGTGAGATGCAGTTATGTGTCAGTGTATTAGTTTTGCTTTCTGTTGCCATAGCTTTCTCATTTTTGAAGGAACCACATTTTGTGTAATGAAACACTTTCTTCATTTACAATGGCTATGCCTGCTATTTACATGCATCTTGCCCTTCACAGGCTTGGGGGTATCAGACCGGTTCCATTCCTGTTCTTGGAATGGCAGCAAGCATTCCATGAGAGGGGCCGAGAAGCTACTTCTGATCAGCCACTGACGCGCAGCCTGAGAGGAGCCGCTCGCGTAGAATGTTCAGGCCAGCAGCCATCTTCTCAGCCGCCGACAGAAATGTCCTGCACCTTATCTGAGGCTGCAGATCTGGCTGAAGCAGCTGGCACAGCTCAGTCACCACCTCCTTTCTAAATCGCAGCCTTCTGACACACTGCTCCTCCGGCATGTTCATGTATGAAAACTGCTGTCGGATAAACCTGCCAGCGTAAGGTCTGCTGTGGCGACGTCTGTTGGCCCTCCTCCGTCTGGCCATGCCCGCCCCCCTCTCCCTGCGTCTCAGTGCCCTTTCCAGATGATTCAGCAGCAGGACATTCCCCTCCAATGCAGCCCCCATAATAAGTGCCCACAGGAAGGTTCCTCATTGTCAAGGCTCATCAACAGCAAGGTGATGGTCAGAAGGCTGAAGATCGTCTGCCTGCGCTGGCTCAGTGGTCAAATGGCTCTCAGTGTGCAGCTCAGCAACTCTTTGTAGCTCTCGAGGAAGTTGTGATCCAAAAATGGCTGCCGCTTGTAAACCACACCAGTCCCCTTTAAATAATGCTCCTCCAGCCCGAGAGTGACTTGGTAAGGCCCAAGTAAGCTGTCACTATTAGCGCCAGGCGCTACGGAGGGGGACGCCACTGAATTTCCGGTCCGGGGCACCCAAAAAGCGTTGCACACTCAAATGACGTCATAATCAGCCTGCGCCCATGAGCGGGCGCTAACATTTAATGCCGGCGCTAAATGCATGCTCAATATGGGGCGAGTTGCGCCCGCCCGGAAATTGGCTAGCATCCCACTTCTCGGCCTCTTTAGGCATTAATCAGTGGCACTATCAACCGAATTTCTCCCCCAAACACAGCACACAATAACACTCAAACACACACACAGCACAAACTAACACTCAAACACACACACAAAGCACACAATAACACTCAAACACACACAGCACACACCAACACTCAAACACACACAAGGCAAACAATAACACTCAAACACACACACACAGCAAACACTAACAGTCAAATACACACAGCAAACAATAACACTCAAATACACACACACAGCAAACACTAACACTCAAACACACACACAGAGCACACACTAACACTCAAACACTCACACACAGCAAACATTAACACTCAAACACACACAACACACACTAAGGCCTAGAAATTGGGCTTTGGTCTTGCCAGGGCTGTAGCGCCAGAAAGTTTGCGCCAGCGGTAATGCGGCAGCGCGCGACGAAAATTCGGGTGTGCCGGGCCCAGACGGCGGCGGGCGCTAAAACCCTCCTTTAGCGCCTCAAAACGGGCGTGAACTTGGGTTTCCCGGCGCTAATCCCCCGCTGCGGCACCCGATGCGGTGCGGCAGGCGGGGGAACTGCAGGCCTCCTCCCCCTGTTAAGGAGGAGCTGCCTGCAGCCGACAACTGTCCGGCGGATTGACCCGACATCTGAGCCCGGCACCTCGGGGAAGTGCCGGGCTCGCATCAGACACTGATCAGGGCCGCGGGGGGGGAATGCAGGAGTCCGGGAAGGGAGGTGCGGGCAGGCGGCCGCCGGGAACGCGGCCGGCCGCCGCTCCACCTTTATGCGCCGGCGCACACTGGGGGAAGACTCTGTTGCCAGAGTCTTAGTTGCGCCTGCCACGGGCGAGGCGGGCGCAACTGAATTTCGGCTTGGGGCCGGGTTACCACGGCAACCGGGACGCTGCGCACACCGATGACGTCATCGGTGCCGGCGCAGCGCTACCGGTGCAACGCCGATTTAGGGCCCCAGGGAATTTCTCAACTGGCCATAACTCCGGCGCTAGGCCCTCTAGCGCCTCAAATGCGGCGCTAAGCCTACCGAATTTCTAGGCCTAACACTCAAAGACACACACAGCACACACTAACACTCAAACACACACACAGCACACACTAACATTCAAACACACACACAGCACATGCTAACACTCATACACAAACTGCACACACTGACTCACAAACACACACACAGCACACACAAACACTCAAACACACACACAGCACACACTGACAGGGGAGAAATTCGGTATAGCCCCATCTGGGGCGCAATTATCGGCCTGGTGCAAAGTTTTGCGTGTGGCGCAAATTATCGCCACCTACTGCGAAATTGGTCTGTTTCGCCCCTGTAACTGATTGCAGTGCTAAATCAGGTGCTGCATGACTCTCTTAAGGCGCTAAGCCGGAGGAGCGTGGTGCTAACTCAGAGGGCGGGCGCAGCGCAGGTGCTGTCAGTTAGCGATTGCTCACAGACACGCTGGCGCCCGACAGCTCTTAAAGGGGAGGGTCGATCTTGATTTGCAGCCGCACCCTGCGCATCGGAGCCCTGAATCTCGGCCTGGACAGACCTGTTGCCAAATCCTGCAGCCAAGGACCATGGAGAGGGCCAAGGAGCGAGCGCAGCATTTCAGCGAGGGGGCCTTGGAGGCTCTGGTTGGTGCACTGGAGCGCAGGCGATCTCTCCTGTGCCCGGAGAGTGGCAGGAAGCCTCTGCCCAATGAGTACCGAAAAGCTTGGAGGGAGGTGGCTCACAGAGTGACCTCCAGCAGCATGGTGCCTAGGACCCCTGTGCAATGCAGGAAGAAGTTCAACGACCTCACTCGGGTCATCAGGGTGAGTGCCTTTTTCAGAAACCTCTTCATCCCTCCATCTTGACCTCGCTTTATGGCCAAAGGGTCTTGAAAGCCCCAGTGCCCAGCACTCCTCCAACACCTATGACCCTTTCAGGAAACTCACACGCACATTCAGCACTTTGCATACAGTAAGGGCTATTCGACCATGGGAGGCATTTCAGCCAAGATCATGGCTGCACACAGTAAGGGCTATTCGACCATGGGAGGCTTTTCAGCCAAGATCATGGCTGCACACAGTAAGGGCTATTCGCCCATGGGTGGCATTTCAGCCAAGATCATGGCTGCACACAGTAATGGTTATTCGACCATGGGAGGCATTTCAGCCAAGATCATGGCTGCATCTTTACTCAAACCCCGTCCTTTTTCTTGCAGGGCAAGCTGGTGCACAATAGGAGACAGCAGCAGTGGACTGGGGGAGGCCGGCCTCACCTTCAAGCCCTGACCGATCTGGAGCAGCGAGTCCACCGGATTCTGGCAAGCCCGTTGCCACTGGAGACGCCGACCCCGTTCTGGCCAGCAATGGTAAGGTCATCACCTTTTTGACCTCTCTCCTTCCACTTGTTCCTCACAACAGCATCCTTTGACACTCTCAATCCAAATCAGTACATCGCTGCACTCATGCCTCCCTTGCTGCCACTGTGTCCTCACGCTAAAGCCACTCTTGTACCTCCCTGCTTTCAGGTGCTGATTCACCAGGTGAGGAGGCGGGCCCTCAAGCTGCCACTGGGAGTGAATCTGAAGGCGAGGAGGAAGAGGAAGCCAGGCCATCAGCGCAACCCTCTGCCGAGGCAGCCCATGGCCATACTGGGGATACGCTGCAACATTTGCATATTGAATTGTCATTGGCCCGCAGGCATCTGTAAGGAATACCTATTATATTCACATGTGATCACATGCTGAGTTGTCATTGGCCTGCAGGCATCTGGAAGGACTGCTATTGTTTTGGAGGACCCAGGGTCCTGACTCCATCTTGTCCACATGGTGCTGGACGATTGAGAAAGCTTACAGACCTGATGCTTCATTAAAAGAGTTTAAACTGTAATACTCTGTGGTCCTGCAATTTATTATTTTTGTACAAAGTGTGCAAAACAAGACATGGTGTCAGAACAGGGATTTGAAATGGACATCGTTGGCACTCCCTTACCTCGAATGAATTGGGAATCTTTGAACTTACATAGAGAATCGCGCAAGTTCAAGCAACACGTGCAGTTGATGTTCTCGGGTCCGTTGAAAAGCAAAGGGGAGGAAGAAAGATGCAGCTACCTACTCCTGTAGATCGAAGAAAAAGGGAGAGACATTTTTAACACATGGTCTCTCACCGCGGATGAAGCAAAGGTACTGAAAAGTTATTTTGACCATTTTGAATCATATGTGATGCCCAAGAAAAATACGATATTCGCTAGGTACAAGTTTCAGGAGAAAGTACAAGGAGCTAGTGAGTCGTTTGAACAGTTCGTGACTGAGTTAAAACTGCTGGTAAAAGACTGTGTATATGCAGATAAAGATGAGATGGTCAGAGACCGCATCATGTTTGGAATACATTCAGCGAAAGTGAGAGAGAAACTTTTGAATGTTGGGTCCGGGCTAACACTGGACAAAGCTATGGACATAGCTAGATCGCACGAGATAGCCCAAGCACAGTTGAAAACCATAACCGGCGCCACAAACAGCTTGAGTGAACAGACAGTGCACGCAGTTAATAGACACACACCAAAGAACACCGCCCAGAGAGCGTGTTTCAGAACAGAAAGAACAGCGAGAGTTCTAAAAATGGGCGACACAGACATAAAACGCTTCAAAAACTGTGGATATTGTGGAAACAACTGGCATGGAGAAAAGAAGTACTGCCCTGCCAAAGGAAGGCAATGTACTAAATGTGGTAAACGGAACCACTTTGCTAATGTTTACAAGAATGTTTTCGGAAAAGCAGTACACACAGTGAGTGACAGCCAAATGCCAGATAGAGAGCCAAATGCAGAGGAAATGTTTATTGATTCTGTGTCACAGAAAAAACAGATTTCAGAGACTGAGCAAGCTTTTGCCGATATTGAGATAGGAAAACAGGGCAAAGAGCTTAAATTTAAACTAGACACTGGATCTCAGGTTAATGTAATTCCTCTGAGTGAGTATCACAGCTTGAAGGGTGAGTGTGAGCTACAGCCCACCTCATGCAGACTGACCAGCTATGGGGGTGAGCAGCTCAATGTAAAAGGCACATGCGTGATGAAATGCAAGTACAAAGAAAGCGACATGATGCTGCACGTTTACATTGTTGACACTCGAGCACCTCCAGTGCTAGGTCTAAAGGCATGTTTAGACATGGACCTCGTCAAGCTAGTGCTATCATTGACAGCACCAGTTGAGAAGCAGACAGTCATGGAGGAGTTTGCTGATGTTTTCAAAGGAATCGGACTATTCCCAGGTGAATGCACTATTCACCTTGACCCAGCAGCAACCCCTGTGGTTTGCCCACTGAGAAGGATACCCCTTGCTCTACGTAGTCGCCTGAAGGAGGAGCTGCAGAGCATGGAGAATACAGAAATCATTGTCCGGGAAACAGAACCGACAGAGTGGGTCAACGCGTTAGTAGTGGTTGAGAAACCACGTACAGGCAAGCTCAGAGATTTGAACAAGGCTATCAAGCGCCCTCACTATCCTCTACCAACGCTAGATGACATCACACCTAAGCTTCTGGGAGCGCATTACTTCAGTGTAAAGGATGCACGATCAGGATACTGGAATATCAAGCTCACGGAAGCGTCATCTAAGCTAACAACGTTCAACACACCATTTGGACGCTACTGATTTCTGCGTTTACCATTTGGTCTTATCTCAGCTCAGGATGAATCCCAGCGGAAGATTGACAAAACCTATGAAGGCCTCGACGGAGTAGTTGCAATCGTAGATGACATCCTCATCTATGGCAGGAATAGAGAGGAACATGACAGGAACCTCCGTGCGATGCTACAAAGATCACGGGAGAAAGGTATCTGGCTCAACCCCAAGAAAAGCATAATCAGATCCACCGAGATCAGTTATTCTGGGCATCGCCTTTCAACTGATGGCATTAAGCCGGATCCAGGGAAAATCTCCGCCATCAAGAAGATGGAGCCGCCGAAGAACCGCGCAGAGCTAGAGACAGGACTAGGCATGGTTAACTACTAAGCCAAGTTTGCCCCAGGCCTTTCCGAAATCAACGCACCCATACATCAGTTGCTCAAACAATCCAATGATTTCCTGTGGGACAAACAACATGACACAACATTTCAGAAAATGAAAGACCTAATCACCAGAGAACCAGAACCAGTTCTTGCCTACTTCAACCCCAACAAAGAGCTCAGTCTACAAGTGGACACGTCAAAGTACGGACTAGGCACAGTATTACTGCAAGGAGGAAAGCCCATCGGCTAAGCTTCCAGATCTCTTACAGGCAGTGAAATCAACTATGCTCAAATCGAGAAAGAGCTATATGCAATTCTGTTTGGATGTAAGCGTTTCCACCAGTACGTCTATGGCCAACAAGTCATTGTGGAATCCGACCACAAGCCCCTCGAGTCAATCATGAGGACACCACTAGCCGCAGCCCCACCAAGGCTACAGAGAATGATCCTTCAGCTACAGAAGTATGACTTCACAATCATTCACCGTCCAGGCAAAGACATTCCTGTCACAGACACACTCTCCAGAAAGTCTCTTAGCTACCAGGACAGCAGCCTCAGTGAAGGCATGGATGTGCAGGTGCACATGGTGTACAACAGCTTACCTGTGAGTGACTCAAAACTGAAGGAGATCCAAGCAGGAACAGAAAAAGGTGCACAACTCACACTGCTGAGCAAAGTCATACATGAAGGATGGCCTGAGGAAAGGAGGAAATGCCCTCAGAGCATATCTGAATTCTGGAACCACAGAGACGAACTGTCACAAATCAATGGAATCGTCTTCAAAGGGGAGAAAATCATCATTCCTACCAGTCTCAGAGAAGAGATGTTGACAAAAATTCATGCTGGACATATGGGCATGGAAAAATGCAAACAAAGAGCACGTGACATTATGTTTTGGCCCGGAATGTGCAAACACATTGAGGACATTGTCGGAAAATGTTCCAATTGTCTAGAACGCCACCCATCAAATGTCAAAGAGCCCATGATACCTCACCGTATCCCAGACAGGCCCTGGCAGGTCGTGGCAACGGATCTGTTCACATGGAACAACGAGGACTACATAGTGACTGTTGATTACTACAGCAGATTTTTTGAATTGGACAAGCTTCACAGCACCACATCTGCAGCTGTGATCTACAAGCTAAAGGCAGCCTTTGCCAGGCATGGCATTGTAGAGACTTTAGTCTCAGACAATGGCCCCCAATACAAATCAAAAGAGTTTGAGTCGTTTGCCAAGGCATGGGATTTCACACATGTCACATCAAGCCCACATTACCCTCAAAGTTAAAGCCTTGCTGAAAAAACTGACCAGATTGCAAAGGCATTCATGGACAAAGCCAAAGCGGACAAAAGAGACCCCTACATCAGTCTCCTTGAGTACCGCAACACTCCGGTTGACAACTTCAAATCACCAGCACAACTGTTGATGAGCTGCAGACTTTGCTCAATCCTTCCAAGCACCAACCAGTAGCTGCAGCCAGAGGTCGTCAGCTGCAAGCAAGTGCATGCAAAACGTGTACAGAGACAGCAACACCAAAAGAGATACTATGACAGGTCAGCTTAGACTACTGCCGCCACTGCACAATGGAGAATCCGTCAGAATCCAGGAGCATGACTACTGGAAGCCAGCAGTCGTCATCCAGCCAGCTGACACTGAGCGATCGTATCACGTCCACACCCCAGAAGGACAGGTGTACCGCCGCAATCGCAGGCACCTCCTGAACACCAAGGAACAACACCGTCATTCCGACGAGAGGATCAGTGCAACAGAGTGTGATGAACAGAGCAATACACAAAACACATCGGGCTAGATTTTCAGTATAGGCAGTTTTGGGGCGCTAACCTTAGCGCCCGCCCGAAGTTAGCGCCCGCCCCAAAGTAGCGCCCCGTTGCCGGGAATTCAGTGGCTTCGCCCTAAGAGGTTGGTGGAGCGCTAAAAGAGGCGTTCCACTACTCTCTTTAGGCGCTAAGCCGGCGGCCCAGAGGGATAGCGCCCAGGCGGGGCGCAGCACGGGTGCGGTCATTTTTGCACTGACAGCAGACCCCGTGGTGCCGACCAGCTCTTAAAGGGGGAAGGGACGAATTGGTCTGCTGCCACGCCCTGCACACTGCAGCCTTGCAAAGAGGCCTCAACACTACTGCTCAGCCCCAGGGAGTCATGGCAACGCCAGAGAAGGCCCGTCAGCGTGCCCTGCGCTTCTCAGAGGGTGATCTGGACATCATGGTCACAGCTCTGGAGGTGAGGCGCAAGATCTTGTTTCCAGAGAGTGGGAGGAATCCAACCCACCACGACTACACCAAAGCCTGGAAGCAGATCGCCCAGAGGGTGACGTTCACCGGCGAGGCCCCCAGGACCCACACACAATGCTGTAAGAAATACAACGATCTGACCAGGATTGTGAGGGTGAGTAGCCTTTCCAGTCTCCTCCTCATTCTTGCATGTACACCTGACATGATGGGCAAAGGGACCTGAAAGTCCTTTTGGCCAGCCCTCAGCCAGCAGCATTGGGACAGTCATGAGCATCAAATGGCCATTCGGCACTCTACACTTTGGCCAAGCTATTCCACCATGGGAGGCAGTGGACAGTACATCAGGGCTTCACTCTGTCCAAGCTATTCCACCATGGGAGGCAGTGGACAGTACATCAGAGCTTCACTCTGTCCAAGCTATTCCACCATGGGAGGCAGTGCACACTACATCAGGGCTTCACTGCGCACTTACAGCCCGTCCTTTCTCTTGCAGGCTAAAGTAGCGTTTAATCGCCAGGCCCGTGCCAGGGGTGGCCGCGCCAAGCTGCAGAAGCTCACTCAGCTGGAGGAGCGCGTGTGTGTGCTCATGGGAGCACGTGTGATTGTCCCCACAGCGTGCGGTGTATCCGACCCTCCACTGCCCGGCAATGGTAAGGACCTCGCCTTTTGGCCCTCTCGCGTCGCACTGGCCCATCCGAGCTACCTCCTTTGCCACTGTCCCAACAATGCGCTGAATCCCACCAGTCCTAACTCCCTCGCTGACGCCGTCTCCCCACTCTGAAGCTACTCTTGTGCATTCCTGCTTTCAGCTGGTGACGACCAGGACCCTGAGGCTGCCAGTGACAGCACCTCCAACCAGGAGGAGGAGGAGGAGCAAGCCGGACCTTCGGGGGAACAGTCACGTCCCGCAGGAGAGGAGGAAATGCTCGACACCTCCTCACTGGACGAGTGCCTGGAGGAACTGTCGCAGGGCAATGCAGCTTCTGGGACCAGTGGCGTCCAGCCACCCAGCAGCCGTGCGCGTGGCCCGCGGCCTTCCCACCAAAGGGGGGAAGGATCAGAGGGGAGTGCTGCTGCTCGGCACACTCGCCGTCACCAACGCGGCAAGGGTCCCCTAGTTCGGCCCCCTCCTCCCCAGCGGGAGAGTCGCGACTCCAGTCCGGACACCTTCACTTCGGAGGAGGTGCGGAAGCTCGATCAGATGGCCGACGACTCGGACCGGCGCCACACGGAGCTCATGAGCGTGGTGGGGCGCATGCCTGAGGCCATCGAGTCGCTGGCGACCAGTGTGCGCGAGTTCGGGACAGCAACTGCCGCGACTGGCCGCATGCTAACTGATGCCGTCAAGACCCTGGCGGATGTGATGCGCGCGCACACCAGGACCACAGGGCCACTCACTGCTGCCACACGCGCTGTCTCAGGCAGGCATCGCCAGGGCAGGCGCCGCGCTGGACCATCCCAGCAAGCCGGCCGTCGGCTGATTGCTGCGGATCCTGCAGTGCGGGCCCGGCCGAGTGCCACCGCGCCACAGCACCAGCCAGCGCATCCCAGGCGCCTGCTGGCCCACATTGCGCCATCCGTCGCCGCCATTCCCCCTCTGGGCCATCAAGGGCAAGCGGCTGCAGCTGATGGTGGCCAGGCTCAGGTGCGCCACTCAGGAGACGGCCCCTCGAGGCCCAAACGCCGTGTAGGCCGCCCCCCAGCGGCATCTGGCGGAAGGGCACCTGAGCCTCAGGCGCCTTCCCCCAGCCTCGCAGCAGCCACTGGGCAGAGCTTGCGAAGGAGCAGCAGGCAGGGCAGGGGAGGCAAAATGCTGGCCAAGGTCTCGCCCTCGCGGGCCACTCAGTAGAGGGTGTGGCCAGCTTTCCTTTAATATGGCGGTGGCCATCTTTATTTTGCCCATGGTTGTGCTTTTGGAGGGCTTTTTTTTTGCGTTAGGCCGACGTTGAGGCCCGGTTTCAATAAAGGTGGAGTGGCTCCTCCCCAGTTTGTGGGAGTGAGTCGTTTGTTGGGCTTTTTGTGGGGCCCGTTTATTGTTTTTGGGGATTCATGTGGGAAGGGCTTTTCATTTTTGTTTAATAAAAAATTATCTTTATTCATGCAGTCTCCATGGTTGTTCTTCTTAGTGTTTGTTGGCTTCGCCGGCTGAGGGCTTGCGGAGCGGCTGCATTCATCTTCCCTCATGGCCCCTGGCCATTCCCTGACAGGGGGCTTAGAAGTACCGTGTAATAAGGTGGCGTCGTGCGGCCCTTGGCCCTGGTCGCTCCCTCCTGGGAACGTACTCCTGCTCCTCCTCCTCCTCCTCCTCCTCCTCCTCATGCTCCTCCTGCTCCTCCTCCTGAGGTGCTGGTCCAACGTCAGGTGGCAGTGCCTGAGTCCTGCGGATAGCCAGGTTGTGTAGCATGCAGCAAACCACCACAAATTGGGAGACCCGGTCCGGCGAATACTGGAGAGCTCCTCCGGAGCGATCAAGGCAGCGGAACCGCTGCTTGAGGACCCCAATAGTTAGCTCGATGATGTTGCGGGTGGTTTGATGGCTCTCGTTGTAGGCCTCTTCAGCAGCGGTCCTGGGCGCGCGGAGCGGGGTCATGAGCCAGGTGCACAAAGGATAGCCTTTGTCCCCGAGTAGCCATCCTCTTGGGGGAGGCTGTGCCTGGAACATGTCATGCACAGTACTCTGCCGCAGGATAAAGGCATCGTGGCTGCTGCCTGGGAAGCTGGCATTGACTGCCATGATGCGCTGCTTGTGGTCACAGACCAGCTGCACATTCAGAGAATGGTAGCCCTTCCTGTTGCGATACTGCTCGCCATGCTCCAGAGGGGCCCGCAAAGCCACATGCGTACAGTCAATGGCGCCCTGCACCAAGGGGAATTCCCCGAGTCTGGAAAATCCCAATGCGCGCTGATGCTGGCTCTCCAGGGCCATGGGGAAGGAGATGAATTGGCTTCTCCTTCTGAACAGTGCTTCGGTCACCTGGCGGATGCAGCGATGCGCGCCGTACTGGGAGATGTTTGCTATGTCCCCAGCAGCGTATTGGAAGGAGCCGGTGGCATAGAAGTTCAATGCCACTGTCACCTTCACTTCCACCGACAGAGACGTCCTGCACCTGAGCTTTGGCCGCAGATCTCGGCGAAGCAGGTGGCAGATCTCTGCAATCACCCCCTTCCGGAATCGGAGCCTTTTAACACATCGCGCGGCACTCATGTTTAGGTAGGAGCGCTGCTGGCGGTATAGCCTGACTGGGTAAGGCCTACGTGGCCGACGCCTGTAGCCCCCTCTGCCTCTAGCCAGGGCTGCCCCTCTCACAATGCGTCTGCGAGCCCTACGGACATGGAGCTGCAGCTCCGCGTTGGCACCCCATGCAACCCCCATCAAATCCTGGCAAACACTCTAATTTCCAAATGGCCACTTGCAGCGCTGTTGCCTGAGTCCAAAAATACCTGGCTCTTGCTGCTTGAAACCAGTTAGCTATCCTCCTTGTTGTGT
Organism: Somniosus microcephalus; assembly: GCF_052327205.1. NCBI lineage: Eukaryota > Metazoa > Chordata > Chondrichthyes > Squaliformes > Somniosidae > Somniosus > Somniosus microcephalus. The sequence goes on along the minus strand of NC_140989.1, from coordinate 151,191,861 downwards.
CTCCAGAAATGCGTTGCACAAGACTGTTTTCTGAAATAATGGATGGCCTTTATACTGGAGAGGACGGTCCCTTTAATTAGCGCCCCCCGGGGCCCGCGCTGGTTGTGTTGCGTTCCTTTTTCCAAACGCTCCGGCCGCCCGCCGCACAATGGGGCGGTCCGACTGAAGTTTGCAATCGGGGCGGCCAAAGGGCGTTGCACGAGGATGTGACGTCATTTTCTGCGCGCGCATCCGGGCGGGCGCTAAACTTTGCGCCGGCGCTAACGGGCAACTTAATTTGGGGCGGGGCGCAAACTGCGCTGCGCCCGGGCGCTACACGCATAGCGCCCGGAAATCACTTCTCTTAAGGCGGTAACTGCTGGCGCAAGCAACTGAAAATCTAGCCCATCATACTTACCTGAACTTGATTTGTTGAACAATTCAGGAGCATGCTCAGTTCCATACCGCACAAGGTCGGGACGAGAGGTCAAGCCTAGTTATCCTTGACTTGTGAACTGTCAAAGGGTGTAGGCGGATGGCTGCCCTAAAAAATAACTGTACATCGTTATTGAAACATTGGGATGTTTTCAGTGCTAGTTAAATGTTGAGTTTACTTATATGTTGATGCTACTGAGAACATTATGTAGAAGAAAGGTTCAAAAGTAATGCATAACATTTTTCTTTTAACAGAAAGGGGATGTAACATTTGCATATTGAATTGTCATTGGCCCGCAGGCATCTGTAAGGAATACCTATTATATTCACATGTGATCACATGCTGAGTTGTCATTGGCCTGCAGGCATCTGTAAGGACTGCTATTGTTTTGGAGGACCCAGGGTCCTGACTCCATCTTGTCCACACGGTGCTGGATGATTGAGAAAGCTTACAGACCTGATGCTTCATTAAAAGAGTTTAAACTGTAATATTCTGTTGTCCTGCAATTTATTATTTTTGTACAAAGTGTGCAAAACAAGACACACGCCTTCGCTGGAGGGGAGCGAGGGGGAATGGTCTGATGAGGGTGAAGCTCCAGGACCCATCGGGCTGCAGCAATGCAAGGGGGGGTAGGGAAGCTCGGGAGCCTTCTCCCCCGGAGGGAGAGTATGGCCTCAAGTCCTGCTACAGTGAGCGCAGAAGAGGTGCGGCTCCTCACTGAAATGAGTGCCCAGGTGGAGCAATGGCACACTGAGCTCATGGCAGCAGTGGCAAGGATGCCCGAATCCATTGAGTCACTGGCAAGGAGTGTCCAGGACTTCGGTGCAGCACAGGCATCTGCCACGCAAATGCTAAGTGCTGCAATGCAGTCAGTGGCTGGTCTCATGCAGACGCAGATTGAGGCCATGCGAGCACTAACTGATGTCACCCTCGCTGGATCGGGCAGGTTTTCCCGGGGCCCTCTAGCACCGCAAAAAGCCATCAATCTGTGCTCCCGCAGATTGCTCCGCATGCTGAAGTGCTGCCCCATGGGAGTGCCAGTGTGTCGGTCGAGCGGGGAGTTGCTGTCCTCTCTCAGGATGACAGCATTCCTGCTGCCAGCACTGTCACTTCTCCACTGCAGTTGCCACCACCTGTAGGACAGACTGCTGCTGCCCATGCAGAGTTGGAGCAGTCAGCAGCCGGGCCCTCCAGGCCCAGAGCTGGTCCGGGCCGTCCCTCAAGGGCATCTGCAGTCTCAGTTTCTGACACTCAGCCTTCCCCCAGCCTTGCTGCAGCCACTGGGGTCCCAGTGTGGTGGAGCTGCAGGGTGGGAAGGGGGCAATATCGCAAGGGAAGCAGATCACCCTTGAAGGGCAAAAAGTAGAAGGCGTGGCAAAATGTTGTTCATTGTTTTATTGAAGGCCGAGGATCGTGGTCATATTTTTGTTACTGTTTTGGACATTGTCTCCAGGTTGTGAGAGCCAGTTATGTGATTGACTGTTTCTTTGTGTGTTTCTGTCTATTACTTTGTCATGCGGGAAGTATACACAGTTTTGTAAATAAAGAAGTGTCTTTATTCAAAATGTGCTTGTTTGTTCTTTGCACTCATTGTTGCCTTGACCTGCTTAGGGGTTGCAGCATGGTTCCATTCAGGTTCTTTGAATGGCAGAAGCCATTCCCTCAGAGGGGGCCTAGAAGCGACTTGCTATGAGCCTTTGACGGACGGCCCTTGCACTTTGTGCCTCCCTCCCATCTTGGTGCTGCTGCTCCTCCTCCTCCTCCTCCTCCTCCTCCTCCTCCTCTGCTGGTGCTCCAAGGCCCGGTGGCATTGGCTGGGTCTTGAGGATTGCCAGGTTATGCAGCATGCAGCACACAACAACGAAGTGGGAGACTTGCTCAGGCGAGTACTGCAGGGCTCCTCCAGAGTGGTCCAGACAGCGGAACCGTTGCTTGAGCACGCCGATTGTGTGCTCAACGATGTTCCTGGTAGCTTGATGGCTCTCGTTGTATCGTTCTTCTGCAGGGTACTGGGCGAACGGAGTGGGGTCATCAGCCAGGTGCACAGAGGATAGCCCTTGTCCCCGAGAAGCCAGCCTCCTGGGTGAAGCGGGGCCTCGAAAAGGTCTGCCATAGAAGTCTGGCGCACGATGAAGGCATCGTGGCTGCTGCCTGGAAAGTGGGCATTGACAGCGAGTATCAGCTGTCTGTGGTCACAGACCAACTGGACGGTCAAGGAATGGAAGCCCTTTCGGTTGCGGAAATCTTCTGCATTCTCTTGCTGCACCCACAAAGGCCACATGGGTGCAGTCAATGGTGCCCTGCACCATGGGGAAGCCCGCTATCCTAGCAAAGCCCGCTGCGCACTCTTGCTGCTTGTCCAGGGTCATGGGGAAAGAGATGTACTCTCGTCTCCTTTTAAAGAGGGCATTTGTGACTTGATGGATGCAGCAATGCACCGCGAACTGGGAGATATTGGCAATATGCCCAGTAGCAGATTGAAAGGAGCCGGTGGCATAAAAGTTGAGAGCCACTGTTACCTTCTCTGTCACGGACAGCGACGTCCTGCTCCTCAGTTGAGGTTGCATATCTGGCTGGAGGAGGTGGCAGAGCTCAGTGACCACCTCCTTGCTGAATCGCAGCCTTCGCAAACACTGCTCCTCAGACATATTGATGTATGAGAACTGTTGTCGAAAAACCCTGAGGTGGTACGGTCTCCTGTACCGACGCCTGTTGGCCCTCCTCCGTCTGATTGCCACTCTATCTCTGCGTCTCTGTGCCCTCTCAATGTAATGGAGAAGGACGATGTTCCCATTTATTGCTGCCTCCATAATATGTGGGCAATCAAAGTTATGCCAGTGAAAAAGCAAAGCAACTACAAAGTTATGGTCAGAAGCCAAAACTACCTCAGGCAGCGTTCACTCAATGCAGAAGTCTCTCTTTCTCCCTTTGTCTCTCTGCAAATCTCTCTCTCTCTCTCAGAATGTGTGGTCCAAAAATGGCTACCACACAGAAGACAGGAAGAGCCCCCTTTAAATAGCGCCCCCCAGTCCCACAGCAACTGGGAAGCGTTCCAATCAACCTGTCGGTGGTAGCGACAGGCGGAAAGGAGGGGACCGCCACTAAATTTCCAGTCCGGGGCGCCCCAAGGGTGTTGCACTCTGGAATGACGTCAAGATCTGCGTGCGCAGGAGAGTGGACGGTATGGCTTAGCGCTGCCGCTAAATGTCCGCACAATTTCGTGAGAGGCGCAGGTATCGCTGCGCCCGGGCACTAGTTGGTTAGCGCCCCACTTATCGCCCTCTTAAGGCGCTAACGGGTGGCAATAACAACTGAATTAATCCCCCCAACACTCAGACACACACACAGCACACAATAACACACAGACACACACACAGCACACACTAACACTGAAACAAACACAGCACACACTAACACTCAAACACACACACAGTAGACATTAACAATCAAACACACATGGCACACAATAACACTCAAACACAGAGCACACACTAACACACAAACACACACACAGCACACAGCACACACTTGTATTGATTTGTAGTGGGTTCAATGATGAGACATTTATGAAAGAGAAAGGGAATGGCCTAGAAATTCATTAAGGCGCCGGCAGCTTTGCGGCCAGTTACCGCCTAAAGAGGGCTTCTGTGCCAATACAGGAGTTTGCGCTGATATTCAGCGCAGCGGTAATGGCGGCGGTAGCTGTTAGCGCTGCGCCGGCACCGATGACATCATCGGTGTGCGCAGTGCCCCGGTTCCGCCCCGATACCGGCCTGATCCCCATATTTAGTTGCGGCCGCCTCTTCCGCAGCGGCCGCAAACAGCGACCAGAAAACGGGGCCGTACTGTAGCCTTAGTGGGGCGCTTTAAGGTGGAGGTGCGGCCGGCCGCTTTTTCGGCGGCCGCCTGCCCGCACCTCCTTCCCCGGCCTCCTCCACCCCCCCCCCCGCGGCATTGCCGGCTGCTTTCCGCGAACCCGGCACTTCTCCGTGGTGCCGGGCTCATTTGCCAGCACTATCCAGCGGCGATCTCCCCGTGGCAGGCACCTCCCCCTTAAGGGAAGGAGGAGGCCTGCAGTACCGCAGCCTGCCGCTCCGCAGCGGGTGGCGCAGCGGCGCCTAGAGCGCTGAAATTCAGTTTCAGTGCCCCAAGCGGGGGCGGGCACACCCTGGAATAGCGCCCGGTTCCGACTTGGGGTGCAAAAACTGAATATCTGATGGTCGCAACTGGCTCCGCGCCCAGAGCTAACTTTTGGGCGCTAGCCAGCTGGTGGGGCCATAGTGAATTTCTAGGCCAATGTCTTTTAATCTAAAGTCTGTTCAACTCTTTTTAACAGCATTACAGGAGACACCATGCTAGTGATCCCTCTAAAAGCGAAACTAAAACTCAACTGCTTGTCTCTGTCACATGCCCTCTGCTGGTCAGGCACAAGCAATCAATCAGGCAAACATGCTGGTAAGGCATCATAATCAAACAGGCAAATACCATCACTATTTGCTGATATCATTACATCTCCCTTTCCTAAAACAAAAGTATTTTACTTTTAACTAACAACATGTTTTCTTTGTATTAATCTGCATTTTAACTGTAACACTTAATGAACTTACATTAACATTATCATTATCAAGGCTTTTTAACCTTGCTTTGTGTGTTCACATGAAATATGTAAATACACTAGAACTTGAAGAAAGAATAAGATAACATTACTTCCTTCTATAAAAATAGTCCTTAAATTTGCTCAATGAGTCTCTCAGGAGGCTTCACGTGTCTTGAGGATTTTCTGATTGATTGTCCTTGAATCTGAGTTGCTGCCTCAGATGATGGTTTCTCAGCTGTGTGATCCGGTTGTTCAACAGTATCAGTCTTTTGACCTGCTGTGTGATCAGGTTGTTCAACAGTATCAGTCTTTTGACCTGCTGTGGCTGGTCCCATGAGAAGATCCTGACGATTTCTTCTCAGAACAGCACCCTCATCTGTCTGAATGGTGTATGATCTTGGTTGAACTTCACTCAGGACAGTTCCCTTCTGAGTCCATATGTTTGTTTTGCCTTTGAACCTTACTTGGTCACCAGTGTGGAGTTCAGGTAGGTTTTGTGTTCCTCTGTCATAGTAGTACTTTTGCTTTTCTTTCTGTTGTGCTTTGAACTTCCTCACTTTCTCCCCCTCTTTTGTTTTCAGGAGGTTCTCCGGGATGGGTAGGTTTGACCTTAGTCGACATCCCATAAGGAGTTGGGCTGGTGACATACCACACTCGAGCGGCATTGTGCGGTATACAAGCATGCCCTGGTAGAAGTCAGTTCCACTGTCTTTTGCCTTGTACATCAGTCTTTTCACTGTCTGGACCGATTTTTCCACTAGTCCATTGGACTGTGGAAAGTGAGGACTTGACGTTGTGTGGACAAAGTCCCACTCTTTGGCAAAGTGTCGGAAACTTGCATTGTAAAACTGGGGTCCGTTGTCTGTGAAGACCTCGCTTGCCACGCCATGTCTGGAGAATATGGCTTTCATACATCTTATCACAGCTTCTGCAGTGGTGGTGTACAGTCTACAAACCTCTGGGTACAGGGAGTAATAGTCTGTGACTACAAGATAGTCCTTCCCTTGACATACGAATAGGTCAGCGCCTACCTTCTGGTAAGGTCTGTCTGGCGCTGGGTGTGGCTTTAGTGCTTGCTCGATATTTCAGGCATATTGTGCAGTTTGACACCTCATTTGTCACATCTTGGTTGATTCGTGGCCAGTACATCACCTCTCGTGCTCTTTTCTTACACTTTTCGATTCCCAGATGTCCTCCATGGATCCTTTTTAGCATCTCTTTTCTCAGACTCTTTGGGATAACTATTTTACTTCCTTTGTAGATGATGTCTTCGACCACTGATAGTTCCGCCCTGCAGTTCCAGTACTCTGCCATGTCAAGTGAGCAGTCTTGCTTCATGTTGGGCCATCCATCCAAGATGCTTTTCCTCCGTCGTCTCATTGTTTCATCTTTGTTTGTCTCAGTCTTTATGAGCTCCATTTTTGCATCTGCTATGGGCAGTGCACTTGTGATCATGTCCACGTAGGCGTTCACTTTTTCATCCATTGTGGTGTTTGCGGGCTCACTTGGGTCAACAGCTCTGGACAACGTGTCTGCTGTATACATCAGCTTAACCGGTGTGTACGCAACATTCAGTGTATAGCGTTGCAGCCTGATCATCATTCTTTGTATTCTAAGCGGACAGCTATTTAGTGGCTTTTGGAACAATGCAATCAAGGGCTTATGGTCAGTCTCTACACTGATTGCTTGTCCTGCCACAAACTGGTGAAATCTTTCACAGGCGTATGTGATGCTGAGCAGCTCCTTTTCTATTTGAGCATATCGCGTCTCCGCGTCTGTCATTGAGCACGATGCATATGCAATAGGTTGCCAGTAGTCATATTTTTGCAGAAGAACGGCACCGAGCCCACTCTGTGATGCATCTGATGATATCTTGATGGGCCTCACTGGGTCATAAAACCTCAGAACTGGTTCCTCTGTGAGCAGTTTCTTTAGATCGCTCCATGACTTCTCATGCTCATGATTCCATTCCCATTCTATGTTCTTTTCAGTTAGTCTTCTCAGTGGCGCCATTTTTTCTGAGTGGTTGGATATGAATTTACCCATGTAGTTGATCATTCCATTAAACCTCTGCACGTCCTTTTTGCATTGTGGCTTTGGCATATTCTCAATGGCGGACACCTTTCTGGGATCTGGTCTGATGCCCTCACTGCTAAGGATATCTCCCACGAATGTCAGTTCTGTCACCCCGAGCTGGCATTTCTCTCTATTCAGCTTCAGGTTTGTTTTCCTTGTTGCTTCCAGCACTTTTTTCAGTCTCTCGTCATGCTCAGTTCTCGTGGTTCCCCATACTATGATGTCATCCATTGATGTATCAACTCCCTCCAGGTGCTCAAAGATCATATGGATAGTTTTGTGATACACTTCAGGAGCTGAGGCAATGCCAAATGGTAACCTTAGGAATCTGTATCTGCCAAATGGACTGTTGAACGTGCACAGTCTTGAACTTGCTTCATCCAATTTCATCTGCCAAAATCCTGATGATGCATCTAACTTGCTGAAATACTTTGCATTTGCAAACTGTGACATGATTTCCTCATGTGTAGGAAGCTTGAAGTGCTCTCTCTTTATTGCTCTGTTCAGATCTCTTGAACCCAGGCAAATTCTGAGCTTTCCATTCTTTTTGTCCACAACGACGAGGGAACTCACCCACTCAGTTGGCTCATCTATCTTCTGAATCATGTTCAGGCTTTCCATCCTGTCCAACTCTGCCTTCAGTTGCTTTTGAAGAGCAAACGGAACTTTTCTGCATGGATGTATGACCGTTGTCATACTTTTATCTACTCTGATCGTGTGTTCTCCTGGAATGCAGCCTAAACCCTTAAATAGGTCGTTGTACTCTTTCATGAGTTCATCATAGACTGTCTCTCCTTCACTTTTCACAATGAGGACTCTCTTTACCAGGTTCAGTCTCTCACAGGCTATTAAACCTAGTATGGCCTGCACATCCTTTGGCACCACGATTAATGCTAGCGTGTGCTCTCTGTCCTTGTGTGTCACTTTGACAATGCATCTTCCTTTCACTGGTATATCAGTACCTGAGTATCCTGTCACTTTCACTTTTATTCCATGTATCTTTGGTCTGGATCTAATTTTCTTAAAATCAGTCTCTGATATCACATTAACTTGTGCTCCAGTAGCCAATTTAAATGGAATATGTATGTCATTCACTTTTAGTGTCAACATCCAGTCTCTTTTTTCTCTTTTTTTTTCAGACACAACATTCACATAGAACTCCTCTATCCCGCTTTCATCTACTGCATGGACCTTGCTTTGTTGCGCTTGGTTCTTACAGCAACGGGCATAATGGTTGTTTTTGTTGCAACTATTGCATGTTTTACCATATGCTGGACACTTTTTTGGTGTATGCTGTGTACCGCATCGACTACATGACTTTCGTTTGTCCCTTTCATTTTTGCTCGCTGGCCACGCCTCTTTTTTCACATTGGCGCTCTTTTTGTTAAACGGTTTGTATCCGTTCTTTCTCACTGCATCCATGTTGCAGCTACTGTCACTGAACAGCTCCTTTGCCTGCGACTTCACAGTCTCTGTAGCCCTGCACAGTGCTATGGCTTTTCCCAGGTCTAGATTTTGCTCTCTTAGCAGTCTTTCCCTTAGACCATTATCTGGAATACCACACACCAGTCTGTCTTTTATCAGCGAGTCTGTCAGTCCCCCAAATTCACATGTTTTGCTTCGGTTTCTCAGTTCAATCACATACTGATCAATAGTCCCACCCGTTTTCTGTACACATGTGAAAAATCTGTGCCTCTCAATCATCACATTACGTTTAGGTATGCAGTTGGCCTCAAACTGTTCCATTATTTTATATAGCTTCATATTGTCTCCATCAGCAGTGAATGTGAAGTTATTATACACCTCCAGCGCTTCATCACCCACGGCATGTAAGAACACTGACGATTTCTTTTTATCACTTTCCTCGTCAGTTCCGATTGCCGCTAAATACAACTCTAAACGTTGTTTGAATCTCCTCCAATTTTCAGCCACATTACCTGTCAACTGAAGCTTCGCCGGTGGGTGTAAACCTTCCATCTTTTCACTTCGTTAGCTATTCTCCAATGGTAAGTAACGATGTTCTCTTTTGGCTTGCTAATATGTGGAGAGCTGATTTAACTTCAGATTTTTCCTCTTCATCTCTTTCAATCACTTCTGACACCATGTATCGATTTGTATGTGGGTTCAATGACGAGACATTTATGAAAGAGAATGACCTTTTATCTAAAGCTTGTTCAACTCAGTTAAACAGCATTACAGGAGACACCATGCTAGTGATCCATCTAAAAGCGAAACTAAAAGTAAACTGCTTGACTCTGTCACATGCCCTCTGCTGGTCAGGCACAAGCAATCAATCAGGCAAACATGATGGTAAGGCATCATAATCAAACAGGCAAATACCATCACTATTTGCTGATATCATTACAACACTAATATGCAAACACACACAGCACACATTAACACACAAACACAAACAGCACACATTAGCACTCAAAAACAAACAGCACACTCTAACACTCAAGCACACACACAGCACACAATAACACTCAAACACACAAACACAGCACACACTACCCGTCAAACAAACACATAGCACACACTAACATTCAAACACACACAGCACACATTAACACACAAACACAAACAGCACATATTAACACTCAAAAACAAACAGCACACACTAACACTCAAGCAAACACACATCACGCACTAACACTCAAACACACACACACAGCACACACTAACACTCAAACACACACACCACACACTGACACTCAAGCACACACAGCACACACTAACACTTTAACACACAGCACACATTAACACGCAAACACTCACTAACACTGAAACACACAGCGCACACTAACACTCAAACACAGACAGCAAACACTAACACTCAAGGACACACCAACAGCACACACTAACACTCAAAAACAAACATAGAGCAGAAACTAACATGCAAACACATACACACAGTACGCAATAACATGCAAACACAGACACAGCACTCACTAACATTCAAACACACACACAGCACACTCTAGCACTAAAACACACACACAACACACACTAACATTCAAACACACACACAGCACACAGTAACACTCAAACACACACACACAGCACACACTAACACTTAAAAACACACAGCACAATCTAACACTCAAACAAACACACAGCGCACATTAGCACTGAAACATGCACATAGCACACACTAACACTCAAATACACACACACAGTACGTAATAACATACAAACAGACACAGCACACACTAACACTCAAACACACACAGCACACACTAGCACTAAAATACACACACAGCACACATTAACATTCAAACACACACACAGCACCTAACACTCAAACACACACACAGCACACACTAACACTCAAACAAACACACAGCGCAAATTAGCACTAAAACATGCACATAGCACACACTAACAGTCAAATACACACATACAGCACACACTAACACTCAAACACACACACACACAGCCCACACTAACATTCAAACACACACACAGCTCACACTAACACACACTAACACACACACACAGAGCACACACTAACACTCAAATACACACACAGCACACACAGACACTCAAACACACACACAGCACACCCTAACACTCAAACACAGACAGCAAACACTAACACTCAAACACACACTGCACACACCAACACTCAAACACACACACACAGCACACACTAAGGGCTAGATTTTCAGTATAGACAGTTTTGGGGCGCTAACCTTAGCGCCCGCCCGAAGTTAGCGCCCGCCCCAAAGTAGCGCCCCGTTGCCGGAAATTCAGTGGCTTCGCCCTAAGAGAGTGGTGGAGCGCTAAAAGAGGCGTTCCACTCCTACCTTTAGGCGCTAAGCCGGCGGTCCAGAGGGATAGCGCCCAGGCGGGGCGCAGCACGGGTGCGGTCATTTTTGCACTGACAGCAGACCCCGTGGTGCCGACCAGCTCTTAAAGGGGGAAGGGACGAATTGGTCTGCTGCCACGCCCTGCACACTGCAGCCTTGCAAAGAGGCCTCAACACTGCTGCTCAGCCCCAGGGAGTCATGGCAACGCCAGAGAAGGCCCGTCAGCGTGCCCTGCGCTTCTCAGAGGGTGATCTGGACATAATGGTCACAGCTCTGGAGGTGAGGCGCAAGATCTTGTTTCCAGAGAGTGGGAGGAATCCAACCCACCATGACTACACCAAAGCCTGGAAGCAGATCGCCCAGAGGGTGACGTTCACCGGTGAGGCCCCCAGGACCCACAAACAATGCCGTAAGAAATACAACGATCTGACCAGGATTGTGAAGGTGAGTAGCCTTTCCAGTCTCCTCCTCATTCTTGCATGTACACCTGACATGATGGGCAAAGGGACCTGAAAGTCCTATTGGCCAGCCCTCAGCCAGCAGCATTGGGACAGTCATGAGCATCAAATGGCCATTCGGCACTCTACACTTTGGCCAAGCTATTCCACCATGGGAGGCAGTGCACAATACATCAGAGCTTCACTCTGTCCAAGCTATTCCACCATGGGAGGCAGTGCACACTACATCAGGGCTTCACTCTGTCCAAGCTATTCCACCATGGGAGGCAGTGCACACTACATCAGGGCTTCACTGCGCACTTACAGCCCGTCCTTTCTCTTGCAGGCTAAAGTAGCGTTTAATCGCCAGGCCCGTGCCAGGGGTGGCCGCGCCAAGCTGCAGAAGCTCACTCGGCTGGAGGAGCGCGTGTGTGTGCTCATGGGAGCCCGTGTGATTGTCCCCACAGTGTGCGGTGTATCCGACCCTCCACTGCCCGGCAATGGTAAGGACCTCGCCTTTTGGCCCTCTCGCGTCGCACTGGCCCATCCGAGCTACCTCCTTTGCCACTGTCCCACCAATGCGCTGAATCCCACCAGTCCTAACTCCCTCGCTGACGCCGTCTCCTCACTCTGAATCTACTCTTGTGCATTCCTGCTTTCAGCTGGTGACGACCAGGACCCTGAAGCTGCCAGTGACAGCACCTCCGACCAGGAGGAGGAGGAGGAGCAAGCCGGACCTTCGGGGGAACAGTCACGTCCCGCAGGAGAGGAGGAAATGCTTGACACCTCCTCACAGGACGAGTGCCTGGAGGAACTGTCGCAGGGCAATGCAGCTTCTGGGACCAGTGGCGTCCAGCCACCCAGCAGCCGTGCGCGTGGCCCGCGGCCTTCCCACCAAAGGGGGGAAGGATCAGAGGGGAGTGCTGCTGCTCGGCACACTCGCCGTCACCAACGCGGCAAGGGTCCCCTAGTTCGGCCCCCTCCTCCCCAGCGGGAGAGTCGCGACTCCAGTCCGGACACCTTCACTTCGGAGGAGGTGCGGAAGCTGGATAAGATGGCCGACGACTCGGACCGGCGCCACACGGAGCTCATGAGCGTGGTGGGGCGCATGCCTGAGGCCATCGAGTCGCTGGCGACCAGTGTGCGCGAGTTCGGGGCAGCAACTGCCGCGACTGGCCGCATGCTGACTGATGCCGTCAAGACCCTGGCGGATGTGATGCGCGCGCACACCAGGACCACAGGGCCACTCACTGCTGCCACACGCGCTGTCTCAGGCAGGCATCGCCAGGGCAGGCGCCGCGCTGGACCATCCCAGCAAGCCGCCCGTCGGCTGATTGCTGCGGATCCTGCAGTGCGGGCCCGGCCGAGTGCCACCGCGCCACAGCACCAGCCAGCGCATCCCAGATGCCAGCTGGCCCACATTGCGCCATCCGTCGCCGCCATTCCCCCTCTGGGGCATCAACGGCAAGCGGCTGCAGCTGATGGTGGCCAGGCTCAGGTGCGCCACTCAGCAGACGGCCCCTCAAGGCCCAAACGCCGTGTAGGCCGCCCCCCAGCGGCATCTGGCGGAAGGGCATCTGAGCCTCAGGCGCCTTCCCCCAGCCTCGCAGCAGCCACTGGGCAGAGCTTGTGAAGGAGCAGCAGGCAGGGCAGTGGAGGCAAAATGCTGGCCAAGGTCTCGCCCTCGCAGGCCACTCAGTAGAGGGTGTGGGCAGCTTTCCTTTAATATGGCGGTGGCCATCTTTATTTTGCCCATGGTTGTGCTTTTGGAGGGCTTATTTTTTGCGTTAGGCCGACGTTGAGGCCCGGTTTGAAGAAAGGTGGAGTGACTCCTCCCCAGTTTGTGGGAGTGAGTCGTTTGTTGGGCTTTTTGTGGGGTCCGTTTATTGTTTTTGGGGGTTCATGTGGGAAGGGCTTTTCATTTTTGTGTAATAAAAAATTATCTTTATTCATGCAGTCTCCATGGTTGTTCTTCTTAGTGTTTGTTGGCTTCGCCGGCTGAGGGCTTGCGGAGCGGCTGCATTCATCTTCCCTCATGGCCCCTGGCCATTCCCTGACAGGGGGCTTAGAAGTACCGTGTAATAAGGTGGCGTTGTGCGGCCCTTGGCCCTGGTCGCTCCCTCCTGGGAACGTACTCCTGCTCCTCCTCCTCTTCATGCTCCTCCTGCTCCTCCTCCTGAGGTGCTGGTCCAACGTCAGGTGGCAGTGCCTGAGTCCTGCGGATAGCCAGGTTGTGTAGCATGCAGCAAACCACCACAAATTGGGAGACCCGGTCCGGCGAATACTGGAGAGCTCCTCTGGAGCAATCAAGGCAGCGGAAACGCTGCTTGAGGACCCCAATAGTTAGCTCGATGATGTTGCGGGTGGTTTGATGGCTCTCGTTGTAGGCCTCTTCAGCAGCGGTCCTGGGCGCGCGGAGCGGGGTCATGAGCCAGGTGCACAAAGGATAGCCTTTGTCCCCGATGAGCCATCCTCTTGGGGAAGGCTGTGCCTGGAACATGTCATGCACAGTACTCTGCCGCAGGATAAAGGCATCGTGGCTGCTGCCTGGGAAGCTGGCATTGACTGCCATGATGCGCTGCTTGTGGTCACATACCAGCTGCACATTCAGAGAATGGTAGCCCTTCCTGTTGCGATACTGCTCGCCATGCTCCAGAGGGGCCCGCAAAGCCACATGCGTACAGTCAATGGCGCCCTGCACCAAGGGGAATTCCCCGAGTCTGGCAAATCCCAATGCGCGCTGATGCTGGCTCTCGAGGGCCATGGGGAAGGAGATGAATTGGCTTCTCCTTCTGAACAGTGCTTCGGTCACGTGGCGGATGCAGCGATGCGTGCCATACTGGGAGATGTTTGCTATGTCCCCAGCAGCGTATTGGAAGGAGCCGGTGGCATAGAAGTTCAATGCCACCGTCACCTTCACTTCCACCGACAGAGACGTCCTGCACCTGAGCTTTGGCCGCAGATCTCGGCGAAGCAGGTGGCAGATCTCTGCAATCACCTCCTTTCGGAATCGGAGCCTTCTAACACATCGCGCGGCACTCATGTTTAGGTAGGAGCGCTGCTGGCGGTATAGCCTGACTGGGTAAGGCCTACGTGGCCGACGCCTGTAGCCCCCTCTGCCTCTAGCCAGGGCTGCCCCTCTCACAATGCGTCTGCGAGCCCTACGGACATGGCGCTGCAGCTGCGCGTTGGCACCCCATGCAGCCCCCATCAAATCCTGGCAAACAGTCTAATTTCCAAATGGCCACTTGCAGCGCTATTGCCTGAGTCCAAAAATACCTGCCTCTTGCTGCTTGAAACCAGTTAGCTATCCTCCTTGTTGTGTCTCCAGAAATGCGTTGCACAAGACTGTTTTCTGAAAAAAGGATGGCCTTTATACTGGAGAGGACGTTCCCTTTAATTAGCGCCCCCCGGGGCCCGCGCTGGTTGTGTTGCGTTCCTTTTTCCAAACGCTCCGGCCGCCCGCCGCACAATGGGGCGGTCCGACTGAAGTTTGCAATCGGGGCGGCCAAAGGGCGTTGCACGAGGATGTGACGTCATTTTCTGCGCGCGCATCCGGGCGGGCGCTAAACTTTGCGCCGGCGCTAACGGGCAACTTAATTTGGGGCGGGGCGCAAACTGCACTGCGCCCGGGCACTACACGCACAGCGCCCGGAAATCACTTCTCCTAAGGCGCTAACTGCTGGCGCAAGCTACTGAAAATCTAGCCCTATCACTCAAACAAACACAGCACACAATAACAATCAAACACACATAGAGCACACAATGACAATCAAACACACACACAGCACACACTAACACTCAAAAACACACACACAACACACACTAACACTGAATCACACACACACAGCACACACTAACACTCAAAAAATCACACACAGCACACACTAACACTCAAACACACAGCACGCAGTAACACTCAAACACACACACAGCACACACTAATAAACACTCACACAGCACACACTAACACTTAAACACACACAGTGCACACTAACACTAACACACACACACAGCAAACACTAACATTCAAACACACACACAGCACACCCTAACACTCAAAAACACACAGCGCACACTAACACTCAAACACACTTATAAAGCACACAGTAACATTCAAACACACACAGCACACATTAACACTCAAACACACACAGAGCAAACACTAACACTCAAACACACACACACAGCACACACTAACACTCAAACATACACACAGCACACACTAACATGCAAATAAACACAGGACACACTAACACTCAAAAACAGACAGCAAACACTAACACTCAAACACACACACAGCACACACTAACACGCAAACACACACACACAGCACACAATATCACTCAAACACACACACACAGCACACACTAACACTCAAAGACACA
Source organism: Somniosus microcephalus (assembly GCF_052327205.1). NCBI lineage: Eukaryota > Metazoa > Chordata > Chondrichthyes > Squaliformes > Somniosidae > Somniosus > Somniosus microcephalus. The sequence goes on along the minus strand of NC_140989.1, from coordinate 151,176,136 downwards.
CACACCGCTCACACTAACACTCAAACAAAACACAGAGCACACACTAACAGCCGAACACACACACAGCACACACTAACACTCAAACACACATGCACAGCACACACTAACACTCAAATACACACAGCACACACTAACACTCAAAAAAACACACAGCACACACTAATACTCAAACACTCACACACAGCACACTCTAACACTCAACCACACACATACAGCACACACTAACACTCAAACAAACACACACAGCACACGCTAACACTCAAACACACACACACAGAACACGCTAACACTCAACCACACACACACACACAGCACACACTAACACCCAAATACACATGCACAGCACAAACCAACACTCAAACACACATACACAGCAAAGACTAACATGCAAGCACACAGACAGCACACACTAACACTCAAACATACACGCACAGCACACACTAACACTCAAAAACACACACAGCACACACCAGCACACAAACACTCACACACAGCACACACTAAATATCAACCACACACACACAGCACACACTAACACTCAAAAAAACACACAGCACACACTAACACTCAAAAAACATGCACAGCACAGACTAACACTCAAACCAACACAAACAGCACACACTAACACTCAAACCCACATGCACAGCACACACTAACACTAAAACACACACAAACAGCACACACTAACAGTCAAACACAGACAGCTCAAACTAACACTCAAACACACACAGCATACACTAACACTCAACACACACACACAACACACACTAACACTCAAACACACACACACAGCACACAGCTCAAACCAACACTCAAACACACACAGAACACACTAACACTGAAACACACACACAGCACACACTAACACTCAAACACTCAAACACACACAGCACACACTAACACTCAAACACAGACAGCACACACTAACACTCAAACACAGACAGCACACACTAACACTCAACCACACACACACAGCACACACTAACACTCAAACACACAGGCAACATACACTGACACTGAAACATACACACAGCACACACTAACACTCAAACACATACAGCACACACTAACAATCAAACACACACACAGCACACACTAACACTCAAACACACACACAACACACACAAACACTCAAAAAACACACACAGCACACACGAACACTCAACCACACACACACAGCACACACTAACACTCAAAAAAACACATACAGCACACACTAACACTCAAACACTCAGACACAGCACCCACTAACACTCAACCACCCAAACACAGCACACACCAACATTCAGAAAACATACACAGCACACATTAACACTCAAAAAACACACACAGCACAGACTAACACTCAAACAAACACAAACAGCACACACTAACACTCATACCCACACGCACAGCACACACTAACACTCAAACACACACACTCAGCACACACAAACACTCAAACACACACGCACAGCACACACTTGTAGTGTATGTACCTTTAAGAGAGAACTACTATTACAGCTCCTGTATACTGTAGCACCGGCAGTGACCACACCTGTATATAAGCCTTGAGCATGCATCTGTACTGTCAGTCTTTAGACTACCCTTCTCCAGTAAACACCTGTTGATTGTTAATTTACAGCCTCCGTCTAGTTATTGGAAAACATCATACTTTAAGAATCACGGATTCAACAGTGGTGACGAGGTCGATTCGAATCTACCTGCAACTCTGCATTTCCTTTCAAGGATTCGCTCCGGGAGGATGGTGGAAGAAAGTCGAGGCCAGAAGCATGGGCGTCGACCATGAGCAACCGCCCAGTCATCCAGCAGAGAGTGAACATCGCAGGGGAGGCTGTTGCGAGCTGGGCTTGGTTCTCCAGCCACGACGATCCAGCAACAGACTGGCAACAGGTACAGCGCAGACCCTTCCCGGACAGCGGCGGCGGGAGCCGACCGACGGCACAGAAAAGGCCGAGCAGTGTCGACAGGGTAAGAGGGAGGGTGAAGCACACAGGGCGCAGCCGGGGGTTGAAAACCGAGCGGCATCGATGGAAAACAAAGAGAGAGAGAGGGTAAAGCAGCAGCCAGGGTTCAGGACCGAGCAGTGGCAATGAGAGAGGCGCACAGGAGAACGCGCAGAGCGCAGCCAGGGCTCAAGGGCTGAGCAGCGTCCGCGGGGAAAGAAAGGAAGCGTGGGAGACGCCATTGAGCTGCGGAGAAGGAGGGCGAGAGCGGAGAAGAAGGGAGAGCGCGGGAGACGCCATTTTAGACAGTTTAACCACAACCAGGGATGCCGAAGAGTGGCAGTGTCACTGCGTTCGACAATGAAGTCGAAGATTGGGCGACATATGTGGAATGCATTGAGGTGTACTGCAAGGTGAATGAAGTGCCAGATGCTAGGAAAGCACTGGTTTTGTTGAATTCCATGGGTGCAAAAACTTATGGCTTACTGCGAAACCTAATAACCCCAGAGAAGCCAGTGGATAAGAATTTCGAAAGCATAGTGGAAATCCTACAGGACCACTTAAACCCCACACTGCTGCTGATAGCAGAAAGATTTAAGTTCCACAAAAGGAACCAGCATAAAGACGAAAGTAATGCTGTGTACTTAACGGAACTGCGCAAGCTATCGAAACACTGACAGTTTGGATTGGGACTAGCAGATATGTTAAGGGACAAGTTTGTGTGTGGGCTTCAAAGTGAAGGAACCCAGAAACGGCTTCTATCTGAAAAGGATCTTACGCTGGACAAGGCTTTCAGCATGGCAGTATCACACGAAGCAGCCGCACGGGGCGCTGCAGAGATACAACGGAGACCGCAAGAATATGGCACCAATGAAATGTCATATGGAGCAGGGAAGTGTTATCACTGCGGCAGAACAACACATGACCAGAAGGATTGTTGGTTCAAGGACCAAGTGTGCAGACAGTGTGGAAAAGTAGGACACATAGCAAGAGTCTGCAGGTCAGGGAAGAAAACCAGCAGCAAGAAATCTCCACAGGAGAAGTACAAAAAGGTACATAAGGTGATGGACAGTAGTTCAGATGAACAGAAAAGTGATACAGACTCCGGAAGCAAGGAGCTGGGTTGTCTGAAGCTACATAAGGTAATCAAAATGGAGGATCACCACACTATCTGGGTCACGCTCAAGATAGACGGAGTCCAAGTGAAAATGGAATTGGACACAGGATCAGCACTAACAGTCATAAACCGAAGGGACTACAAGCGGCTATTTTCACATATACCCTTGAAAGCTACAGAGATTGTCTTGAAGATGTACACGGGGCAAAAAGTCTACCCCAAAGGAAAAATAAGGGTGAACGTGACATACAAAGGCCAGGAAATACCCAAAATGGACCTATATGTATTGCCAGGTGGAGGACCACCACTACTAGGACGTGAATGGATCCGGAAGATTCAATTAGATTGGCATTCCATACAGGCACTGAAGGTTGAGGCCAAAAAGGATGACGACGTCACACCTGGATGACTGTCAGAAATGCTAACTGACGCACAAGAAGTGTTCCAGGAGGGACTCGGAACACTAAAAGGCATAACAGCGATGATTAAAATAGAGGAAAATGCAAGCCCAAAGTTTTTTAAGGCCAGACCGGTGCCTTATGCGATCCGACCAGCCATCGAAGCAGAGCTGGAAGGTTTGGAACATTCAGAAATACTGTCCAAAGTGGACTGGAGTGAGTGGGCTACACCCATCCTTCCTGTAATGAAGAGGTCATTGAGTAATACGCCTGGGGAACCAAAGAAGGTCCGCATCTGTGGGGATTATAAGGTGACAGTGAACCCAGTCATTCACTCGGTACAATATCCGCTTCCACGGATTGAGGATATTTTCGCCTCACTATCTGGAGGTAAATGCTTCACTAAGATTGATCTGGCCCAGGCGTACCTGCAAATGGAGATAGAAGAAGACTCGAAACAATACCTCACGATCAACACTCATAAAGGTCTCTACCAATACAACCGGCTGGTGTTCGGGGTAGCATCGACTCCGGCTATTTGGCAAAGGGCAATGGATCAAGTCCTGCAAGGGATTCCAGGGACCCAGTGTTATTTGGATGACATCCTGGTCAGGGGCGAAAATGACAGTGATCACCTCGCCAACCTAGAGAAGGTGCTCACTAGATTAAAGGAATATGGGCTATGAGCTAATCGCCACAAGTGCGAGTTTTTCCAGAAGCAGATCTCGTATTGTGGCCACGTTATTGATGAAGAGGGGTTACATAAGTCCCCTGAAAAGATTGAGGCAGTAGTCAAGGCTCCAGCACCGGAAAATGTGTCACAACTGAGGTCGTTCCTCGGGCTGGTGAACTACTACTGTAGTGTATGTACTTTGAAGAAGGAACTATATTCTGCAGCCCCTGTATACTGCAGTACCAGTAGTGACCACCCCTGTATATAAGCCTGTATAGAAACTTTGTATAGTAGTTCCAGTTTTGTCTCCATTCAGTAAACACCTGTTATAACCAACTCCTGCAGTCTGTGTCTCAATTGCACACAGACGTTACACTGGCGACGAACAGATCCGAACTTACCTACAGTTCTGCACCACCTCACGGGGATCCATCCCTGAAGCGAAGTTGTTAGAGGTTGAGGCCAGAAGGAAGAAATCCAAAAAGAGAAAAACAAACAAACAGAAGAAACGGGCGTCGACCGTGGGCATCCGCCCTCTGATTCATCGAATTCGAAGATTTGCAGGAGAGGCTGTCGAGTGCTGGGCTTGGTTCTCCAGTCTATGGTGTTCCAGCTAATCGGGCTGGTGGCAGGTAGTACACTGATCCTTCCTGGGCTGCGGCGGGCTAGAGCTCGATCGGGTGGCTTTTCAATGGGGCCGAGCAGCGTTGTCGGGAAGAGGAGCGAGAGAGAGAGAGGGTGGAGCACACAGGGCGCGGCCGGTGCTACGAAGCCGGGCAGCGTACAGACGCGAGAAGAGGGAGGAAAGTGTCCCATAGGGTCTGCTCTGACGACGGGAACAGTAATTAAAATAAAAGAAATTAGAAGCGCAGAAAGCCGCGAGGAGCTGCAGTTTGCCACGGGGACCGCAGAGAGCGGCGTTAGCAGCAGCGCGGGGGGAAGTGCGCGAAGACCATAGGGCGTCGCCATCAAGGCATAAAAATGCCAGCAACAGCGCTAGCAGCAGCGGAAAAGACAGAAAGCGCGGGAGGCGCCATCTTAATCCAGCGGGGAAGAAGGCAAAGCGCGGGAGGCGCCATTTTGTTCAATCGGGGAAGAAGGCAAAGCGCGGGAGGCTCCATCTTAGATCTCCAAGATGCCGAAGACTGGCAATATCACTGCCTTCGATAATGCAATAGAAGACTGGACCACGTATGTGGAAAGAGTCGAAGTATATTGCAAGGTAAATGAAGTAGCCGATGAGAAAAAGGCATCGGTACTACTAAACTTAATGGGCGCAAGACCGTACGGCCTATTACGGAACCTGATCACTCCAGTCAAACCGATGGTGAAGAGTTTTAACGAAATTGTTGATATCCTACAGGAACACCTAAATCCTACACCGCTGCTGATAGCAGAAAGATTTAAATTCCACAAGAGAAATCAGCATAAAGATGAGAGCAATGCTGATTACTTTACGGAACTACGCAAGCTATCAAAGCACTGCCAGTTCAGAGCAGGACTGGCAGATACCCTACGGGACAAATTTGTCTGTGGACTCCTGAGTGAAGGAACCCAGAAGAGGTTACTCTCAGAGAAAGAGCTGACGCTAGATAAGGCTTTCAGTGTGGCAGTATCGTATGAAGCAGCAGCAAGGGGAGCTGCGGAAATACAGCAAAAGCCACAGGAATATGGCACCCATGAAATGACACGGGGATTTGAAAAATGTTATTGCTGCGGCAGAACAACCCATGACCAGAAGGACTGCTGGTCCAAGGACAAAACATGCAGGCAATGCGGAAAGATGGGACACATTGCACGAGTTTGCAGGTCCGGGAAGAAGACTAACGACAACAAAAAGGCTACTAAGGAACAGTACAGGAAAGTACAACTGATGACGGACAGTAGTTCCGAAGACCAGAAGAGCGATAGCGAATCCAGGAACAAGAGACTAAGCTGTCTCAAACTACACAACGTAATCGCAAAAGAGGATCACCAAACCATTTGGGTCACCCTCATGATAGCAGGGTCCCAAGTCAAAATGGAATTGGATACAGGATCAGCCCTGACCGTCATGAATCGACGAGACTACGAGCGGCTATTCTCACACATACCCTTGAAAGACACATCCATTGTCTTGAAGACGTATACGGGGCAGAAAGTATACCCCAGAGGGAAAATAAGGGTGCCTGTCGAATACAACAGCAAGGAAATACAGAAATTGTATCTGTACATACTGCAAGATGGTGGACCACCGTTATTGGGACATGAATGGATCAGAAAGATAAGTTTAGACTGGCACTCCATTCAGGCACTGACTGTGGCTGGTAAAAAGGATGACGACGTCACACCTGGACAATTGTCAAAAATCTTAGCTAACGCTAAAGAGGTATTTCAACAAGGACTGGGAACTCTTAAAGGCGTAACCGCCTCGATAAAAATAGAAGAGAAAGCAATTCCCAAGTTTTTCAAAGCAAGACCGGTACCGTATGCAAGTCGCCCAGCCATCGAGGCAGAGCTGGCGAATCTGGAGAATGCAGGCGTGTTATCTAAGGTAGACTGGAGCGAGTGGGCGACACCCATCATTCCTGTCATGAAGAAAACGTTAAACAATAAGTCTGAGGAGCCAAGGAAGGTTCGCATCTGTGGGGAATCAAGGTGACTGTGAACCCAGTCCTTCACACAGTACAGTATCCTCTCCCGAGGATAGAAGATATTTTCGCCTCACTATCTGGAGGGAAGCGTTTTACAAAAATTGACCTAGCACAAGCATATTTGCAGATGGAGGTTGAAGAATCCTCTAGGAAATATCTCACGATAAACACTCACAAAGGTCTTTACCAGTATAATCGACTGGTATTCGGAGTAGCATCAGCTCCGGCGATATGGCAAAGAGCGATGGAACAAGTCATGCAAGGGATTCCGGGGACTCAGTGTTACTTGGATGACATCCTAGTGACAGGTGAAAATGACAGTGAACACCTTGCCAACCTAGAGCAGGTGCTCACTAGACTAAGAGAACATGGGCTACGAGCCAATCGCCCCAAGTGCGAGTTTCTTAAGAAACAAATATCGTATTGTGGCCACGTGATTGATGAAGAGGGGTTACATAAGTCCCCTGACAAAATTGAAGCGGTAGTTAAGGCTCCAGCGCCTGAAAATGTGTCGCAACTGAGGTCATTCCTCGGATTGGTGAATTACTACCATAAGTTTTTGCCGAATTTGTCCACAATTCTGCCCCCACTGAACGCCCTACTACAAACTGGAGTAGCATGGAAATGGAGCGATGAATGTAAGCGGGCCTTTCAGAAGAGTAAAGACCTAATCACTTCAAGAGAAGTATTGGCTCACTACAACCCATCACTACTGATAAGACTGTGTGTGATGCGTCTCCCTACGGCATTGGAGCGGTACTGTTGTGGCGTTGCCACATTGGGGAAACACTGTGTGTATGTAGATAAACCTGCTGTATTCCCCTCCCCCCGCAAGACAGTTGCAAGCTGAGAGGAATAAGGCATGTTCAGACTTGCCTGCTGCTGAGAGAAGGAAAACCAATCAGGTTCCAGCAGGTGACCAATCCGTGAGTCATCACAGGCTCGCGGGCTTTGCGAATTCAGTACTGTATTGTGAGAGTTGGAGTAAAGACCTATTTCTTATAGCTCGCTGTGTTGCCTATTTCTTTACGCGGGAGACTGTAGTCTCCCACATTGGTGAGCCCTAATGTCGGCGGCCGAAGCCCCCGACTCATGTAGCCCTACAGAAGCCAGCATCGACCCGACGGCTACCAGCAGCAGCCCGATGTCGGCCGGCGCCGCGTCCTTGAAGCTCCCCACCTTCTGGGAACACCAAGCACCAGCTTGGTTCGCGCACACGGAGGCCCAATTCACCCTTCGCAGGGTTCAAGATGATGAAGAAAGGTACCTCCACGTAGTCTCAGCACTAGCAAGCTCCACCGCCGCCGAAGTTCTCGACCTTCTGGGGAACCCACCACAGACCGGCAAGTACTCAACCATTAAGGGCCGCTTGCTGCAGGCTTACGGCCTGTCCGGGGAGGAGAGGGTCCGTAGGCTTCTTTCACTACCAGGCCTCGGCGACTCTACACCGACCCAGTTGATGAGCCGAATGCTTGCGCTCCTGGGCTCTGAACCGCAGTGCTTCTTGTTTCGGGCCCTTTTCCTCAGCCTGCTTCCTCAGCAGGTACAGACTGCCCTCGCGGGGTCCCCGATCACGGACTGCGTACAACTGGCAGCCGCCGCGGACAAAGTCTTCGCCGTCGCCCAACTCGGCTGTGCAGCCGCGAGGCCCCCCGACACCACCGAGCGTGCACCACCACGCCAGGCCGCAGAACTATGCTACTACCACGCGCGTTTCGGCCACAAGGCCCAACGCTGCAGAGCACCCTGCTCTTTCGATCAAACCAAGATTGCCGCCCGGCCCAACGCGCCAGCCCCGCGCCGCCGTCTAGGCCCACTCGACCGCACCCCCGCCGCCACGATGGCCATCGGCACCGCAGGTAAACTGCTGTACATATCCGACTCCCTTTCAGGGCGCAGATTCCTTTGCGACACCGGAGCCCAATGCAGCATAATTCCTGCCTCCCAGCTCGCCATCCAGGCAGGCTGCAGCGGCCCACCCTTTGTGGCGGCAAATGGTGCAGCCATCGCTACTTTTGGAAAGCGACGGGCTGAGGTTTGTTTCAACGGCCAGCGATTTACGTGAGATTTCGTGACGGCCTCGGTGGCACATCCCTTGCTGGGCGCCGATTTTCGTTGCGCCCACGGGCTCCTGGTCGACGTCCGCGACAGGCGCCCGATCGACGCAGCAACTTTTGCTTCACTGGCCTGCCAGCAGAGCAACAGCCCGGCCCTCGTCGGGTCCTGCTCTGCCCTGGCGGATGATGACTACGCCCGCCTACTCGCAGATTTCCCGAGGCTCACACAACCGACCTTCTCAGCCGCGGCAGCCAAGCATGGTGTCGAGCACCACATCGCCACTACGGGACCACCAGTGTTCGCCCGAGCCAGACGCCTGGACCCAGCCAAGATGGCGGTGGCCAAGGAAGAATTCGCCATGATGGAGAAACTGGGCATCATCCGCCGCTCGAACAGCCCCTGGTCATCCCCCCTCCACATTGTGCCCAAGCCGGGCAGTGGCTGGCACCCCTGCAGCGACTACAGACGGCTCAACGATGCCACCACGCCCGATAGATACCCCATTCCGCACATCCAAGACTTCTCGGCACACCTAGCAGGAAAGTCCGTCTTTTCCAAGGTCGACCTGATTCGCGGCTACCATCAGGTCCCCGTCCACCACGCAGACGTCCAGAAGACAGCGGTCATCACCCCCTTCGGACTGTTCGAGTTCCTGCGCCTGCCCTTCAGACTCAAGAACGCCGCACAGGCTTTTCAACGGCTCATGGATTCCGTCCTACGGGACCTGAGCTTCCTGTTCGTCTATCTGGACAATATCCGCGTGGCCAGCACCAGCAAGGCCGAGCATATCGCGCATTTGCGCTCTCTTTTCCAGCGCCTCAGCCAACACGGGCTTATCGTCAACCCGGCCAAATGCCAGTTCGGAGCAGCCCAAATTGACTTTCTCGGCCACAGAATCTCGCCAAGGGGAGCCATTCCCCTACCTTCCAAGGTGCAGGCGGTGGCGGACTTTCCCCAGCCCACCTCGGTCAAGGCGCTGCAGGAATTTTTGGGGATGGTCAATTTCTATCACCATTTCGTGCCCAAGGCCGTCTCACTCATGCGCCCCCTCTACGAAGCCACCAGGGGCAAAACGGGCAAAGAGCAACTACCTGGTCCAGCGAGATGGCGACAGCCTTCCACCAGACCAAAAGCGCCTTGGCCAACGCCACACTACTGGCCCACCCCATCCCGGGCGCCAAGACCGCCCTCACCACGGACGCCTCAGATTACGCCGTCGGCGCTGTCCTGCAACAGGGGGTCGAAGGCGCGTGGCAGCCACTGGCATTTTTCAGCCGACAGCTGCGCAAGAACGAGCAGGCCTACAGCACGTTCGACAGAGAGCTCCTGGCTCTGTTCCTGGCAATCCGGCACTTCCGTTTCCTCCTGGAAGGCCAGCCGTTCACCGCATTCGTGGACCACAAGCTGCTCACTTTCGCCATGGCCAAAGTAACCGAACACTGGTCCGCGCGCCAACAGCGCCAACTCAACTTCATCTCGGAGTTCACCACGGACATCCGCCACGTCGCCGGCAAGGACAATTTGGTGGCCGACTGCCTCGCAAGACCCTTGCTCCAAGCAGTGCACCTGGGCGTCGACTACGCCAGCATGGCGAGAGACCAGGCCGCCGACGCGGAGATCCAGGCCCTCAGGACGTCAACCACCAGCCTCACTCTGGCCGACATCCACTTCCACGCAGCCGGCACAACCCTCCTGTGCGACGTCTCAGTCCCATCCGCCTGGTGCAAGCGAGTTTTCGACATCATCCACGGCCTCTCACATCCAGGGATGCGTGCGTCTCAGAAACTCATGTCCGGCAAGTTCGTCTGGCCTGGGCTCCACCAGGATGTGAGAGACTGGACCAACACATGCGTGGCGTGTCAGCGCGATAAGGTCCAGCAGCACACCAAGGCACCATTGGATTGTTTCCCGGTGCCCAAGAGGCGTTTCGACCACGTCCACATCGATCTGGTAGGCCCCTTGCCGCCGTCGCACGGTTTCACACACCTGCTCACGATCATCAACCGCACCACCAGATGGCCCGAGACGGTTCCCCTCGCCTCCACCACCACGACCGATGTCGCGCGAGCATTCGTCTCGACATGGGTGGCCCGGTTCGGCGTGCTGACCGACATATCCTCGGACAGAGGCCCCCAGTTCACCTCCCACTTGTGGAATGCCATCACCGCCGGCCTCGGCACCAAGTTGCACAGGACAACAGCCTACCACCCGCAGGCCAACGGGCTCTGCGAGCGCTTTCATCGTTCCTTGAAAGCCTCCCTCCGCGCCAACCTGGCCGACACCAGCTGGATCGACAAACTACCCTGGGTCCTCCTGGGATTGCGCACCGCGCCCAAAGAGGACCTCCGCGCCTCCGCGGCCGAGATGGTCTACGGCCAACCGCTCAGAGTACCAGGCGACTTCCTCCCCCTGACAACGGAGCCGTGGTCGGCCGCCAGACAGCTTTCCCTGCACCAGGACGCGGCCCAGCAATTCCGTCCAGTGCCCACTTCGCAACACGGCCCGCAGCCGTCCTACATGCCTCGGGACTTGCGACATGCGGAGTTCGTCTTCATGCGCCGGGACGCGCACAGAGGCCTGCTGCAGGCACCATACACCGGCCCCTTCTCAGTATTGGAGACGGGGGACAAAGCTTTTCTTATCGACGTCGGCGGGAAGCCGGACCTTATTTCAGTAGACCGCCTCAAACCGGCGCACCTGGACCTCAGCTTCCCGGTTCGTCCGGCTCTTCCCCCACAGCGGGGCAGACCTCCCGCGTTGGCGGCGGCCCCACAAGAGGAACAAGACACGCCAGAACCTTACTTCCCGGCCGCCGCCCCACCTTCACCGGCAGCCCGTCCAGCCAGCCCACCGGCAGACCAGCCGCCAGACCAGCCGACAAACCAACCGGCCGACCTCCCAGACAGCCCTCCTCACACGCCAGATGGCTACTACAGCCGCTACGGCCATTTGGTCAAACCTCCGCAGAGACTGACTTCTACAGTTAATGAGGATTCTGGGGGGGCGTATGTGGCGTTGCCACATTGGGGAAACACTGTGTGTATGTAGATAAACCTGTATAATCCACTTTTAACTGCTGTATTCCCCTCCCCCCGCAAGACAGTTGCAAGCTGAGAGGAATAAGGCATGTTCAGATTTGCCTGCTGCTGAGAGAAGGAAAACCAATCAGGTTCCAGCAGGTGTCCAATCCGTGAGTCAACACAGGCTCGCGGGCTTTGTGAATTCAGTACTGTATTGTGAGAGTTGGAGTAAAGACCTATTTCTTATAGCTCGCTGTGTTGCCTATTTCTTTACGCGGGAGACTGTAGTCTCCCACACTGTCACATAAATTCCTTGATGGTTCAGAGAGGCCGATAGCTATTGCGTCACGCTTGTTACCTTCAGCCGAGCGTAACTACGCCCAGATTGACAGAGAGGCCCTCAGCCTGGTGTGGGGGGTGAAGAAGTTCAATCACTACCTGCACAGACAGAAATTTACTCTACTAACTGATCATCAACCTCTTGTCTCCATTTTCAACCCTCAGAAGGGCGTCCCGATAATGACAGCACAACGGCTACAGAGGTGGTCCCTTTTCCTAGGGGCACACCAATATGACATCGAGTACAAAGGAACTAAACAGCATGGAAATGCTGATGGATTGTCGCGCCTACTGTTGCTGACGGTGGAAGAAGCAACTGCAGTGGATCCTGTGGAGATATTCTACTCAACCATAGTCGAATGTCTACCTGTGACGAATGCAAACATAGAAAAGGAAAGACGAAATGACCCGACACTCTCCAGGGTCTATGATTTAATGGTGAAGGGATGGCCAGCACATGGTGAACCACTGTTGCCAGCATTCTCGCCGAGAAGAGAACAGCTGTCAGTGTGCCAAGGAACCTTGATGTGTGGATCCAGAGTAGTAATTCCACCCAAATTGAAGGATAGAGTGCTCAATGAGCTTCATAAGGGTCATCTGGGAGGGGTAAAAATGAAGAACTTAGCCAGAGCGTTTGTGTGGTGGCCGGGAATCGATAGAGAAATCGAAGAGATGACCAAGAGCTGTATAGGATGCCAGAAGGTCCAAAACGCCCCACCACAAGCCCCTCTACATCCATGGGAGTGGCCCTCATCTCCATGACAAAGGGTGCACATTGATTTTGCTGGTCCATTTATGTACTCGATGTTTTTAATTGCGGTGGATGCACATTCAAAGTGGCCAGAGGTAACAAAAATGTCCTCAACCACCACAGAAAAAACTACCACAGTCTTACGAACCATATTCACCAGAAATGGGCTGCCTGAACAGATTTGCTCTGACAATGGACCACAGTTTGTGTCTGAAGAGTTCCGGAGGTTCTTAAAGAACAATGGTGTTAAGCATTACACATCCGCCCCATATCATCCAGCCACCAATGGATTGGCCGAGAGGTTCGTCCAAACATTCAAGAAGGTTTTCAAGGCAATGTGTAATGAAGACATACCCCTACAACACAAGGTGGATAACTTCTTGTTTGCCTACCGGAATGCGACACATGCGGTTACCAACCAAACTCCAGCCATGATGTTCTTCAATCGAAGACTAAGATGCCGCTTGGATTTGGTTAAGCCAAACATCAGAAGAGATGTGGAGAACAGGCAGTTTCAGAATATGAATGAAAGGCCAACCAGGAGTTTTAAGATAGGTCAACCAGTTTTGGCCCGGGACTACCGCACAGAGAAATGGCAGCCAGGAACGATCTGCACACGGCAAGGACCTCTAATGTATACCGTGGACGTTGGAGAGAGCATTGTAAGACGCCATGCTGACCAGATTCTAGAGGCACTGGAAAACGTCAAATCCACACCACGATCCGATACACCTGGTGATGAAACCGAAGTACCAATTGCATCTACCTCAGAATTGGTGATATTGAGAGCAGATGAACCAAACAACGACGTTGATCCCGAATCAACTTTGCCAGAAGAACCTGATACCCCAAAGAGACGTTATCCGGACAGAATCAGGAAGCCTCCTCAAAGACTGAATTTATAATTGCTTATCTTCAGCTAATGTATATAGCAACTGTAATTGTAAATATGTTATTTAATTATTAATCGAATGTTATGTAATGTTTAGCCAAAAGGGGAGGAATTGTAGTGTATGTACTTTGAAGAAGGAACTATATTCTGCAGCCCCTGTATACTGCAGTACCAGTACTGACCACCCCTGTATATAAGCCTGTGATTTAACTTTGTATAGTAGTTCCAGTTTTGTCTCCATTCAGTAAACACCTGTTCTAACCAACTCCTGCAGTCCGTGTCTCAATTACACACGGACGTTACAACTACCATAAGTTCTTACCAAATTTGTCAACATTATTACACCCACTGAACACCCTACTGCAAACGGGGGGTACCATGGAAGTGGAATGACGAATGTAAACGAGCTTTCCAGAAGTGCAAAGAATTGATCACATCAAAAGAGGTGTTGGCCCATTTCAACCCAGCACTACCAATTCAGTTGGCGTGTGATGCATCACCCTATGGTATTGGAGCGGTGCTTTCGCACAAATTCCCAGACGGGTTGGAGAGGCCATTAGCCTTTGCGTCTCGGTCACTAACCTCAGCCGAGCGCAACTATGCCCAGATTGACAGGGAGGCCCTCAGCCTAGTATGGGGAGTAAAAAAATTCAACCCCTATCTGCATGGGCAGAAGTTCACCTTGCTGACTGACCACTTGTCTCCATCTTTAATCCAAAGAAGGGCGTTCCGGTGATAACTGCACCACGGCTACAAAGATGGTCCCTTTTTCTAGGGGCGAACCAATATGAAATAGAGTATAAGGGCACGAAACAGCATGGAAACGCTGATGGGCTATCACGCCATCCACTGCCTACTGTGGAGGAAGCACCAGCAGTGGACCCTATCGAAATATTTTTTTCGGCGATAATTGAACGCTTGCCAGTAACTAACGCGGATATAGAGAAGGAGACCCGAAATGATCCGACACTGTCTCAGGTATATGATTTGACGGTGAAGGGATGGCCAACACATGGCGACTCACTGTTGCCAGCATTCTCATCCAGAAGAGAACAGCTGTCAGTATGCCAGGGGACAGTGATGTGTGGATTCCGAGTGGTAATTCCACCCAAGTTAAGGGAGAGAGTGCTCAATGAGCTTCACGAAGGCCATCTGGGAGGGGTGAAAGTGAAAAGCCTTGCTAGGGCTTATGTGTGGTGGCCGGGGATCGATGAACAAATCGAGGACCCAACAAAGAGCTGCTCAGGATGCCAGAAGGTCCAAAATGCACCACCACATGCCCCTCTACACCCATGGGAGTGGCCCTCCTCTCCATGGAAACGGGTGCATATTGATTTTGCTGGTCCATTCATGGACTCAATGTTCTTAATAGCAGTGGATGCGCACTCGAAATGGCCTGAGGTGATCAAAATGTCCTCCACCACTACAGAGAAAACGATTGCAGCCCTACGGACCATATTTGCCAGGAACGGCTTGCCAGAGCAGATTTGCTCTGATAACGGACTACAGTTTGTGTCCGAAGAGTTTCGGAAATTTATAAGAAGGAATGGGGTAAGGCATTACACATCCGCCCCGTATCATCCAGCCACAAATGGATTGGCTGAGAGGTTCGTACAAACCTTTAAAAAGGCAATAAGGGCCATGTGCGATGATGACATTCCACTACAGCATAAGGAGGACAATTTCCTGTTAGCCTACAGAAATGCGACACATGCCGTTACCAACCAGACCCCGGCCATGATGTTCTTTAACCGAAGGTTGAGATCTCGTCTGGATTTGCTCAGGCCAAATGTGCGAAGAAATGTTGAGGATAAGCAATTCCAACACATCAATGAGAAGCCGACAAGGAGCTTCAATGTAGGACAACCAGTCTTGGCCCGCGACTACCGAACAGAGAAATGGCAACCCGGAATGATATGCACACGGCAGTGGCCACTAATGTACACAGTGCATGTCGGGGAGAACATTGAGAGACCAGATCCTAGCGTCACAGGAACGAGTCAACCCCATGACTCGCGTACCTGGGGATGAACCCGACATACCGGTAGCATCTATCCCAGAAACAGTAGCAGCGGAAACTGATGAACTAACCAACGAAAGGGGGCCAGAATCGCCTCCACACCAAGAACAAGACACTCAGGAAAGGCACTATCCAGAAAGGATCAGGAAGCCGCCCCAAAGACTGAATCTATAAATGGACTATTTCAGTTAAATGTGCATGTTAAAGTGTTAACTGTTATTTGAATGTTATGGGTAATGTTAATCTAAAAGGGGAGGAATTGTAGTGTATGTACCTTTAAGAGAGAACTACTTTTACAGCTCCTGTATGCTGTAGTACCGGCAGTGACCACACCTGTATATAAGCCTTGAGCAGGCATCTGTACTGTCAGTCTTTAGACTACCCTTCTCCAGTAAACACCTGTTGACTGTTAATTTACAGCCTCCGTCTAGTTATTGGAAAACATCATACTTTAAGAATCACGGATTCAACAACACTAACACTCAAACACACACAAACAGCACACACTAACAGTCAAACACACACAGCACACACTAACACTCAAACACACACACACAACACATACTAACTCAAACACACACACACAGCACACACTGACACTCAAACACAGACAGCACACACTAACACTCAAACACACACAGCACACATTAACACTCAAACACACACACACAACACATACTAACTCAAACACACACACACAGCACACACTGACACTCAAACACAGACAGCACACACTAACACTCAAACACACACAGCACACATTAACACTCAAACACACATACAGGACACACTAAAAATCAAACAAACACACAGCAAATACTAACACTAAAACACACACAGCACACAATAAAACTGAAAGACATACATACAGCAGAAACTCAAACAAACACTCAGCAAACACTAACACTAAACCACATACAGCACACACTAACACTCAAACACACACACAGCAAACATTAACATTCAAATACACACACACAGCAAACACTAACATGCAAACACACACAGGACTTACTAACACTCAAAAACAGGCAGCAAACACTAACAAACAGACACAGCACACACTAACATGCAAATACACACACAGCACACACAAACACTCAAATACACACACACAGCACACGCTCACACACAGACACACACACTGCACACACTAACACTGAAAAACACACAGCGCTCACTAACACACACACAGTACATGCTAACACTCAAACACACACACAGCTCACACTAACACTCAAACACACAGAGCACACACTACCATGCAAACACACACACATAGCACACACTATCACTCAAACACACATGCACAGCACACACCAACCCTCAAACACACACACACAGCACACACGAACAGGCAAACACACAGACAGCACACACTAACATTCAACTACACACACAGCACACGGTAACACTCAAAAACACACACAGCACACAATAACTCTCAAACACACACACTGCACACACTAACACACACACACACACAGAATACACTAACACTCAAACACACACATAGCACACACTAACTCTCAAACACAGACAGCAAACACTAACACTCAAACACACACATACAGCACAATCTAGCAATCAAACATACCTACAGCACACACTATCAAACACACACACAGCAAATACTAACACTAAAACACACACAGCTCACAATAACACTCAAACAGAACACAGAGCAAACACTAACCCTCAAACACAAACAGCACACACTAACTCTCAATCACAGAAAGCAAACACTAACACTCAAACACACAAAAAAACACACAGCACACACTAACACTCAAAAAACACAAACAGCACACACCAACACTCAAACCCACACGCACAGCACACAATAACACTCAAACACACACACACACAGTAACAGTCAAACACACACAGCACACACTATGACTCAAACACAGACAGCAAGCACTAACACTCAAAGACACACACACAGCACACACTAACACTGAATCACAGACAGCACACACTAACATTCAAACACAGACAGCAAACACTAAGGCCTAGAAATTTGGTTGTTTGCGCCAGCAGTTAGCGCCTAAAGAGTCCGAGAATTGGGGTGTTACCCAATGTTGGAGTGGGCACAATGAAGGTAGCGACAACTCCCATATTGACTATACATTTAACGCCTGCGCTAAGTGTTTGCGCGCGCCCGCGAGCGCAAGCAGATCATGACATCATTTCAGTGTGCAACGCCTTTTAGGGGCGCCTGAGCGGATATTGGGTGGCGCCCGGAGCCTTTACGCCTAGCTCTATTAGTGACAGTTCAAAGAAGCGTTAGCAGGCCCTTCTCGTAGTCAGGGGGCGCTATTTAAAGGGGACAGCTCTAGTATAGAAGCTTCAGCCACTTGGCCTGTTCATTGCGATCGTTGGTGGAGAGAGTTGGTGAGCTACTGTGGAGCAGAGTTTTTGGAATTTAGCATTACAGTACTTGGGACCTTCAAACCTGTCTGGAGCAGTTGGAGCACTAGACCCAACAGCCTTTTGACCAACTGGCATTGGAATGGGAGATGCTTTGGAGGGCGACCGCCTCATGGCCGAACACTAGGGGCAGAGAGACGGCGGGAGAGAGGGCCGGGATTGGCCAGAAGGAGGAGGGGCAATGGAGGTCGGCCAATCCGAGGGTATGTTGCGAGGGTCTTTAGGCAGCAGGTGTCATAACTTGACATGTTGGAGGAGCAGTGTGTGTGAAGGCTCCGAATCGGGAGGGATGTTGTTACTGAGCTGTGCCACCTGCTTGCTGAGGATCTGCCGCCGCGTCTACGGTGCAGGACCTCTGTCGGTGGCCGTTAAACTGACTGTTGCCCTCAATTTTTATGGCAACGGATCCTTTCAGTCAGCCATTGGGGACATTGCGAATATCTCTCAGGTTGCAGTCCACTGTTGCATCCGGCAAGTTACAGCTGCCCTTTATAGGCGAAGGCGTCAATTCATCACCTTCCCTCTGACCCTGGAGAAGCAGATGGAGTGCGCGCAGGGCTTCGCTGCTATTGCGGACTTCCCCATGGTGCAGGGGGTGATTGACTGTACACACGTGGCTTTGAGGGCGCCATTCCAGAATCCTGAGGACTTCCGCAGCCACAAGGGGTTCCACTCCCTCAACGTGCAGCTGGTCTGTGACCACCGCCAAATCATCATGGCAGTCAACGCCCAATTCCCAGGGAGCAGCCACGATGCCTTTATCCTGCGGTAGACATCAGTTTGTTACCTTTTTGAGGGGTCGGCTCGACCACAAGGCTGGCTTATTGGGGACAAGGGCTATCCTCTCTGCCCATGGCTGATCACACCACTCCGTGTGTCCGCCACCCCAGCAGAAGAGCTGTTCAACAGCAGCCATCAGGCGACCAGGAACATTGTAGAGCACACTATTGGTGTGCTCAAAAAGCGTTTCCGATATCTTGACCATTCGGGGGTCTTATGGTCATTAATAAATAGACATTCTTATTAAGAACACAGCTAGCTTTTGCTAGACACTTTTATTGAGCACATGTGGACTAGGTACAGTACCTGTAAAGGCTTCCATCTTGACTGCTGCCTTGTGGGTAGCCTAGTGCCTCATGGGTAATGTAGTCTTAATATACATACAGCTGGGTAGTTTAGTCTTATACATACAGCTATATACAGCTCTACGGCTCCACCTAGCGTCCACTATAGAATGACATGTTATTGATCATTACATCCCCCTTTCTTTGAGGTTTAACAAAATCAATATCAATCAACTTTCAAGAAAACAATAAAGATAATATCAGTAACATTTTTGTTAGTGCTCTATAAACATAAACATTTTCAAAACAGTCAACACATTTTCAAAGCTTTACATTGTACTCAAAGATTAAGTCTATCAGGCTTTTTTACTTCACGTGTGGATCTTCTCAACACGGGCAAGTCTGATGTGTTTTCATGAGATTGTTCTGGCGGTGAATGACAAGATGCAGTTGCGGCATTGTCATCAATCTGCTCTTGAATAGTCTCTTGTGTTTTCAGGGGGGAACGGTGGTTCCTCCTGAGAATCTGTCCTTCCTCAGTTCTAACAGTGTATGACCTTGGTCCTACTTCCTCAAGAACTGTAGCTTTCCTGTTCCATGCATCTGGATCCTCAATCCTGACAACATCATCCCTTGTCAATGGTTTTAGAGTTTTGGATGACTTGTCATAGTATGATTTCTGTTTCAGCTTTAACAGTTGAAGTCTCTGTCTCAGTTCCTCATTTTGCTGTTCTTTTGCACAGCAGGGTAGCATGGTGCGCAACTTGTGACCCATTAGTAGTTCAGCAGGTGAAGAACCACAGTCTAAAGGTGAGGCTCAGTAGCTCAGCAGGGCGAGATAAGGATCAGACTTGCTTTCTTTGGCTTTCTTCAGTAGCTGCTTGAGAACTTGAACACCGTTCTCTGCCTTACCATTTGACTGAGCATACAAAGGACTGGATGTGATGTGCTGAAAGTCATAATGTGCTGCAAACTGTTGCTACTCCTTACAGTTGAAGCACGGACCATTGTCGCTAACGGCAATCCTGGGAATTCCATGTCTGGCGAAGATGGATTTCACATGCATTATGACACTGCTTGCTGTGGTGCTTGAGAGCAGCGACATCTCAGGATAGTTAGAATAGTAGTCAATCACTATTAGATAGTCTTTACCATTTAAATGAAAAAGGTCCATACCAACCTTTTGCCATGGTGCTGTTGGTATGTCAGCTACTATCATTGGTTCCTTTGCTTGTTTGTTTTGGTGTTTCTGACATGTCTCACATTTGCCTATCATGTTCTCAATGTCCTTATTTATGCCAGGCCAATAAACAGTGTCTCTTGCCCTCCTTTTGCATTTTTCAATTCCGAGGTGTCCCTCATGAATCCTTTTGAGCATGTCTTGACGTAGAGCCTGTGGAATGACTATTCTGTTCTGTTTTAGTAATAGTCCACTTGCGACACTCAATTCTGACCTTGTGAAAATATTTTGGGCAGGAACCTTTTGGCCAACCATGATGAATGTTCTCTATTACTGTTTGTAATACTGTATCTTTTACTGTTTCTTCTGTTATTTGCTTTGATTTTGTGTTTGACACGGGCAGCGCAGCAGTGACCATACTCACATGAACACCCACGTCTTCTTCAGTAGAGCTCACATGACTCATTGGGGGTGCTCAGGATAGTGCATCTGCTAACACTATGTATTTGCCTGGTGTGTAGATCAGTTCAAAGTCATATCTTTGCAGCTTCATCATGATTCGTTGAATCCTTGGAGACATCTCATTCAGGTTTTCTTTTATGATGGCATCCAGAGGGCTGTGGTCTGTCTCAACTGTGAAGGTGGGAAATTCATATATGTAGCCATGAAACTTTTCTAGTCCAACTACCAAGCCTAGACATTCCTTTTCAATCTGGGCGTATCGACACTCAGTATCAGTCATAGACCTGGAGGCATAGGCAACAGGCTTCCAATCTTCACCCTCTGCTTGTAGCAAGACCGCACCTAGGCCATCTTTTGATGCATCTGTTGACACTTTGATTCTTTTTGTTGGGTCAAAGAAGGTGAGTACAGGTGTGGTTGTCAGCACTGTTTTGAGGTTCATCCACTCTTGTTCGTGTCTTTCTGTCCATGCGAACTCATTTGTTTTATGTAGCAGGTCTCGCAGACAGGCTGTCTTGGCTGACAAGTTAGGAATGAACTTTCCAATGAAGTTTATCATCCCCATGATGCGTAGCACTCCTTTTTTGTCCGTGGGTCGGGGCATTTTGAGTAAGGCGTTTACTTTTTCCATATCTGGCTCTATTCCTTTACCAGATAGATTATCTCCTAGGAAAGTGACTTCCTGGACGCCAAACTGACACTTGGCTTTGTTGAGCTTCAGTCCATTCCGGCGTATGCTCTGTAGCACTTTAGTCAGTCTCTCATTGTGTTCTTTCAGTGTACAGCCCCAGATGATGATGTCATCAACATAGACCTGAACTCCTTCCAGACCTTCAATTATGTGTTCCATCGCTCTATGAAAGATTTCAGATGCAGATATTATCCCGAAAGGCATTCTGAGGAAACAATACCTGCCAAATGGTGTGTTGAAGGTACAGTATTTGGTGCTCTCTTCATCCAGTTTTAGTTGCCAAAATCCTTGTGAGGCATCGAGCTTTGTAAAGTATCTGGCACCTGACATTTCACTGGTGATTTCTTCTCGCTTGGGAATCTGGTAGTGTTCACGTTTTATGTTTGCATTTAAGTCCTTTGGATCCATGCATATTCTTAGATCATTGTTCTTTTTCTTTACACATACCATGGAGTTAACCCAGTCTGTTGGCTCTTTGACTTTCCTGATGACTCCTAGTGTGGTCATTCTGTCCAGTTCATTCTTGAGCCGGTCACGCAGGGGTGCTGGAACTCTTCGTGGAGCATGTACCACTGGCTGAGCATCCTCCTTTAGCTGGATCTTGTAAGTGAATGGTAGAACTCAAAATCCTTTGAACACATCCTGGAAATCATTCACTACAGAATCCATCGAGTCATCTGGTCTGCTTATGGCACAGTTTATACGGTAGACTCTCTTGACCAGTTCTAAGTCCTCACAAGCTTTGTCACCTAGTATCGAATCAAGTCTTTCAGCCATAACAGAAGACATGAGATGACGCACTTTTTCTTTGACTGTCACTTTAAGTCTGCATACACCTAAGCTATCTATTTTCTGTCCATTATAGTCCTTCAGTAGTACTGACTTTTTCTGTATTTTGGGCTTTTCTTTCATATTGTTGATGTCACTCATACTGATTAAGTTTGCTTTTGCCCCAGTGTCTAGTTTCAAGGTAACTAATGCTCCATTTACCTGCAGTGGGATCATCCATTTGTCCTCTTTTACTGCATTAACTTTATGTTCAGCATTGTCCATTTCTGAGGGCTGCATATTTTCTGTATCCGTTTTGATATTGTCACATGACACCATTCCTACAAAAAATGTCTCACTTAAATCAGTGTCCTCAATTACAATAACTCGTTGCCCTTTCTTAGTTTTTACTTTTGATAAGCATTGTTTGGCAAAGTGATTCTTTCCATTACACTTCGTGCACATTTTTCCAAACGCTGGGCATTGTCTTAACTGGTGTTTGTAACCACAGCGTTTACAATTAAAAATGTCATCCTCCGA
This sequence comes from Somniosus microcephalus, assembly GCF_052327205.1. Taxonomy (NCBI): domain Eukaryota; kingdom Metazoa; phylum Chordata; class Chondrichthyes; order Squaliformes; family Somniosidae; genus Somniosus; species Somniosus microcephalus. Next base: position 151,153,151 of record NC_140989.1, on the reverse strand, counting down.
TTGCTTTTCATTTCTGTTCTGCCCACGTTTCTTCCCCTTGTTGGACACAGCACCAACAGCAGCATTATCACTCATTACAATCGCATCATTATTGATTTCACTGAAAGTCTTCGCGTGCTTTCGAGCTAGCTCGCTGGCTTGGCATATTTTCACCGCATTTTCCAAATTTAGTTCAGTTTCTCTCAACAGACGTTCCCTGACTTTTTTTAATCATGAATACCAAACACAATCTGGTCACGAATCATGGATGCTTTGAGCTCAGAGAAATTACATGTCTGTGCTTTCAGTTTCAGATCAGTTATAAAGCTATCAAAAGTCTCATTTTGCTGCTGTGTCCGAGAACAGAAGATGTATCTTTCATATGTCTCATTCTTTTTGGGAGAGCAATGTGCATCAAATTTTTTTAGGACACCTTCTAATTTTTCTCTGTTCTCCTCTGGATTAAATACAAATGTATTAAATACCTCTATCGCCTGTGGGCCTGCAACCGTAAGCAGCAACGCTATCTTCCTTGCGCCTGGCTTCATACCGAATCCGATGGCTGCAATGTAGAGTTCGAATTGTTGTTTAAGAGTCTGCCAATTGTAGTCGATGTTTCCTGTGAGTTTCAAACGCTCTGGTGGCTTCAAATTCTCCATGTCGCTTTTCACAATTTTCAGCAGATCTTCACCATCCTGGTACCATCTTATGTTCATTAATAAATAGACATTCTTATTATGAACACAGCTAGCTTTTGCTAGACACTTTTATTGAGCACATGTGGACTAGGTACAGTGTCTGTAGAGGCTTCCATCTTGACTGCTGCCTTGTGGGTAGCCTAGTGCCTCATGGGTAATGTAGTCTTAATATATATACAGCTGGGTAGCGTAGTCTTATACATACAGCTATATACAGCTCTACACAGCTCTATGGCTCCACCTAGTGTCCACTATAGAATGACATGTTATTGATCATTACAGGGGGGAGCCCTGCAGTACTCGCCGGAGCAAGTGGGTCACATCGTCGTCGTCTGCTGCATGCTCCACAACTTGGTGATTCGACGCACCCAGCCAATTCCAGCTGTCCCTCAACGACCAGCAGAGCATGTGGTCGAGGAGGAGGAAGAGCAGGCGGAGGAGGAGGAGCATGCAGACGAGGAGGAGGAGGAGGAACATGGAAAGGCTCCTGAAAGTGGAAGGGCCATCCGTCAGAGGCTCATGAGGACTCGTTTCGAGGCCCCTCTGGCGGAGTGATGAGTGTCTTTACTCCTGCGCAATTTGGATGTTTGAAAGCCTCTGAAGGCCAGCATCACTGTAATTAGTCACGTGCACCATAGCACATTAAAACTTCTCTTTATTGTCACAAAAGTCTTTCATTACAGCAAAACAACGTCATGTCAACAGAAACCATAACTAACAAAATAACAGTTAACTCTTCGGCAAAGCCGCAAAACTAAACAAACCATTTCCAACAATTACAACAGGTGAGGGTGTCCTTGAATTTGGCCAAGGAAACGTCTCAGCACCTCCCTCTACCGCTGGCCCCTTGATGGAGAATGACTTCTCTTTCGCGGACGGCCCCTTCCCTCCCTGCTGCTCCTATGTAATTGAACCCCAGTGGCGGGGTGAAGGCTGGGGGACGCCTGCTGACTGTGTGGAAGCGCAGAAGCCCCTGAGGGACGGCCTGGCCGACCTCTGGGCTTGGAGGGTGTGGACGCAGGATGCTTGATCTGAGCATGGCTGGAAGCAATGTTCCCTGCAGGTGGTGGCAGCTGCACTGCAGACGTACCAGCGCTGGCATGTGCAATGATCACCTGCCGAGAGAGGACACCTGCACCATGGTCGGACGACACACTGGCTCTCTGAGGGGACCGGCTCGGCTCATCCGCCACAATCGCATGCTCCACTGATTCCTGGCCTTGTATGGGACTGGAAGGGCCTGGGGTGATCCTGGCTGATGCAGATAGGGTGGCTGCAGTGAGAGTTCACGTTGCCTCAATCTGGGTGTGGACGAGGCCGGCAAGTGACTGCGTGGCAGCAGTGAGGACCTGTGAGCCAGGTGCCAGTGCTTCAGAGAAGCCCTGGACAGTTCTTTCCATTGCTTCGGACAAGGCCGGTGCTGACCATTCCACTGCCTCGGACAAGCCCTGGACAGACATTTCTAGGGATTGTCCGAAGCCCTGAACAGTCCTTTCCATAGCGGCCTCGAAGCCCTGGACAGTCCTCTCCATTGTTGACCCGAAGCCCTGGACAGTCCTCTCCATTGTTGCCCCGAAGCCCTCGAGAGTCCTGTCCATTGTTGCCCCGAAGCCCTGGAGAGTCCTGTCCATTGTTGCCCCGAAGCCCTGGAGAGTCCTCTCCATTGTTGCCCTGAAGTCCAACACACTCTTTGCCAGTGTATCTATTGACTGAGGCATCCTCCCCACTGCAGCCATCAGCTCCGTATGCCTGAGCCGGGCCTGGGTGCTCATTTCAGCCAGGCGACGCACCTCCTCTGCACTCTGTGCAGCAGTCATCACTACCTACCTTGCCCTCCGGGGAGACGGTGGCCGAACTTGCCTACCCCCCTTGCGTTGCTGCATGCCGCTTGTTCCAGCAACTGGCTGATCCTCAGAGCTGCCCCCCCTCCCCTCCAGGGAACTACTATCCTCAGTCTGTAGATGTGTATGCTCCCCTGAGATTGGAATGGATGGTCCGGCTTCCTCCTGATCCTCGCCTCTGGAGGCACTGGCACTGGCAGCTTCAGGGCGTTGAGCCCGAGTTGGTGATGCATCATCTGAAAGCAGGGAGGTGGAAGAGTGGCTTTAGCAAAAGGACAGGTTGGCAGAAAGGCATGCCAGATTGCGACAAGGCTCTGACATGGCTGCACACTGAGGAAGCATGCTGGTGGGGGGACCAAGTGGAAGGAAACAGCTGAAAAAGGAAAGAGCCTTACCCTCGCTGTCGGAAATGGGGTCGGCAGCTGCAGTGGTAACAGGACCAGACAGACGTCCTCCAAGAATCTGGTGCACTCTCTCCTCGAGATCCGTCAGAGTGACGACTTGTGGAGGCCCGCCACCGGTTCGACGCTGGTCCTTTCGCCTCGCCGCCAGCTTGGACTGCAGGGGAAAGAAGGGGAAGTTATGTTACATGATGCCTTGAGAGATCATCTCATGCCCCCCATGGCGCAAGAGCCCTTACATGAGGCCTTGAGAGATCATCTCATGCCCCCCATGGTGCAAGAGCCCTTACATGAGGCCTTGAGAGATCATCGCATGCCCCCCATGGTGCAAGGGCCCTTACATGATGCCTTGAGAGATCATCTCATGCCCCCCATGGCGCAAGAGCCCTTACATGAGGCCTTGAGAGATCATCTCATGCCCCCCATGGTGCAAGAGCCCTTACATGAGGCCTTGAGAGATCATCTCATGCCCCCCATGGTGCAAGGGCCCTTACATGAGGCCTTGAGAGATCATCTCATGCCCCCCATGGTGCAAGAGCCCTTACATGAGGCCTTGAGAGATCATCGCATGCCCCCCATGGTGCAAGGGCCCTTACATGTGGCCTTGAGTGAAATGTCCATGTGTGTGCCCAGAAAGGGCCATGGGTGCTTGCTGACAGATGGCCATTGGGGCATCATGGTAACAGGGTGCTCGAAGTCAGGTGCAGATGGAGGGAATCAGAAGTTTGCATAACCAACACTCACCCTAACGACCCGAGTGAGGTCGTTGAATTTCTTCCTGCACTGAACAGGGGTCCTGGTCGCCATGCTGCTGGAGTTGACCCTCAGAGAAACCTCCCTCCAAGATCGCCGGTAAGCCTTTTGATTCGGCCTCTTGCCATCGTCAGGATACAGAACATCTCGATGGCGCTCAACTGCAGACACCAAATGGTCAAGAGCCTCAGTGCTGAAGCGCTCTGCTCTCTGTCTCACCTTCTCCATCCTGAACAAGTTTCTTGCACCAGAGAAGGGCGAGCGCCGATTCTGAGGCCTACAGGGCGTTGAGTGTGGCAGCTCAGGCTGACTGACCCACCCCTTTAAGAGCCGGCCGGCGCCTGGAAGTCTCGTGGTTTCCGGTAATTGAGATCACCTGCGCTGCGCCTGTCCGCGCCGATATTGGGTAGCGCCTGAACTTTTGCGCCTTAGGAGCCCCGTGCAACATCTGAGTTCGCGCCTCAATCCCCTTTGGGGGCGATGCAACCCAATATCTCGCCAGGCAGCGATAAGTTTCATCTGGCTATAAACTTTGCGCGGCGCCAGTTCTAATGCCTCAAGCGGGGCTATACCCAATTTCTAGGCCTAACACTCAAACACACACTGCACACACTAACACACAAACACACACACAGAGCGCACACTAACACTGAATCACAGACAGCAGACACTAACACTCAAACACACACATACAGCACACACTAGCAATCAAACACAGCTACAGCACACATTAACAATCAAATACACACACAGCAAATACTAACATTAAACACACAGCGCACAATAAAAGTCAAACACACACACACAGCACACACTAACACTCTAATACACACACACAGCAAACACTAACAATCAAACACACAGCACACACCAACATGCAATACACACACAGCTCAAACAAACAGACACACACACAGCACACGCTAACACACAAACACACACACACAGCACACAGAGCACACATTAACACCCAAACACACACAGCGCACACCAGCACTCAAACACACACACACAGCACAGGCTAACACTCAAACACACACGCAGCTAACACTAACGCTCAAACACACACATAGCACACACTAACACTGAAATACAAACAGCACACACTAACACTCAAACACTATCTGTACACACTAACACACACACAGAGCACACACTAATATGCAAACACTCACTAACACTGAAACACACAGCACACACTAACACTCAAACACAGACAGCAAACACTAACACTCAAAAACAAACAGAGCAGAAACTAACATGCAAACACACACACACAGTAATCAATAACATGCAAACAGACACAGCACACACTAACACTTAACACACACACAGCACACACTAGCACTAAAACACACACACAGCACACATTAACATTCAAACACACACAGCACACATTAACACACAAACACAAAAAGCAAACGTTAAAACTCAAAAACAAACAGCACACATTAACATTGAAACAAACACACAGCACACAGTAACATTCAAACACACACACAGCACATACTAACACTCAAAAAACACACACAGCATGCACTAACACTGAAACACACACACAGCACACACTAACACTCAAACACTATCTGTACACACTAACACACACACAGAGCACACACTAATATGCAAACACTCACTAACACTGAAACACACAGCACACACTAACACTCAAACACAGACAGCAAACACTAACACTCAAAAACAAACAGAGCAGAAACTAACATGCAAACACACACACACAGTAATCAATAACATGCAAACAGACACAGCACACACTAACACTTAACACACACACAGCACACACTAGCACTAAAACACACACACAGCACACATTAACATTCAAACACACACAGCACACATTAACACACAAACACAAAAAGCAAACGTTAAAACTCAAAAACAAACAGCACACATTAACATTGAAACAAACACACAGCACACAGTAACATTCAAACACACACACAGCACATACTAACACTCAAAAAACACACACAGCATGCACTAACACTGAAACACACACACAGCACACATTAACACTCAAACACACACAGCGCACATTAACACTGAAACACAAACAGCACAAACTAACACTCAAACACATACACTGCACACTAACACACACACAGAGCACACACTAACCCTCAAACACACACACACCAACACTCAAACACACACACACAGCATACACTAACACTAAAACACGCACAGCACACACTAAAACTCAAAGACACACATACAGCATAAACTATCAAACACACACACAGCAAACACTAACACTAAAACACATACAGCACACACTAACACTCAAACACACACAGCACAATCTAACACTCAAACACACAGCACGCACTAACACTCAAACACACACTAACACTCAGACACACACACACAGCACACTAACACTCAAACAAAACACAGAACACACACTAACAGCCGAACACACACAAAGCACACACGAACACTCACTCACACACAGCACACACTAAGACTCAAACAAACACAGCGCACACTAACACTGAAACATACACACAACACACACTAACACTCAAAGACACACAAAAAGCACACACTAACTCAAACACACAGCACACACTAACACTCAAACACACATACAGCACACACTAACACGTGAACACACACATACAGCACACACTAGCAATCAAACACACAGCAACCACTAACATTCAAAAACACACTCGCAGCACACACTAACACGCAAACAGACACAGGACACACTAACACAAAAACAGACAGCAAACACTAACACTCAAAAACACAGTACGCACTAACACGCAAGTACACACACAGCAAAAACAAACAAAGACACACACACAGCACACACTAACACTCAAACACAAGCACAGAGCACAAACTAACATGCAGACAGCACACATTTACACTCAACCACACTCAACCACATACACACAGCACACATTAACACTCAAACACACACACAGCACAAACTACCACTCAAACACACACAGCAAACACTAGCACTCAAACACAGACACACAGCACACACTAACAATCAAACAAACACAGCGCACACTAACACTGAAACATACACACAACACACACTAACACTCAAACACATACATCACACACTAACACTCAAAGACACACAAAAAGCACACACTAACTCAAACACACACATACAGCACACACTAAAACTCAAACACACACACAGCACACATTAACATGCAAATGCACACAGCACACACTAACACTCAAACACAAACTGCACAAAGTAACAATGAAACACAAACACTGAACACAAACTAACACTCAAACACTAACTCCCAAACACAGAAACACAGCACACACTAACACTCAAACACACACACACCACACACTAACACTCAAGCACACACAGCACACTAACAATCGAACACACACACACAGCACACACTAACACTCAAGCACACACACACACAACATTCACTAACACCCAAACACACACAGCACACACTAACACTGAAAAACACACACAGCACTCACTAAAACTGAAACACACATGGCACACACTAACAGTCGAACACACACAGCACACATTAACACTCAAACAGAGAGAGCAAACACTAGCACTCAAAAACAAACACACACCACACACTCAAACACAAGCACAGGGCACACACTAACACTCAAACACACACACACAGCACACATTAGACCTCAAACACAAACTGCACAAACTAACACTGAAACACAAACACAGAGCACAAACTAACACTCAAGCACACAGCACACACTAACACTCAAACACACACATAAAGCACATACTAATATGCTAACACACACAGCTCACACTTACACTCAAACACACACACAAAGCACACACTAACACAGAAACACGCACACAGTAGCATTCAAACACACACGCAGCATACACTAACTCTCAACCACACACACACAGCACACACTAACACTCAAAAAAAACACAGCATACACTAACACTCAAATCCACACGCACAGCACACACGAACACTCAAACACACACAAACACACACTAGCACTCAAACACACACAGCACACACACAGTCAAACACAGACAGCACACACTAACAGTCAAACACACACAGCACAAAGTAACAGTCGAACACAGACACACAGCTCACACTAACACACCCACACACACACACAGCACACACTAACACTCACTCAAACACACACAGAACACACTAACACTCTAACACACACACAGCAATCACTAACAGTCTGTCAGAATGACTCCTGTACTCCTGAGGCGGAGGCTGTTGGGCGGCTGGCGGTCTGGCGAGCGGTTGCACTTGGTCTGCTGTAACAGCGATTCATGGCTAACCTCATCTCGGCGGTTGTGCTGTCTCGACGGGGCGGCCGAGGTCCAGATGTCATAGAGTCATAGAGTCATAGAGTTTTACAGCACAGAAAGAGGCCCTTCGGCCCATCGTGTCTGCGCCGCCCATCCATCCCTGTCCAGTCTAATCCCATTTTCCAGCATTTGGTCCATAGCCTTGTATGCAATGGCATTTCAAGTGCTCATCCAAATGCTTCTTGAATGTTGTGAGGGTTCCTGCCTCCACCACCCTTTCAGGCATTGAGTTCCACATTCCAACCACCCTCTGGGTGAAAAAGTTCCTCCTCAAATCCCCTCTAAATCTCCTGCCCCTTACCCTGAATCTATGCCCCCTTGTTATTGACCCCCCCACTAAGGGGAAAAGTTCCTCTTTATCTACCCTATCTATGCCCCTCATTATTTTGTACACCTCAATCAGGTCCCCCCTCAGCCTTCTCTGCTCCAAGGAAAACAACTCCAGCCTGTCCAGCCTCTCTTCATAGCTGAGGCGCTCCATCCCAGGTAACATCCTGGTGAATCTTCTCTGCACCCTCTCCAAAGCAATCACATCCTTCCTATAGTGAGGTGACCAGAACTGCACACAGTACTCCAGCTGTGGCCTCACCAGCGTTTTGTACAGCTCCATCATAACCTCCCTGCTCTTATATTCTATGCCTCGGCTAATGAAGGCAAGTATCCCATATGCCTTTTTAACCACCTTATCTGCCTGCTCCGCTGCCTTCAGGGATCTATGTACATGTACACCAAGGTCCCTCTGACCCTCTGTACCTCCTAGGGTCCTACCACTCATTGTGTATTCCCTTGCCTTATTTGTCCGTCCAAAATGCATCACCTCGCACTTTTCAGGGTTAAATTCCATTTGCCACTTTTCCGCCCATCTGACCAACCCGTTTATATCGTCCTGTAGCCGGAGGCTTTCCTCCTCGCAATTTACCACCTCACCAATTTTCGTGTCATCTGCGAACTTACTGATCATACCTTTTACATTTTCATCCAAATCATTTATGTAGATCACAAACAATAAGGGACCCAGCACCGATCCCTGAGGTACCCCACTGGACACAGGCTTCCAGTCACAAAAGCAACCTTCGACCATCACCCTCTGCCTCCTGCCACTCAGCCAGTTTAGGATCCAATGCGCCAAGGCACCCTGGATCCCATGGGCTCTTACCTTCTTGACCAGTCTCCTATGCGGGACTTTGTCAAAAGCTTTACTGAAGTCCATGTACACCACATCCACAGCATTTCCCTCATCCACCCCACTAGTCACCCCCTCGAAAAATTCGATCAGATTTGTTAGACATGATTTACCCTTGACAAAGCCATGCTGATTATCCCCGATTAATCCTTGCCTCTCCAAGTGGAGATTAATTTTGTCCCTCAGAATTTTTTCCAATAATTTCCCCACCACAGATGTTAGACTCACTGGCCTGTAATTCCCTGGTTTATCCCTGCTACCCTTCTTGAATAATGGTACTACGTTAGCTGTTCTCCAGTCCTCTGGTACATCCCCTGTGGTCAGAGAGGTTCTGAAAATTAGTGTCAGAGCCCCTGCAATCTCCTCCCTTGCCTCCCACAGCAGCCTGGGATACATCTCGTCCGGGCCTGGGGATTTATCCACTTTTTGACCCGCTAAAACCGCTAGCACCTCCTCCCTCTCGATGCTAATATGTTCAAGTATGTCACAGTCCCCTTGCCCGATTTCTATGTCTGCATCGTCTTTCTCCATAGTGAACACAGATGCAAAAAATTCATTTAAAACCCCGCCTACATCCTCTGGCTCTACACACAGATTGCCACTTTGGTCCCTAATGGGCCCTACCCTTTCCCTGGTTATCCTCTTGCCCTTAATATACTTATAAAACATCTTAGGATTTTCCTTTATTTTGCTCGCCAGTGTTATTTCATGGCCCCTCCTCGCCCTCCTAATTTCTTTTTTAAGTATGCCCCTGCACTTTTTATACTCCTCTAGGGCTTCTTCTGTCTTTAGTCTTTTGTAACTGCCAAAAGCCCCCCTCTTATTTCTAATGCATTTTTGTATATCCCTTGTCATCCAAGGTTCCCTTTGCTTGTTGGTCCCACCCTTGACCTTTACAGGAACATGTTGGCGTTGTACTCTCTCTATTTCCCTTCTGAAAGTCTCCCACTGTTTTGATGTGGATTTTCCTATAAGCAGCTGCTCCCAGTCCACTTTGGCCAGATCCTGCCTTATCATATTAAAATCGGCCTTCCCCCAATTTAGAACCCTTATTTCCGGGCCGTCTTTGTCTTTTTCCATGACCACCTTAAATCTCACCGAATTATGGTCACTGTCGCCAAAATGCTCTCCTACTGACACTTCCACCACTTGCCCGGCTACATTCCCTAGAATTAGGTCCAGTACCGCCCCCTCTCTTGTAGGACTTTCTACATGTTGGCTCAAAAAGCTCTCCTGGATGCACTTTAAGAATTCTGCACCCTCTAAGCCTTTCACACTCTGACTGTCCCAATTTATATTGGGGAAGTTGAAATCCCCCACTATTATTACCCTATTATTTTCGCACTTCTCGGAGATTTGCCTACATATCTGTTCCTCTATCTCCCCCTGACTGTTTGGGGGCCTATAGTACACTCCCAGCAAAGTGCTTGCCCCCTTTTTGTTTTTAAGTTCTACCCATATGGCCTCATTAGAGGAACCCGCTAATATATCATCCCTCCTTACAGCAGTAATTGACTCCTTAATTAATATTGCAACACCCCCTCCCCTTTTACACCCCCCTCTGTCTCGCCTGAAGATTCTATACCCCGGAATATTGTGCTGGCTTTAAGCGATCGATCGAAACGTGGTCCGGTTTACCACCGATATCTACAGTGAAGGTTTTGTCCCCTGCCTCCAACATGCAGAAGGGACCAGTATATGGGGCCTTGAGTGGATCCCTATGAGCATCGTGGCGAATAAGGACATACTCAGCCTTGTGAAGCTCTGGGGGGACGTGCAAACTCTGCAGCCCATGATGCAAAGTGGGCACTGGTGCGAAGCATCTGGCTGCCTCCTGGTGACTAGTAAGCTGGTCAGACGCGGACCATGGCTTCGTCGATGCTGGCAGGAAATCCCCCGGGACTCGCAGCGGCTGACCGTACACCAGCTCCGCTGATGAAGAGTGACAGTCTTCTTTGGGGGCCATGCGAAGGCCCAACAGGACCCACGGTAGCTTGTCTGCCCATCCAGCGTCCTGGAGGCTGGCCCTCAGGGCGGCATTCATTGACCGGTGGAAGCGTTCACAGAGGCCATACGCCTGTGGGTGATAGGCTGTGGTGCGGTGCAATTTGACACCGAGTCCTTGGGCCACTGCATTCCAGAGTTTGGAGGAAAACTGCGGTCCTCTGTCGGAAGAAATATCTGCGGGCACTCCGAAACGGCCGACCCAGATGGAAATGAACGCCCTGGCCACGTCCGCCGAAGTAGTGGATGACAGGGTAACCGCCTCCAGCCATCTGGTGGTGCAGTCAACCATGGTCAGGATGTGTGAAAAACCATGGGAGGGTGGGAGGGCCCTACCAGGTCCACATTGACATGGTCAAAACATCGCTCCAGAACTGTGAAGGTGGCCAATGGAGCTTTGACGTGACGCTGTACTTTGGCCTTTTGGCAGACCACGCAGGTGTTGGCCCAGTCACGGACATCCTTGTGCATGCCATGCCATACGAATTTCGCTGGCATCAGCTTCTGAGAGGCCTTCATTCCTGGGTGTGACAACCCGTGTATGGCGTCCAACACTTTATGGCGCCAGACGACCGGCACAGCTGGGCGAGGGTCCCGTACAGAGACGTCACACAACAGCGTGGTACCTGCCGAATGGAACTTGATGTCAGCCAACTGGAGGCCAGTGACGGTCGTTCTGCAGGCTTGGACTTCTGGGTCTGAGGCTTGCTCCGCTGCCATGAGGGCGTAATCGATGCCCAAATGAACCGTATTGACGGTCGCGCGGGAGAGGCAGTCTGCCACCAGGTTGTCCTTACCGGCCATGTGCTGTATATCCGTGGTGAATTCGGATATGTAGGTCAGTTGACATTGCTGTCGGGATGACCACGGTTCGGCGGTCTTGGCCATGGCAAAAGTTAGTAGCTTATGGTCCACAAAGGTGGTGAAAGGACGTCCTTCCAGGAGGAAGCGAACATGGCGGATGGCCAGAAAAAGGGCGAGCAACTCCCGGTCGAATGTGCTATATGCTCTCTCGTTCCACCGTAGTTGATGGCTGAAGAATGCCAACGGCTGCCATGTCTCATTCACCCACTGCTCTTGCACGGCGTCGATTGTGTCGTCTGACGCGTCGGTGGTGAGGGCGATGGTGGCTCCTGGCAGTGGGTGCACCAGCATAGTCGCGTTGGCTAAGGCGCTTTTGGTGTCGGCGAACGCTCGGGCCATGTCATCCATCCAGTCTACCGGGTGCTTGCCACTCTTGCCCTTGAGGGCCTCATACAGGGGCTGCATGAGTAGTGCTGCCTTAGGCACGAAACGGTGGTAAAAGTTTACCATGCCTAGGAATTCCTGCAGGGCCTTAATGTTTTGCGGGCATGGAAAGGATGTCACCGCCTCTACCTTCGCTTGTAAAGGAACCGCCCCCTCTGCGGTGATGCGATGCCCCAGGAAATCAATTTGGTGCAGGCCAAACTGACACTTGGCCGGGTTGATAATCAGGCCGTGTTGGCTGAGGCGTCGAAAAAGGGTGCATAGGTGACAGATATGTTCCTCTGCAGTGGGACTGGCAATTAGAATATCATCCAGGTAGATGAAGAGGAACTTGAGGTCCCGCATCACGGAGTCCATCAGGCGTTGGAAAGCCTGGGCGGCGTTCTTTAACCCAAATGGCATTCGCAAAAACTTGAAGAGGCCGAATGGGGTGATGACTGCGGTGTTCTGGACATCCTGTGGGTGCACTGGGACCTGGTGGTAGCCCCGTACAAGGTCGAATTTCGAGAAGACAGTGCTCCCTGCCAAATGGGCAGAGAAATCCTGGATGTGGGGGATCGGGTACCGATCAGGAGTAGAGGCGTCGTTTAGGCATCGATAGTCACCGCATGGTCGCCATCCGCCGCCAGGCTTCGGGACGATATGGAGGGGTGAAGACCAGGGACTATTCAACCGTCGAATAATCCCTAACCGTTCCATGGTCGTGAACACTGCCTTTGCGACCGCCAGCTTGCCAGGTTCCAGGCGCCGGGCTCGCGCGTAGACCGGGGGGCCGTTGGTGGTGATGTGATGCTCAACACCATGTTTCGTGACTGTGGAGGAGAACGTGGGTCTTGTCAGGTCGGGAAATTCGGCGAGCAGACGAGCGAACTCGTCAGGAATCGGGAAAGCACAGGCGACGGTGCACGATGTAGTGTTACTGCAGAAACAAGGGATAGCATTGAAAGTTGCCGCATTGATCAACCGTCGGTTCTTCACGTCGACCAGGAGGCTGTTGGCGCACAGGAAATCCACGCCGAGAATAGGTTGAGAAACCTTGGCCGTAACAAACTCCCAGTGAAAACGTTGCCCCCCGAAGCACACCTCCACTCGCCGTCTGCCGAAGGTCCGAATTGCTCCGCCATTGGCTGCTTCAAGGGCGAGGCCGTGATTCCCTGCCTGCACATCGAGGGTGGACGCGGGTAAAATGCTGCACTGCGTTCCAGTGTCGCACAGAAAACAACGACCGGAGAGCGTATCAGTGATGAAAAGCAACTTGCCCGCATTGCCGATCGTCATGGCGGCCACGGGGTGCCCGTTACACCCGTTCCTCAGTAGTCGTGGTTGTTTTTTGGGGGGGAAAGCTGCAGGGAGCCCGGCAACGTCTCGCCTTCGCGCCGAACTGCACGTGGTAGAAACACAGCCCAGCAGGCTGACGAGCTGGGGCGGCGTCTGTGGGGGATGGGCGCCTCGTGGCGGTGCTGCTGCATTACCGTGAAAATTTTGTCCGCCTCTGCCGCGAGGTCTTCCACCTCGAATCTGGCCAGGGCGACCTGCTCAGGCAGCTGGCTGAGGAATAGTTCATGGAAAAGGAAGCATTCCGGTTCTGAGCCCAGGAGTGTGAGCATTTGGCTCATCAACTCCGAAGGCTTGGAATCCCCAAGCCTGGGCATAGCGAGCAATCGACAGGTGCACTCCGATTTAGTGAGCCCGAAAACTTGCAGCAACCGCGCCTTGAGGGTTTCATACTTGCGCTCCGTTGGAGGGTTCTCGAGGAGGCTGATGATCCGCGAGGCAGCAGAGCCGTCGAGTGCGGAGACCACATAGAGATATTTGGTCTGATCTGCAATGATGTCCCTCAGGGCGAACTGGGCCTCGACCTGAATGAACCACGAGGTCGCTTGCTGCTCCCAGAACTGCGGTAGCTTCAGCGAAACGGCGTTGGCCTCCATGTTGTGTTCTTTTTGCGAAAAACGTTCACAAAAAACGGGGTCAACAATGTAGGAATTGTTGAATTCCTAACTAATAACTGAGGTCGACTCAGGAGATCAAACAAACAGGCCTTTAATGTAAGACTAAACGAGTTCCAACCGTTTGTTGAGATCGATACAGGAGAACCACAAAAACAGGTCTTAACAAGATGGAGACTGCCTGAGCAGTCACGTGTTTTGCGACGTGACGTTATCGCGTTTGCCCGAGTTTTCCCACGCTCTTAAAGGGGCCATGCCCCGTACACACAAACACTAGATACAAAACACAGTAATGTCTAATACAATGGTACCGGCTTAGGCTGGTGTTAGAACATCATTAAAGGGAATTATATACAGTTGCCCAGAGTCACTCAGTGGCTCCGCCACAACATCATACTGTGGGGATTTCTGACTCGAATTGGACAATTAGCAAGGCTTCCCACATGCTGGGAATTAATTGGCCACTTGAGGGAAAATTGCGTGGCGCTGGCCGACACTTTTTTATGTGTGTCAGAAACCCCACATTCGGGGAAACCCGACCATTTCCCACACAAGCCGAAAATCGGGGCCTAACACTCAAACACACACAGCACACAAGCACACACAGGAAACACTAACACACAAGCACACACACAGCACAAACTAACACTCAAACACACACATACAGCACACAATAACACTCAAGCAAACACACACAGCGCACACTAACATGCAAACACACACGCACAGCGCAAACAAACACTCAACCACACACAGCACTCACTAACACTCAAAAAAGCACACAGCACACTAACTCAACCACACACACATGAACACTCAAACACACATGCACAGCACATGCGGACATTCAAACACACACAGCACACACTAACACTGAAAAACACACAGCACACACTAATATTCAAACACACACACAGCACACACTCACACAAACTCAAACAGCACGCACTAAGTCAAAAACACACACAACACACTAACACTCAAACTCACACACAGCACACACAAACACTCAACCACACACACACAGCACACACTAACACTCAAAAACAGACAGCAAACACATGTAATTTATATACCTTTAAGGGGGGAACTATCTTTTACAGCTCATGTATACTGCAGTACCGGCAGTGACCACACCTGTATATAGCACTGAGTAGTAATCTGTACAGATCAGTTCCCGTGTGAACCACGTTGAGTCAACACCTGTTTGACCGTTCTCCTGCAGTCTGTGTCTTATTATACACGGACACAACATTGGCGACAAGGCAAGTTCGAACCTACCTGCAACTGCATCACCTCCCAGGGATTCGTTCCTGGAGATCAGTGGATTGGAGGTCAAGGCCAGAGACTCAGGCGTTGACCACGGGCAACCGCCCAGTCATCCAGCAGAGACTCGAGAATTGCGGGGGAGGCTGTCGAGAGCCAGGCTTGGCTTTCCAGTCGAGGTGGTCCAGCGAAACGGGCTGGCAACAGGTAGTGCGCAGACCCTTCCCGGACAGCTGCGGGCTAGAGCCCGACCGAGCGGCACAGCAAAGGGCCGAGCAGCGTCGATGGGGGAGAGAGAGAGGGCAGAGCGCACAGGGCGCAGCCGGTTTTCAGGGGCCAAGCAGCGTCGAAGAGAGGGAGAGAGAGACGCGCAGAAACCCACGAGGCACCGCCATTGCCATGAGGACAGCCGAGAGCGGCATTGGCAGCAGCGCAGGAGAAGCGCGCGAAACCTACAGGGCACCGCCATTGCCACGGGAACCGCCGGGAGCGGCATTGGCAGCAGCGGGGGAGGAAGGAAAGCGCGGGAGACGCCATTTTAAACCACACCCAAAATGCCGAAGAGTGGCAGTATCACCGCATTAGACAATGAAGTCGAAGATTGGACTACATATGTCGAACGAATAGAGGTATACTGCAAGGCAAATGAGGTGTCAGATGACAAGAAAGTGTCAGTATTGTTAAATTTAATGGGTGCAAAGACGTATGGTTTATTACGAAATCTAGTAACCCCAACGAAGCCAATGGAAAAGAGTTTTGAAGACATAGTAACTGATGGGCCTTCAATAACCACCAAACTAGAAGTTATAGACTTAAACAAGTTGGCTTTTAATCACTAAGATCAGAGCTAACATCTCAACACAGCGACTGGTTAACAGGAATGAGTCATACAGATCCTGGGATCTTTATGTAAGAGAAGTCAGGAGCGGAGCCAAGAGCCAAGACCTGGAACCTCCCAGGTTAGTCGGGAAAGAGGAAGTGAAACTTTACACAGTGGGGGAGGGTAATATACATGAGTGCAAAACAAATACAGGATCAAGACAAACAGATTTCATTACATTCACCCCTTCTATAGATTTAGTCCATCGGGGTGATGTTTCTTAAAAGTTGGTATAAGTGAGTCTGTCAGGAGGTTTTGCAGTTCTCAGTGATTGGCGCAAAGCCGGTTGGGGTGCCTCTAGGGGAGTGGATTCTGGTTCCTCCGCTGTCCGGGCCTCCGCAGTGTCTTCCAGGTTATCTGCAGTGTCCTCCAGGTTAAAGTTGTGTATTGATACCTCTCGGCGTCCTGTCTCTTTGTAGTATAGGTCTTCATCGGGTAGTCTCCCATCGTTCTCTCCGCTCCCCGAGGGAGCGAGGTCTTTTATGGAAACAGTGTCCTCTCGCCCGTCAGAGTATTCGATATAGGCGTACTGAGGGTTTGCATGGAGGAGCTGTACCTTTTCCACAAGGGGGTCCGTTTTATGGCCTCTCACGTGCTTCCGCAATAGTACTGTCCCCGGAGACGTCAGCCACGCGGGTAGAGATATACCCGAGGTGGATTTCCAGGGGAAAACGAACATCTTTTCGTGGGGTTAGCATTAGTGGCAGTACATAACAGAGACCTTATGGAGTGGAGCACATCTGGGAGGACTTCCTGCCAGCGGGAGGTCGGAAGGCCTTTTGACTTTAAGGCTAACGTGACAGCCTTCCAAACAGTAGCATTCTCCCTTTCCACTTGCCCATTACCCCGGGGGTTGTAGCTAGTGGTTCTGCTAGTGGCTATCCCCTTCGAGGGGAAGAACTGGCGCAGCTCGTCACTCATGAATGACGTCCCCCTATCGCTGTGTATGTAGTTCAGCATGCCAAACATGCAGAATAGATTACAGAGACACTTGATGACCGTGGCACTGGGCTTCCTGTAAGGACTCTATTCCATTCTCCCAGTTTCTCCGCCTCCGCCGTATCTGCTCCGACGATGCCACCTTCCACACCAGTGCTTCAGACATGTCTTCCTTTTTCCGCAACCGAGGATTCCCCTCTACCGTGGTTGACACTGCCCTCGACCGTGTCAGTTCTATCTCCCGCACCCCTGCCCCTCCCTCCCGGAACCACGATAGGGTTCCCCTTGTCCTCACCTTTCACCCCACCAGCCTCCACATTCAACGGATCATCCTCCGGCATTTCCGCTACCTCCAAAGTGATCCCACCACCAAACGTATCTTCCCCTCCCCTCCCCTTTCAGCATTCCGCAGGGACCGCTCTCTCCGAGACACCCTAGTCCACTCCTCTATCACCCCAAACAGCCCTTCCCCTTCGCCTGGCACCTTCCCGTGCAAGCGGAGGAGATGTAACACCTGCCCCTATACCTCCCCCCTCCCCACTGTCCAGGGCCCCAAACACCCCTTCCAGGTGAAACAGCGATTTACTTGTACTTCTCGCAATCTAGTATACTGTATTCGCTGCTCACGATGCGGTCTCCTCTACATTGGGGAGACCAAACGCAGATTGGGTGACCGCTTTGCGGAACACCTCCGTTCAGTCCGTAAGGGTGACCCCGAGCTTCCGGTCGCCTGTCATTTCAATTCACCGCTCCATTCCCACTCGGACCTCACCGTCCTTGGCCTCTTGTACTGTTCCACGGAAGCTCAATGTAAACTCGAGGAACAGCACCTCATCTTCCGATTAGGCAGTCTGCAGCCTTCCGGTCTCAATATCGAGTTCAACAATTTCAGATCATAACCTCGGCCCCTATTTCATTTTCACTTATATTTTTCCACTCCTTTCCTTTCCCCCCCCCCTTTCCTTTTGTTTCTCTCTCACACCTGGCAGCTATCTTTTGCCCTGCCAGTACACTTTACACCTAATCACAGCCTATTACCATCTCGTCTAGCTTCTAATCTCTTTTACTTCTTTTGGTTCTTTTATTCTTTTGTCCGATCGCAGCCCTGCCTTCGATCTAGTTCCTTTTCTCTCCAGTTTTGAAGAAGGGTCCAACCCGAAACGTCAACTCAAATTTCTCTCCACGGATGTTGCCTGACTTGCTGAGTTTTTCCAGCATTTTCTGTTGTTATTTCGGATTTCCAACATCTGCAGTATTTTGCTATCGTGGCACTGGTCATGTCTGGGCAGGGAATGGCGAAGGGGAAGCGGGAATATTCATCAATGATATTGAGGAAGTATACGTTACGGTCGGCAGAGGGAAGGGGTCCCTTGAAGTCCAGACTTAGGCGCTCGAATGGCCATGAGGCTTTGATAAGGTGTGCACGGTCAGGCCTGTAGAAATGAGGCTTGCATTCCGCACAGATGCGGCAGGCTCTGGTCATTACCCTGACTTCCTCGATGGAGTGGGGCAGATTGTGGGACTTTATAAAATGGTATAGTCGGGTGACCCCTGGGTGACAGAGGTCATTGTGGAGACCCTGTAATTTGTCCGTATGAATGCTGGCACACATTCCCCGCGATAGGGCGTCTGGGGGTTCATTAAGGGCTCCCGGCCTGTACATAATATCATAGTCGAACATGGATAGTTCGATCCTCCACCTGAGTATTTTGTCATTCTTGATTTTCCCCCTTGTTTGTTATTAAACATGAAAGCCACCGACCGCTGGTCGGTGAGCAGGGTGAAACATTTGCCGGCTAGGTAGTGTCTCCAGTGCCGCACTGCCTCCACTATAGCCTGTGCCTCCTTCTTGACAGAAGAGTGCCTGATTTCAGGCCCCTGAAGGGTTCGGGAGAAGAAAGCCACAGGTCTCCCAGCCTGATTGAGGGTCGCAGCTAAGGCAAAGTCTGACGCATCGCTTTCGACTTGAAAGGGAATGCATTCGTCCACTGCACACACTGCAGCCCTTTCAATGTCCTGTTTAATACTGGTGAAAGCCTCCCGAGCTTCAGCTGATAGTGGGAAGGACGTCGATTTAATGAGGGGTCGGGCCTTATCAGAGTAATTGGGCACCCATTGGGCATAATACGAAAAAAATCCCAGGCACCTTTTTAAAGCTTTGGGATTGTGTGGCAGGGGCAGTTCCTTTAGGGGGCGTAATCGGTCAGGGTCCGGTCCAATTACCCCATCTTCCACCACACAGCCGAGGATACAGCGACGGGTTGTGTTGAAGACACATTTGTCTTCGTTGTAGGTTAGATTCAGCTTTAGGGCAGTTTTTAAAAATCTCGCAAGATTTAGATCGTGGTCTTGCTGGTTGTGCCCGCAGATAGTGACATTGTCCAGATAGGGGTAGGTAGCTTGTAGTTTATTCTCAACCATGCGGTCCATCTCACACTGGAAGACCGAGACCCCATTTGTTACCCCGAAGGGCACTCTGAGAAAATGGTAGAGGCGCCCGTTCGCCTCGAAGGCGGTGTATGGGCGGTCCTCCGTTCTAATGGGGAGCTGGTGATACGCGGATTTGAGGTCGATAGTCGAGAAGACTCGATATTGCGCAATCTGGTTGACCATTTCTGATATGCGGGGTAAAGGGTAGGCGTCCAGCTGGGTATAAATATTAACAGTCTGGCTGCAGTCAATTACCATCCGTTTCTTTTTGCTATTTTTAACTATGACTACTTGGGCACGCCACGGACTGGTACTGCATTCAATAATGCCTTCCCGCAGGAGTCTGTCCACTTCCGCCTTGATAAAGTGTCTGTCTTCCAGACTGTACCGTCTACTTTTGGTCGCTATGGGCCTACAGTTCGGAGCAAGATTAGCGAATAAAGAGGGCGGGCTGATTTTTAAGGTTGATAGGCCACAGACTGTAAGTGGCAGCTGGGACCCGCCATATGCTAGTGTGACACTTTCGTGGTGGCATTGGAAGTCCAGGCCCAAGATTACATTAACACAGAGTTCTGGCATCACGAGGAGTTTAAAATCCTTGTAGTCCGTGCCTTTTACAGTCAGTGTTACCACACAGAAGCCCAAAATGTCTGAAGTGTGGGGCTTAGCAGCCATAGCAATTCTGCTCCGTGTAGGGGTTACCGTTAATGAGTGCCGTCGTACCAGGCTAGGGTGGATAAAACTCTCGGTACTCCCACAGTCAATTAAACATTTTGTTAAATTCCCGTTTACCTGTATGTCCATCATGGATTTTGTCAACGGGTATGGCCTGGATTGATCCACCGTGATCGAAGCCACTGTTGGGCCCTGGGCGGCCGTTGAGTCGGGAAAAGATGGCGGATCCCAAGATGGCAGCCCGCACAGCACGCACGAGGCGGTGACGGAGTTGGAAATCGGATTCCCCCTGCAGACTTTGCTAAAATGCCCCTTTTTCTTACACTTGAAGCATGTAGCGTCCTTCGCTGGGCATCATTGTCTGGGGTGCTTGGCCTGGCCGCAGAAGTAGCATTTCGGGCCTCGAGACATTGCCGCTGTAGTAGGACTCCTGGGTGAACTTCTGTGTGGGGACTCCGGCGGCGTAGAGCTGGTCCGAGACCTGAATGGGGAAGATGGCTGATTCCAAGATGGCGGCCCCCTCGGCGCGCACGAGGCGGTGAGGGCCGCATGGCCGGAAGAATAAGAGTCAGAGTTTCTCTGGGCCACGTCCAGCGATCGCGCAGTGGCCACTGCCTTTTTTAAGTCCAGGACCTCCTTCTCCAGCAGTCTCTGCCGGATATAATTCGATTTGAGGCCCGTGATGAAGGAATCGCGGACCAATTCGTCAGAGTACGCGTTGGCCGTCACGGCCTTGCAGTTACAGTCCCAGACCAGGTCCTTTAGGCCCTGTAAGAAATCGTCCATTGATTCCTCTGGTCGCTGCCTGCGTGTAGCCAGCAGATGTCTGGCGTACACTTTGTTTACCGGCCTCTGGTATTGGTCCTTCAGGATAGTGATGGCCTTCATGTAAGAGGTGGCGTCCTGGATGAACGAATAAATCCGATGACTTACGCGAGTAGTCAGTAGACTCAGTTTATCTACCTCGCTAGCGGATGAGGCCCCCGCGAAGAGTTCAAAGCATTTGAGCCAGTGTCCAAATTGATTTGATGCTTCAGCAGGATGTGGATCCAAGTCCAGACGCTCTGGTTTTAGGAGTCGATCCATCCTAGTATTCTATAGTGATTAAAATTGATGGGCCTTCAATAACCACAAAACTAGAAGTTATAGACTTAAACAAGATGGCTTTTAATCACTAAGATCAGAGCTAACATCTCAACACGCCGACTGGTTCACAGGAATGAGTCATAGATCCTGGGATCTTTATGTAAGAGAAGTCAGGGGCGGAGCCAAGAGCCAAGACCTGGAACCTCCCAGGTTAGTTGGGAAAGAGGAAGTGAAACTATACACAGTGGGGGAGGGTAATATACATGAGTGCAAAACTAATACAGGGTCAAGACAAACAGATTTCATTACAGTAACGATACTACAGGAACATTTAAACCCCACACCGCTGCTGATAACAGAAAGATTCAAGTTTCACAAACGGAACCAGCATAAGGATGAAAGCAGTGCTGATTATTTAACAGAACTGCGCAAACTATCGAAACACTGCCAGTTTGGAGCGGGACTGGCAGATACCTTAAGGGACAAGCTTGTGTGTGGGCTTCAAAGTGAAGGAACCCAGAAATGGCTTTTATCTGAAAAGGACCTTACGCTGGAAAAGGCTTTCAGCATTGCGGTATCATATGAAGCAGCAGCACGGGGCGCTGCAGAGATACAACAGAGACCGCAAGAATATGGCACAAACAAAATGTCATATGGAACAGAGAAGTGCTATCGCTGCGGCAGAACAACACACGACCAGAATGATTTCTGGTTCAAAGACAAAGTGTGCAGACAGTGTGGAAAAGTAAGACACATAGCACGAGTCTGCAGGTCGGGAAAGAAAACCAGCAATAAGAAACCTACCAAAGAAAAGTACAAGAAGGTACATAAGATGACGGAGAATAGTTCAGACGAACAAAAGTGTGATAACGACTCCGAAAAGCAGGGAACTGAGTTGTCTGAAACTACATAATGTGATCACAACGGAGGATCACCGAACCATTTGGGTCACTCTCAAGTTAGCAGGAGTCCAGGTAAAGATGGAATTGGACACAGGATCAGCCCTAACAGTCATAAACAGATGGGACTGCGGGCGGCTATTCTCATACATACCCTTGAGAGACACAAAAATTATTTTGAAGACGTACACGGAGCAAAAAGTCTACCCAAAGGAAAAATAAGGGTGACCGTTATATATAACGATAAGGAAGCACCAAAACTAGACCTGTATGTATTGCAAGATGGAGGACCACCATTACTGGGACGTGAATGGATCCGGAAAATACAACTGGATTGGCATTCCATATAGGCACTGACTGTGGCTGACAAAAAGGATGACGACGTCACACCTGGGCGACTGTCAAAGAACCTAACCAACGCGAAAGAAGTGTTCCAGCAAGGACTCAGAACACTAAAAGGCATGACAGCAATGATTAAAATTGAAGAAAGCGCAAGCCCAAAATTTTGTAAGGCCAGACCGGTACCTTATGTGATCCACCCAGCCGTCGAAGCAGAGCTGGAGAGTCTGGAATGTTCAGGTGTACTGTCCAAGGTAGACTGGAGCGAGTGGGCTACACCCATCATCCCTGTGATGAAAAAGACGTTGAGCAGCACGCCTGGAGAACCAAGGAAGGTTCGCATCTATGGGGACTTTAAGGTAACAGTGAACCCAGTCCTTCACACCATACAATATCCATTTCTGCGGATTGAAGATATTTTCGCCTCGCTATCTGGAGGGAAATGCTTCACTAAGATTGATCTGGCCCAGGCGTATCTGCAAATGGAGGTAGGAGAAGCATCAAAAAAAATACCTCACAATCAACACCCATAAAGGTCTCTACCAATACAACCGGCTGGTATTCGGGGTAGCATCAGCTCCGGCTATTTGGCAGAGGGCAATGGAGCAAGTCCTGCAAGGGATCCCAGGGACCCAGTGTTATTTGGACGACATCCTGGTCACGGGCGAAAATGACAGTGATCACCTTGCCAACCTGGAGCAGGTGCTCACTAGATTGCAGGAATATGGGCTCCGAGCTAACCGCCCCAAATGCGAGTTTTTTAGAAAACAGATCTCGTATTGTGGCCACGTTATCGATAAAGAGGGGTTACATAAGTCCCCAGAGAAGATTGAGGCAGTAGTCAAGGCTCCAGCACCGGAAAATGTGTCACAACTGAGGTCGTTCCTCGGGCTGGTAAACTACTACCATAAGTTCTTGCCCAATTTGTCTACAATACTACACCCACTGAACACCCTACTGCAAACTGGGGTGCCATGGAAGTGGAGTGACGAATGTAGACGAGCTTTCCAGAAGAGCAAAACACTAATCACATCGAAAGAGGTATTGGCCCATTACAACCCGGCATTACCAATTCGGTTGGCATGTGATTCGTCACCCTACGGCATTGGAGCGGTGCTGTCGCACAAATTCTCGGATGGCTCAGAGAGGCCAATAGCCTTTGCGTCACGATCACTAACCTCAGCCGAGCGTAACTACGCCCAGATTGACAGGGAGGGCCTCAGCCTAGTGTGGGGAGTGAAAAAGTTCAATCACTATCTGCACGGGCAGAAATTCACCTTGCTGACTGATCACCAGCCTCTTGTCTCCATTTATAATCCGAAGAAGGGCGTTCCGGTGATGACTGCGCAACGACTACAAAGATGGTCTCTTTTTCTAGGGGCGCACCACTATGAGATTGAATATAATGGCACGAAACAGCATGGAAATGCTGATGGGCTATCACGCCTGCCACTGCCTACTGCGGAGGAAGCACCAGCAGTGGATCCTGTCGATATATTCCATTCGACTTTAGTTGAATACCTACCGGTAACTAACGCTTGTATCGAAAAGGAAACCCGAAATGACCCGACACTGTCTCGGGTATATGATTTGACGGTGAAGGGATGGCCAGCACATGGCGACTCACTGTTGCCAGCATTCTCGACAAGGAGAGAACAGCTGTCAGTGTGCCGGGGGACCTTGATGTGTGGATCCCGAGTGGTAATTCCACCCAAGTTAAGGGATAGAGTGCTCAATGAACTTCATGAGGGTCATCTGGGAGGGGTATAAATGAAAAGCCTATCCAGGGCTTATGTGTGGTGGCCGGGAATCGATAAACAAATCGAGGACCTGACCAAGAGTTGCTCAGGATGCCAGAAAGTCCAAAATGCACCACCACAGGCCCCTCTACACCCATGGGAGTGGCCCTCATCTCCATGGCAACGGGTGCATATTGATTTTGCTGGTCCATTCATGGACTCAATGTTTTTAATAGCCGTGGATGCGCACTTGAAATGGCCTGAGGTCATCAAAATGTCCTCCACCACCACGGAGAAAACTATTGCAGTCCTACGGACCATTTTTGCCAGGAATGGCTTGCCAGAACAGATTTGCTCTGACAACGGACCACAGTTTGTGTCCGAAGAGTTCCGGAGGTTCTTGAAAAAGAATGGGGTAAGGTATTACACATCCGCCCCGTATCATCCAGCCACAAATGGATTGGCTGAGAGGTTCGTACAAACCTTTAAGAAGGCAATAAAGGCTATGTACAATGACAACATTCCGCTGCAGCACAAGGTGGACAATTTCCTGTTCGCCTACCGGAATGCGACACATGCAGTCACCAACCAGGCCCCAGCCATGATGTTCTTTAACCGAAGGTTAAGATCTCGCCTGTATTTGCTCAGACCAAATGTACGAAGAGATGTTGAGAGTAAGCAATTCCAGCACATCCATGAGAAGCCAACAAGGAGCATCAATGTAGGGCAACCAGTCTTGGCCTGCGACTACTGAACAGAGAAATGGCAGCCAGGAACGATATGCACACGGCAGGGCCCACTAATGTACACAGTTGACGTTGGGGAGAGAATCGTGAGATGCCATGCTGACCAGATCCTGGAGTCACAGGAACAAGTCAACCCCATGCCTCGCCCATACGTACCTGGTGATGAACCCGACATACAGGTCGCATCTATCCCAGAAACAGTAGCATCGGAAGCTGATGAACCAACCGACAACAGGGGGCCAGAATCGCCTCTGCACCAAGAGCAAGACACTCGGGAAAGGCGCTTTCCAGAAAGGATCAGGAAGCCTCCCCAAAGACTGAATATATAAATAGGCTATTTTCACCTAATGTTGCATGTTAAAAGTGTTAATTGTAATTAGTTTGATATTTAATTGTTAAATGAGTGTTATGGTACTGTTAATCTAAAAGGGGAGGAATTGTAATGTATTTACTCAAACACACACACAGCACACAAAAGCACTCAAACACACAAATACAGCACACAATAACACTCAAAGACACACACACAGCACACACTAACACTTAAAAACACATAGCACAAACTAACAAACACACACAGCACACGCTAACACGAAAACACTCACACACAGCACACACCAACTCAACCACACACACACCACAAACACTAACACTCAAGCACTCACACACAGCACCTACTAACACTCAACCACCCACACACAGCACACACTAACAGTCAAACACACACAGCACATACTAACACTCACACACAGCACATACTTACACGCACACACACACAGCACATACTTACACGCAAACACACACAGCACACACTAACACCCAAATACACACAGCACACGCTAATACTCAAACACACACACAGCACATGCTAACACTCAGACACACACAGCACACACTAACACTGAAAAATAGACAGCACACACTAACACTCAAACACACACAGCACATGCTAACAAAACTCACACACAGCACAGTAACATTGAAACACACACACACAGCACATGCTAACACTCAAACACACACACAGCACACACAAACACTGAAAAACAGACAGGACACACCAGCACTCAAACACACACACACTGCAGATGCTAAAACTTAAGCACGCACACAGCTCACACTAACACTGAAAAACAAACAGCACACAATAACACTCAAACACAAATGCACAGCACACACTAACACCCAAACACACACAGCACACACTAACACAGAAACACACACACAGCACTCACTAAAACTGAAAAACACAGACTTCAAAAACTAACACTGAAACACAAACACAGAGCACAAACTAACACTCAAACACTAACTGCATATTTTCACACACAGCACACACAGCACACACTAACACTCAAGCACACACAGCACATACTAACACTCAAACACACACACAGCACAAACTAACACTCAAGCACCTAAATACAGCATATGCTAACATGCAAAACACACACAGCACACACCAACACTAAAACACACAAACAACACATACTTACATGCAAAACACACACAGCACACACCAACACTAAAACACACAAACACATGCTTACATGCAAACACACACAGCACACACTAACACTGAAACACAGAGCACACACACACATCACACACACATCACACACACACACCACACACACCACACACACATACATCACACACACCACACACACATCACACACATCACACAGCACAGACTAACACTCAAATACACACAGCAAACACTAACACTCAAACATGCACAGCACACTAACCCACAAATACAAAAAACATACACTAACTCAGACACAGCACACACTAACACTCAAACACACACAGCACACACAAACATGCAAACACACACAGCACACACTAACACTGAAACACACACAGCACACGCTAATAGAAACACACACACAGCACATGCTACCATTCAAACACACACACAGCACGTACTAACAATGAAAAAGAGAGAACACGCTAACACTCAAACACACATGCACATCATATGCTAACATTCAAACACAGCACACACTAACACACAAACACACACAGCACAGACTAACACTCAAACACAAATAGCACACACTAACACTCAAATGCAAACAGCACACATTAACTCAAACACACACACACACTAACACTCAAAAACACTAACAGCACACACTAACACTCATACACGTTAACAGCACACACTAACACACTCACGCAGCACACACACAGCACACACTAACATTCAAACGCACACACATAACACACTAACACACAAACGCAGACATCACACACAAACACACACAGCACACATTAACACACAAATGCAGACAGCACACACTAACACTCAAACTCACACACAGCAATCACCAACACTGAAACAGCACATGCTAACACTCAAACACACAAGCAGCACACAATACCACTGAAAAACACACAGCACACACTAACACTCAAATATACACACACCAAACACTAACACTCAAACACACACACAGCACACACCAACATTGAAACAGCACATGCTAACACTCAAACACGCACACAGCTCACACTAACACTGAAAAACAAACAGC
Organism: Somniosus microcephalus; assembly: GCF_052327205.1. NCBI lineage: Eukaryota > Metazoa > Chordata > Chondrichthyes > Squaliformes > Somniosidae > Somniosus > Somniosus microcephalus. Next base: position 151,125,205 of record NC_140989.1, on the reverse strand, counting down.
ACACACTAACACACAAACACCACACACGAACACTCAAAGAAACATGCAAAGCACATGCTAACTTTCAAACACACACAGCACACACTAACACTGAAAAACACAGCACACACTAACACTCAAACAGACACAGCAAACACTAACACTCAAACACACACATAGCACACACTAACATTCAAACACCCACACACAGCACACACTAACACTCAAACACACACAGCATAGACTAACACTCAAACACACTAACACACAAATTCAAACAGCACACACTGACACTCAAACGCAAACAGCACACATTAACACTCAAACAGAAACAGCACACACTATCACTCAAATACACACACAGCATACACTAACTCAAACACACACACAGCACACACTAACACTAAAACACACTCAAAGCACACACTAACACTCAAGCACACACAGCACATACTAATGCTCAAAAACACACACAGCACTCACTAACACCCAAACACAAACACACAGCACACACTAACACTGAAACACACACAGCACACACTAACACTCAAACCAACATGGCACACACTAACACTCAAACTGTCAGGGTTGCTGTCACAGGGCCATGTAGGGCCGTGCTGTCCAGGTGGAGGTCCGGGTGATGCTGGTTCTGGACCCAAGTGCAGACAGATGAGGCGAGAAGCAGATATGCAGTCTTAAATAACAGTACTTTACTAGAATCACACAGGTAAACAGTTATGAAACATAGGAGCTCAAGACAAGCTACCACATAGGCAAATGGCTAGTCAAGATAGGAACACAAGACAAGCTACCGTGAGGCAACCGGCTTGTCAAGACTGAGCTCAAGACAAGCTACCCCGGGCAACCGGCTTGTCCAAAACTGAGCACCTAGTCAAGACAGAGCAACTTGTCAACACCTTGTCAAGACCGAGAACAAAGGGAAAAACCACAGAACTTAAATACAAGCAAAACATAACACAGATAAACAGTTATAGACATAGGAGCTCAAGACAAGCAACCACCAAGGCAACCAGCTTGTCAAAGCAAGCTACCACAGGGCAACAGGCTTGTCGAGACTGAACACCTAGTCAAGACAGAGCACCTTGTCAAGACTAACTCCCTTGTCAGGACTGAGCCCAGAGGGAAGAAACCATAGAACTTAAATACAAGCAAAAACAGGTGATACCAATGAACCTGATAAAAGGCAGTTAAGTAAACAAGTAACAATTTAGCAAAGGGAAACCAACCAGTGAAGGTGCCATCTAGGGGTTACTGAAGGAACTGACCGGCACCCTCACAGGACCCCCTCCCCTAGGAACGGCTCCTGAAGATCGTCCTGGACAATCAGGGTGGCGACGGTGAAAATCCGTGATGAGTTCAGGATCCAAAATGTCCCGGGCCAAAACCCAGGAACGCTCCCCAGGACCACAACCCTCCCAGTCAACCAGGCACAGAATGCTCCTCCTAACCCGGCAACTAACAAGGAGTCGACGGACCATGTAGGCCTGCTGACCTTCAATCATGTGGGGCGGTAGGGGGGGGGGGTGCGGGGAAGCCTGGAAGCAGGAACCAAAGGACTGATAAGGCAGTACTCGTGGTCCTGGTGTACAAAACTCCCTGCCTGTATGGCCAAAAAAGCGTCATTTAGCACAGTCATTGCCTCTACATTAAAACACTCAGCTTCAAACATTAAAAAAAACCACGAGATCAATTACTCAAGACCGAACTACTAAGAACACATTTAGCAAAACAAAAAAAACCCAGAAAGCTTGCTGCCCAAGAGCAGTGGTGAAATGGCCAATACACCTCCTGCAATTTGGGTAACCAGCAACATGAGAGCAAACAAGCAGCAAAACATTGCTCAAGACAAACCATAAAGCATATAACCAGAAACAGAAAATTATAAAATGGCCCTCGTTTCATTATAAAGACATAAGGCACAGAATAATCATTTAAATGAAAATAGAGCATATGCTTAAATTATCCACACTTCTATATTAGTGGTTTGGATACACAAGGGGGAAAAAGACTTAAAAGGCTCAAACTTGATAAATCCGAAGTCACAGTCACACGTGTACAACAGTAGCCAGCCACACACCCTCCTGGGCATTTAGAACTAGAAGTCAAAAATGAAAAAGTCTGTATTAGTACACAGTGAATTTTCTTGGCTTTTCACGCAATGATATTTCCCATTCTGACTGATCACGAACTGCAGATGTTCAGAAATCTCAAGACAATACATGATCAGTGGTGTACATTTAAGGAGTTATTTTACAACTTCCAAAAAAATATATTCCACTGAGAAGAAAAGCGTGTAAAAGAAAAGACAGCCATCCGTGGCTAAGTAAAGAAATTAAGGATTGTATTCGACTAAAAACAAGGACATATAAGGTAGCCAAATCTAGTGGGAGGATAGAGGATTGGGAAAACTTTAAAAGACAGCAAAAAATAACAAAAAGATTGATTAAGAAAGGGAAGATAGATTATGAAAGTAAATTAGCAAAAAATATAAAAAGAGATAGTAAGAGTTTTTATCGTTATATAAAAAGAAAAAGGGTGGCTAAAGTAAATGTTGGTCCCTTAGAGGATGAGACCGGGAAATTAATGGTGGGAAATATGGAGATGGCAAAAACACTGAATGAATATTTTGTATCAGTCTTTACAGTAGAGGACACTAAGAATATCCCAACACTTGACAAACAGGGGGCTATTGTGGGGGAGGAGCTAAACATGATATAAATCACTAAGGAAGTGGTACTCGGTAAAATAATGGGACTCAAGGCGGATAAATCACCTGGACCTGATGGCTTACATCCTAGGGTCTTGAGGGAAGTGGCGGTAGGGATTGTGGATGCCTTGGTAATAATTTTCCAAAACTCCCTGGACTCGGCAAAGGTCCCGGCAGACTGGAAAACTGCTAATGTAACACCCTTATTTAAAAAGGGCAGTAGACAGAAGGCTGGAAACTATAGACCGGTTAGCCTAATATTTGTGGTAGGTAAAATTTGGGAGTCCATTATTAAGGAGACAGTAACAGGACATTTGGATAATCATAATTTAATAGGACAAAGTCAGCATGGTTTTATGAAGGGGAAGTCATGTTTGACAAATTTGCTGGAGTTCTTTGAGGAAGTAACATATAGGGTGGATAAAGGGGAACCAGTGGATGTAGTGTATTTAGACTTCCAAAAGGCATTTGACAAGGTGCCACACAAAAGATTATTGCTTAAGATAAAAAATCACAGGATTGGGGGTAATATTCTGGCATGGATAGAAGATTGGCTATCTAACAGAAGGCAGAGAGTTGGGATAAATGGTTCATTCTCAGACTGGCAATCAGTAACTAGTGGTGTTCCGCAGGGGTCAGTGCTGGGTCCCCAACTCTTTACAATCTATATTAATGATTTGGAGGAGGGGACCGAGTGTAACATATCAAAGTTTGCAGATTATACTAAGATGGGGGGGAAAGTTGTGAGTGAGGAGGACATAAAAAACCTGCAAGGGGACATAGACAGGCTAAGTAAGTGGGCAGAGATTTGGCAGATGGAATACAATACTGGAAAGTGTGAGGTTATGCACTTTGGCAAGAAAAATCGTAGAGCAAGTTATTATCTTAATGGCAAGAAACTGGAAAGTACTGAAGTACAAAGGGATCTGGGGGTCCTGGTGCACGAAACTCAAAAGGTTAGTATGCAGGTGCAGCAAGTGATTAAGAAGGCCAATGGAATGTTGGCTTTCATTGCTAGGGGGATAGAATATAAAAATAGGGAGGTATTGCTTCAGTTGTACAAGGTATTGGTGAGATCGAACCTGGAATAGTGCATACAGTTTTGGTGTCCATACTTAAGAAAAGACATACTTGCTCTCGAGTCAGTACAAAGAAGGTTCACTCGGTAAATCCCGGGGATGAGGGGATGGACGTATGAGGAGAGGTTGAGTAGATTGGGACTCTACTCATTGGAGTTCAGAAGAATGAGAGGTGATCTTATTGAAACATATAAGATTGTGAAGGGGTTGGATTGGGTGGATGCGGGGAGGATGTTCCCGATGATGGGTGAAACTAGAACTAGGGGGCATAGTCTTAGAACAAGGGGCTGCTCTTTCAAAACTGAGATGAGGAGGAACTACTTCACTCAGAGGGTGGTAGGTCCATGGAATATGCTGCCCCAAAAAGCTGTAGAAGCTACATCATTACATAAATTTAAAACAGAAATAGAGAGTTTCCTAGAAGTAAAGGGAATTAAGGGTTACGGGGAGCGGGCAGGAATTTGGACATGAGTCTAGGTTCGTATCGGTCATGGCCCTGTGGGTAGCGGAGCGGGCCCAGGGGCCGTGTAGCCTGATCCTGCTCCTAGTTCATGTGTCTAATTCTGTTAGATTCAGGAGATGGTTCTGTGATAGTAGATTGGCGGTTAGGATCAGATCAGCCATGATCTTATTGAATGGCGGAGCAGGCTCGAGGGGCCGATTGGCCTACTCCTGCTCCTATTTCTTATGTTCTTATGTTCTAAAATCATCCTCCTCATCCACTAGCGGCAGGTACATGTCGTGGCAATCATATGATCATAATCTTTGGATTACATTCCGAAGGGATGCAGGAAGGGCGAGGAAAGCACCTTACCAGACGAGAATAGAATGAAATTCCTCCATCGCTACTGGGTCCATACTGGCTCAGTCCTACTGTCAGGGTTGCTGTCATGGGGCCGTGTAGACACTGGACCGTGCTGTCCGGGCGGAGGTCCGGGCGAGGCTGGTTCTGGACCCAAGTGCAGACAGACGAGGCGAGAAGCAGATATGCAATCTTAAATAACAGTACTTTACTAGAATCACACAGGTAAACAGTTACGAAACATAAGAGCTCAAGACAAGCTACCACATCGGCAAATGGCTAGTCAAGATAGGAACTCAAGACAAGCTACCGTGAGGCAACCGGCTTGTCAAGACTGAGCTCAAGACAAGCTACTACAGGGCAACCGGCTTGTCCAAAACTAAGCACGTAGTCAAGACAGAGCAACTTGTCAGCACCTTGTCAAGACCGAGAACAAAGGGAAAAACCACAGAACTTAAATACAAGCAAAACATAACACAGATAAACAGTTATAGACATAGGAGCTCAAGACAAGCAACCATGAAGGCAACCGGCTTGTCAAGGCAAGCTACCGCAGGGCAACAGGCTTGTCGAGACTGAACACCTAGTCGAGACAGAGCACCTTATCAAGACTAACTGCCTTGTCAGGACTGAGCCCACAGTGAAGAAACCACAGAACTTAAATACAAGCAAAAACAGGTGAAACCAATGAACCTGATAAAAGGCAGTTAAGTAAACAAGTAACAATTTAGCAAAGGGAAACCTAGCAGTGAAGGTGCCATCTAGGGGTTACTGAAGGAACTTACCGGCACACTCACACAAGCTCAGTCTGTTCCTTGCAGTCAGAGGAGCAGGTTGTGTTGCTGAGCTGCTCCTGCTGCTACTGTGGGGAGAGAGTGTGTGGTTGCCTTGGCCTGGGAGTAAAGTGGAAGGAAGGAGTGACCCCAGGCCACCACCACTACAACCTTCCCACACCAACCCATCTACATCATCTACAGAGGTGCCTGGAGAGGAAGGAGTGGAGGACAGAGGAGGAGGCCAGCATTAGAACAGGAGAGGCCTTTTCCAGCACTGCCTCCCAATTCGGCCTCCAGCCCAGGAGAGGGAGAGAGGGAGAGAGGATACAAACAGCTCCACTTGGAAGGAGGGGAGGAGCTGCAACTCTAACATCTGCAGGTGGGTGTCTCTGTGTATTCCCCCTAAAGACTTTTGCATTCTAGGCGGGGGGAGGAAAGGAAGATGGGCCAAAAGCCTGGCCTGGGTTGGCTGGAGCCTGCCCAGGTGAAGCTTGTTCCTGCGCATCGAGAAGACCTGGTGTGGGCTGACCTTGGGCGTTCTCCAGCCTGCACAGTTGAAGACATCTTCTCCCCCTGCCCGAAGACCAGCTTATAGCTTAAAGACTTTGTGAGTTACCATCGGGGGAGTGCACCCTGCCGACACCCACCCACCGTCTACCATCGTTGAGTGGGGACCCTGCCTTTGCGGCCCCCCCTCCTTCCCACCCCCCCCTCTCTCTCTCTCTTTGTCCTCTCTCTGCCTCTCCAAAAGGCACCTCTTTTCCTGTTTATTATGACTAATTGAGCAGAGGGAAGAAAGGGCCCCCTCTCAATTTTTACCATCAAGGGGAGAGGTGGCCCAGTACATTTACGAGGCCATTGAAAACCTCCAGGCCTGTGACGGAGTTGGGGTGTGTGTAGCTCTTTTTTAAGAACCACCCCATGATGGCCAGTACTTCTTCGGCGGTGACGGGGCCAGCGATGACCTATGCGGCAGCGACGGCCAAAGCCTCGGCTGCTCCCGCTGCTGCCGCTGCCCCTTCGCCGTTCCGGCTAATGACTAAGAAGCTTGGGGTGAAGAGCTACACCCACCCCAACATGACCATCGAGGCGTGCGTCAAGGCTATGGCTGGGGTTGTCGGCCCTCCGGCCATAGTGGCCGCCTCGAAAATGTATGGGAAGGCTGTATTCTTCCTGGAGCCCGAGCGGGTGGTGGCCCTGGCCATCGCCAAGGGGCTCACCGTGGGCGGGACCTTCCTGCCGGTGGACCCTCTTGAGGCCACCGTGCAGAGGGTCGTTCTATCAAACGTCCCGCCCTTTATCGCCGGTGAGCTCCTCCTCCCCCACTTATACCAACTTGGGGAGGTGAGGTCGGGGATTTCTCTGATCCCGCTCGGATTCCGGGAGAGCAGCCTTCGCCATGTCTTCTCCTTCCGGCGCCAGGCCTTTATCCAGCTGGCGCGGGAGGGGGAGACGGACGGGGCCTTCACGGTCCTCCACGAGGGGACCCCGTACCGCGTCTTCTGGACGACGGACGGCGTGCGGTGCCACGCCTGTAAGGAGGTGGGGCACGTTCGGAAAAACTGCCCCGCCTCCAAAGCCGCCAGGGTGACTGGCGTGGCCAAGGCTGGCGCCGCTGCCGCTCCTCCCTCCGGGTCCAGCCATGCCCCCTCCCAAACAAATGCCACCGGGGCGCGGTCGTCGTCGGAGGCCGTCACCATCCAGGCCTCCGGCGGGGGGGAGGAGGGAGGTCCGGTCGGAAAGAAGGCACGGTACAAGACCAAAAACCGCAGGGTGGGTCCCCCCGTGGAGGGCGTCCCCCTTGATTTGGAGCCCCTGACGCCCGAGCGCGTCATCACGCTGATCGCGGAGTGCGGAGGTGAGGGGGACCTCGTGCCTGAGCCCGTGGCCGCGACCGCCGAGGCGGGTACACTAGAACCTGCGGCCGGGCTCGGGCCCGGGGGACCCGAAGAACTCGCTCCACCGCAGGGAGCAGGGGAGGCCCCTGAAGAAATGGAGGCCTCCCTCTACCCCTCCGCGCTCAAGAGAAGGCGCGACCCCCTGGACGAGGAGGAGGACCGGGAGGAGGAAGGTCCCTCCAGTCGGGGGGAGTCGTCGCCCGCCGCGAATACTGCGCCCCACCCCACCGCTAACACCATCGCGGGCGAACGGCAGGGGTCGCCTGTCCCTGGGGAGGCTGAGGCAGAGGCGTCTGCCCAGTTTGTGCCTCCCGGGGATGGGGACGAGACCCTGCCGGTGGGGGGGGTAGCGGTACAACCCGCGGCGGGGATTGACCCCTTAACGGTGGAATTGCCCCTCGACGGGTCGGGCAGCTTGGGGTCTGGGTCGGGCGAGCTCGCGGAAGATGAGCTCGCCCAGAGCGGCCCGGACTTTTCCCAGGTGCTGCTCGACTTCGTTGAGGTCTGTCAACAATTTACCCCATCTGCTGGGTCGGAGGCCGGTGGCGTCGCAGAGGAGGGCCCTCTGTCTGTGTCTCCGGCGCCGGGCGACTTGGAGGGGGTCGGGTCCACGTATTCTCCCGTCTTTCCGGTCTCTCCGGTCGTCCTGGCGCCTGGGGCGGAGGGGGTCTCCGAACCGCCGCCGTCTTCTGGCCCGGCCCCCCTAGAGGAGCCCAGGGAGGAATCCTCCGCTACCGATCCTGGGGGTGGGATCCGGGCGGAGGCGGGGCCGGCCGTCGCGGCCGGGCCGCCCGATGCGCACTGCGTGGCGGACGGTTCGGCCGCCAGTGGCGACCCCCCCAGGAGGACGGGGACTCGGTGGTAGGGGCGGAGGAGGACTTAGATTCCTTCGCCGATGAGGCGATGGATGACCTCGCGCCCCTCGCCGGGACACCCCTCATTCTTATTCCCATCAGGGAGCTCCAGGACTTTGTGGCCGCATGCCAGGGTCGCCACAGCACCCGGCGGGCCCTCGACAGATGGTCGGAGCTGGCCCTGCTCATCGGGTCGGCCCGCGTCGCCTACAAGACCATGGGCGAGGACGCGGGCGTGAACCCGCTCGAGCTGCGTCAGTTCCGGTTGTTTCTCACTGGGCTGCTAAGGAAGTGGCGGTCGACTAGCGGCCGCCCTTCCTTCCCCCGTTAGTGATAAGCAGGGGTTGGTTTATGCTTCTGAAATGAAGATAACCATAGCCAGCCTCAACATCAACGGCAGCAGGGAAGCTAGCCACAGATTTAATAACTTTTCGGTCCTTCGGGACGGGAAGTATGCGGTGTGCTTCCTGCAAGAAACCCACACCGTTCCGGGAGATGAGGCCACGTGGCTCCTGGAGTGGCAAGGAGGGGTCAACATGAGTCACCTCTCCAGTGTTTCCAGTGGGGTGGCTATCTTGTTGGCCCCGCATTTTCAGCAGGAGATCTTGGGGGTCAAGGAGCTCGTGCCGGGCCGCTTGCTCCAGGTCACTGTTCGCCTGGGGGGCGTGCCGCTCCATCTAGTGAACGTGTACGCCCCTCAGGCCGGTGCGCAGCAGGCGCGCTTCTTTGAAGAAGTGTCCACTCTTTTGGGCTCAATCGACGCGGGCGAGTGCGTTATCCTCGGGGGGGATTTTAATTGTACCCTCGAGGCGAGGGACCGCATGGGTGCCCTGCCTTGCCCGGCGGCGATGGAGAAGTTGAGGGACCTGGTCGGGTCCCTCGACTTGGTGGACGTCTGGCGAAATCTCCATCCCGACTCCAGCGCCTTCACTTGCGTGAGGTCTGGGAGAGGAGCGTCCAGGATCGACTGCCTCTACATTTCTCGGGCATACGTCTCCTGCATTCCGGCGGCTTCCATGCGGCCGGTGCCGTGCACGGACCACCACCTGGTGTGGGCGGAGTTCGTTCTGCCGCGCGCACGGGGGGGTCCGCGTATTGGCACTTTAACAATCTGCTGCTGGAGCAATCTGCTGCTGGAGGACGCACGGTTCCGGGATTCGTTTAGTCGGTTCTGGGCCGGCTGGAGAAGGAAGCAGGGGGGCTTCCCCTCCTTGAGGCTATGGTGGGATGTGGGCAAGGCTCACATCCGTCTCTTCTGTCAGGAGTACGCGAAGGGGTCGACCAAGAGGCGGGAGGCCCGGGTCGGGCAGTTGGAGAAGGAGGTGCTCGACCTGGAGTCCCGTCTCGGTCAAGTCGTCGAGGATCTGGCCCTGCGGCTGGTGTACGAAGAGAAGAAGGGCGCGCTGAAGGACCTGCAGTTCGTCGGGTCCCGAGGCACGTACGTGAGGTCGCGGATCCAGTTCCTGCGGGACCTGGACCGCGGCTCCCCCTTCTTCTACTCGCTGGAAAAAAGATGGGGGGTCCGTAAGCAGCTCTTGGAGCTGCTGGCCGACGACGGATCTCTGGTCTCGGATCCGGAGGGAATCCGAGTGGAAACCCGCGCCTATTACGGGGCTCTGTTCTCTCCGGATCCGTCCAGCGAGGACGCGCGCAGAGCTTTGTGGGAGGACCTGCCGAAGGTCGGCCTGGAGGGCGCCGAAAAATTGGACGCTCCTCTGAGTTTGGAGGAGCTGTCCGGCGCCCTCCGCCAGCTCTCTAGGGGGAAGTCCCCGGGGCTGGACGGGCTGACCGTGGAGTTCCACAGGGCGTTCTGGGGCGTCCTGGGGGGCGACTACGCGCGGGCCCTGGGGGAATGTTTGGCGACCGGGGAGATGCCCCTCTCTTGGCGCAGGGCGGTGATTGTCCTGCTGCCTAAGAGGGGTGATCTCCGCCTCCTTAAGAACTGGCGCCCGGTCTCCCTCCTCAGCACGGATTACAAAATCTTTGCCAGGGCCATGTCTGTTCGCCTTGGCGCCATGCTGGCCCACATGATCCACCCCGACCAGTCCTACACTGTCCCGGGCCGGACCATCTATGATAACATCCATCTGGTCCGGGACCTGGTCCACCACTCCCAGAGGGCTGGTCTGTCGGTCGCCTTCCTTTCCCTGGATCAGGAGAAGGCGTTCGACAGGGTGGATCACGAGTATCTTTTCGGGACTCTGCGCGCATTCGAGTTCGGGACGCATTTTGTCGTCCGGATCCGACTTCTGTACGCTGCTGCGGATTGTCTGATTAAAGTTAACGGGTCCTTGACGGCGCCCCTTCGCTTCGGGAGGGGGGTGCGTCAGGGATGCCCCATGTCCGGCCAGTTATATGCCATTTGCGTAGAGCCTTTCCTGCGCCTCTTGCGGAAGAGGTTGGCGGGACTGGCTCTGCAAGGGCCGGGCGTGGAGGTGGTCCTCTCGGCTTACGCCGATGACGTGCTCCTCATGGTCACGGATCCTGTTGACTTGCGGAGGATGCGGGAATGCCAGCAGATTTACTCGGACGCATCCTCCGCCAGGATCAACTGGGAGAAATGTTCCGGACTCCTGGTGGGTCAGTGGCGGGTGGACTCCCTGCCGGAGGAGTTCAGGCCCTTTGCCTGGAGCACTACACACCTCCTCTACTTGGGAGTCTACCTCAGCCCTGCCGAGGACGCCTGGCCGGCGAACTGGCAAGAGTTGGAGGCCAAAGTCACCGCTCGCTTAGGACGCTGGACAGGATTGCTCCGAGTGTTGTCCTACAGGGGTCGAGCGATGGTCATAAACCAACTGGTGGCCGCCATGTTGTGGTACCGGTTCGTCACTTTGATCCCTCCCCCTGCGTTTGTCGCCAAGATACAGAAGAAGCTCGTCAACTTCTTCTGGGACAAAAGGAAGCACTGGGTCTCTGCCGCGGTTCTGAGTCTCCCGCTTAGGGAGGGCGGTCAGGCGTTGGTGTGCCTCCGCACCCAGGCTGCGACTTTCCGTCTTCAGGCGCTGCAGAGATACCTGTACGTCGAGAATCCTCCGAGATGGTGTGCGCTGGTGACGTATTTTTTCCGCCAGCTGCACGGCCTCAATTACGACATGCAGCTCCTGTTTTTGGAACTGAGCGGCAGGCATGCCAGCCTGCGGGAGCTGCCTGTCTTCTACCAGGAACTACTATGGGTTTGGAGCTGCGTCGCCTCCAGGTGGAGCTCTCCCCCGTCAGGAATGGCGGCTGTCCTCCGGGAGCCGCTGTTCAGGAATCCGCACCTCCACGTCCACGGGTTCGGGTGGCTGGCGGAGCGCAGGGCTGTGCCTGCCAGGTTGACTAGAGTCGGGGACCTACTCGATGGCGGAGGAGCGGGCTGGATGGCGCCAGAGGAGTTGGCGCGGCGCATGTCCTGGAACAGCGTCCGGCTCGCGGCCAATGCCATTGGGGCGGTGAAAGCGATGCTGCCCCCCGGCGCCACGAGGTGTATCGAGGCGGCTCAGGCGCGTGGGGCGATTCCGTCCGAGCTTACCCCCGTTCGGACGGAGTTCCTTATCGGCGCCCTGCCCCGAAACTCCCCTCGGGGATTGGCGCCTCACAACCTGAGCCATCTCGAGGAAATGCCCTCCGTGCCTTTTCATTCCGCACGGAGGGGTTTCCTGTACGGGCTGCTCCTGCACACCTTCCACTTTGCCATCTTCGCCTGCCGTCCGGACACGCCGTGGCGTGCCGTTTTACCTTTCGACGGAGGCGGAGGTCCCCAATGGGGGGCTCTCTATGCGGGAGTCCTCCCTTGTTCTATTGGGGACTTGGCCTGGAGGGTGTTGCACAGAGCAGTCCCGTGCAATCGACTCTTAAGTTTGTTTATGGACTCCCAGGCCGCCTGTTTGTTTTGCGGTCTGGAGGAGTCCGTGTTTCACGCATATAGTGAGTGTGAGAGGTTGCAGCCCCTCTTTCATTATTTGAAGGGGCTGCTCCTCAAGTTTTGGTTGCACTTCAGTCCCACGCTCTTGATCTACGGTCACCCGGTGCGGAGGGGAGCGGGCAGGTTGGAGGACCTCCTCGTGGGTCTGCTCCTGGGCCTGGCCAAGAAGGCCATTAATTGGTCCAGGCAGCGGGCGGTCGAGGGGGTCGTCCGACCGGATTGCCTCCCTCTCTTCCGTGGCCATGTTCGCGCCCGGGTGGCCCTAGAGATGGAGCACGCGGTGTCCACCGGCGTGCTCGAGCAATTTCGTGACCGGTGGGTGCCGCGGGGACTGGAGTGCATAATTAGTTCAAACAACCAAATTTTAATTTGATTTGTTAAGGTTTATTTAAAGGGTTATTAGAGTTTTGTTTACAGTTTATTTGTTTAACTTATTTGTCTCGCAAAAAGAGGAACCAACCAGTGAAGGTGCCATCTAGGGGTTACTGAAGGAACTGACCGGCACCCTCACACAAACACACACAGCACACACTAACATTCAGATAGAGACTGCAAACACTGAGGGCTAGATTTTCAGTTGCTTGCGCCAGCAGTTAGCGCCTTAAGAGAAGTGATTTTCGGGCGCTATGCGTGTAGCGCCCGGGCGCAGCGCAGTTTGCGCCCCGCCCCAAATTAAGTTGCCCGTTAGCGCCGGTGCAAAGTTTAGTGGCCGCCCGGATGCGCGCGCAGAACATGACATCACATCCTCGTGCAACGCCCTTTGGCCGCCCCGAATCCAAACTTCAGTCGGACCGCCCCATTGTGCGGCTGGCGTCCAGAGCGTTTGTAAAATGGAACGCAACAGACTCTGGGGAGCGCAAATTAAAGGGCACTCCTCATGCACTATAAACGGCAGTCTGCATGTGTTGTGTGGAAGGATCCAGTGTGTTGTTGTGAACGGTGTATCATCATCATCATCATCACCTCCTCCTCCTCCTCCTCCTCCTCCTCCTCCTCCTTTCCCCCCCACACTCTGCTTTTGAAAAGAACACATGCACCCTTCCCCTTTAAGAGCTCAGTGGCACCAGAGTGTCTGCCGTGCGCTGCGCCCGAGCTCGGACGTTGCGCTCTGCACCGCCGGCTTAGCGCCTAAAGATAGTAGTGGAATGCCTCTTTTAGCGCTCCACCAACCTCTTAGGGCGAAGCCACTGAATTTCTGGCAACGGGGCGCTACTTTGGGGCGGGCGCTAACTTCGGGCGGGCGCTAAGGTTAGCGCCCCAAAACTGTCTATACTGAAAATCTAGCCCCAACACTCAAACACAAACACACAGCACAAACTCAAACACAAGCACAGAGCACACACTAACACTCAAACACACACACAGCACATTATAATACTCAAACACACACACTCACAGCACAAACTAACACTCAAACACATACACACAGCACACACTAGCCCGCAAGCACACACTAACACTCAAACACACACACAGCACACACTAACACTCAAACACACACACACAGCACACACTGTCACTCAAACACACACACTAACACACAAACACACACACAGCGCAAACTAACACTGAAACACAAACACAGAGCACACACTAACACACAAACACACACACACCACACAGTAATATGCAGCACACACTAACACTCAAACACGCACACATTAACACGCAAACACATACAGCACTACTAACACTCAAACACACACAGCACACACTAACACTCAAACACACATGCACAGAAAATGCGAACATTCAAACACACAAACAGCACGCACTAACATTGAAAAACACACAGCACACACTAACACTGAAACAAACACACAGCAAACACCAACACTGAAACAAACACACACAGCACACACTAATACTCAAACACACACACACACAGCACATGCTAAGACTCAAACACACAAACAACACACACTAACACTGAAAAATACACAGCACACACTAACACTCAAACACACACACACCGAACACTGACACGCAAACACACACAGCACACACTAAAATTGAAACACACCCACACAGCACATGCTACCATTCAAACACACACACAGCACACACTAACACTCAAACACACACAGGACACACTGAAGCACACACTCAAAGCAAATGCTAACACTTAAACATGCACACAGCTCACCCTATCACTGAAAAACACACAGCGCACACTAACACTCAAATACACGCACAACACACACTAACACTCAAACACACACATAGCACACACTAACACTCAAACACACGTATACAGCATATACTAACATGCAAACACACACAGCACACACTAACACAAACACACACACAGCGCACACTAACACTCAAACACACACATAGCACACACGAACACTCAAACACACATGCACAGCACATGCTAACATTCAAACACACACAGCACACACTAACACTCAAACTCAAACAGCACACACTAACACTCAAATGCACACACAGCACACACTGACATTCAAACGCACACAGCACACACTAACACCCAAACACACACAGCACACACTAACACTCAAAAATATACACACAGCACACACTAACAAACACACACAAATAGCACACATTAACACTCGAACACACACACAGAACACACTAACCCTCAAACACACACAGCACACACTAACATTCAAACACACCACACACACACAGCACACACTAACACTCAAATGCACACACAGCACACACTAACTCTCAAACACACACAGGACACACTTACACTCAAACACACATGCACAGCACATGCTAACATTCAAACACACACAGCACACACTAACACTCAAACTCAAACAGCACACACTTACACTCAAACACAAACAGCACACACTAACACTCAAATGCACACACAGCACACACTGACATTCAAACACACACAGCACACACTAACACCCAAACACACACAGCACACACTAACACTCAAAAACATACACACAGCACACACTAACAAACACACACAAATAGCACACATTAACACTCGAACACACACACAGAACACACTAACCCTCAAACACACACAGCACACACTAACATTCAAACACACCACACACACACAGCACACACTAACACTCAAATGCACACACAGCACACACTAACTCTCAAACACACACAGGACACACTTACACTCAAACACACATGCACAGCACATGCTAACATTCAAACACACACAGCACACACTAACACTCAAACTCAAACAGCACACACTTACACTCAAACACAAACAGCACACACTAACACTCAAATGCACACACAGCACACACTGACATTCAAACACACACAGCACACACTAACACCCAAACACACACAGCACACACTAACACTCAAAAACACACACACAGCACACACTAACAAACACACACAAATAGCACACATTAACACTCAAACACACACACAGAACACACTAACTCTCAAACACACACAGCACACACTAACACTCAAACACACCACACACACAGAGCACACACTAACACTCAAACACACACACAGAACACACTAACTCTCAAACACATACAGGACACACTTACACTCAAACACAGACAGCAAAAACTTACACTCAAACACGCACAGCACACACTAACACACAAAAAGAAACAGCACACACAAACACTCAAACACACACAGCACACATGAACACTCAAACACACACAGCACACACTAATACACAAACACACACATCAAACACTAAAACCCAAACACACACACCACACATTAACACTGAAACACAAACACAGAGCACACTAACATGCAAGCACACACACAGCACACACTAACATGCACACACTAACACACACAGCACACACAGCACACACAAACACTCAAACACTTACAGCACTAACACTCAAACACACACAGCAAATACTAACACTCAAACACAAACAGCACACACTAACACTCAAACACATACAACACACACTAACACACAAACACACACACAGCACATGCTAACACTCAAACACACACACACAGCACATGCTAACACTCAAACACACAAACTGCACACACTAACATTGAAAAACACACGGCACACACTAACACTCAAACACACACACACCAAATACTAAGGCCTAGAAATTCGGTGTAGTCGCATTTGGGGCGCTAGTCCTGGCGATGCGGAAAGTGTAGCGCCAGGCGCAAATTTGTGCCACCTAGCGCGATATTGGGTTGCAGCACCCCTAAAGGTGATTGCGGCGCTAAATCAGGCACTGCACGCTACGCCTAAGGCGCTAACCCGGCGGCGCAACCCAATTTCGCTGCGGCGGGGTGCAGCGAGGGTGCTGTCAATAATCACTTTCCCTGAGACACACTGGCGCCAGCCATCTCTTAAAGGGGCAGGTCAATTGGCATCACCAGACAAACTCACTGCCTTGCAGGCCTGCAAAACGGTGGGAGCCTACCTGTGGCGCATCAGCCTAGCAAGACATGGAAAGGGTGAGGCAGAGGGCGGAACGCCTCACTGATGGGGCATTGGATGCTTTGGTTGGCGCAGTGGAATCAAGGCCAAGGAAGATGGTCGGAATGTGATTTATGTTTTGGACAGTCTCCCGGGTGTGAGAGGCAGTTATGTGTCAGTGTATTCATTTTGCTTTCTGTTGCCATAGCTTTCTCATGTTTGAAGGAACCACATTTTGTGTAATGAAACACTTTCTTCATTTACAATGGCCATGCCTGCTATTTACATGCATCTTGCCCTTCACAGGCTTGTGGGTATCAGACCGGTTCCATTCCTGTTCTTGGAATGGCAGCAAGCATTCCGTGAGAGGGGCCTACAAGCTACTTCTGATCAGCCTCTGACGCGCAGCCTGAGGAGAGCCGCTCGCGTAGAAGTTCAGGCCAGCAGGCATCTTCTCAGCCACCAACAGAGATGTCCTGCACCTTATCTGAGGCTGCAGATCTGGCTGAAGCAGCTGGCACAGCTCAGTCACCACCTCCTTTCTAAATCGCAGCCTTCTGACACACTGCTCCTCCGGCATGTTCATGTAGGAAAACAGCTGTCGGAAAACCCTGCCAGCTAAGGTCTGCTGTGGTGACGTCTGTTGGCCCTCCTCCGTCTGGCCATGCCCGCCCCCCTCTCCCAGCATCTCAATGCCCTTTCCAGATGATTCAGCAGCAGGACGTTCCCCTCCAATGCAGCCCCCATAATATGTGCCCACAGGAAGGTTCCCCGTTGTCAAGGCTCACCAACAGCAAGGTGGTGGTCAGAAGGCTGAAGATCATCTGTCTGCGCTGGCTCAGTGGTCAAATGGCTCTGTGTGCAGCTCAGCAACTCTTTGTAGCTCTCGAGGAAGTTGTGCTCCAAAAATGGCTGCCGCTTTTAAACCACACCAGTCCCCTTTAAATAACGCTCCTCCAGCCCGAGAGTGACTTGGTAAGGCCCAGGTAAGATGTCACTATTAGCGCCAGGCGCTACGGAGGGGTGCGCCACTGAATTTCGGGTCCGGGACGCCCAAAAAGCGTTGCACACTCAAATGACGTCATAATCAGCCTGCGCACATGAGCGGGCGCTAAGATTTAGCGCCGGTGCTAAATGCATGTTCAATATGGGGCGAGGCACTAGGCACCTTGTGCCCGCCCAGAAAATGGCTAGCGCCCCACTTCTCGGCATCTTTAGGCGTTAATCGGTGGCGCTATCAACCGAATTTCTCCCCCTAACACTCAAACACAGACACAGCACACACTAACATTGAAATATACACACACAGCCCATGCCAACACTCAAACACACACACAGCACACACTAACACTCAAACACACACAGCACACATTAACATGCAAACACACACAGCACACACTAACACTGATAAACAGACAGAACACAGTAACACTCAAACACACACACAGCACACACTAACACTCAAACACATACACAGCACACACTAACACTCAAACACACACACAGCACATGCTAACACACAAACACACACACAGCTCACACTAAGACTGAAAAACAGACAGCACACACTAACACTCAAACACACACACATCACACACTAACACTCAAACACACACAGCACACACTAACACTCAAACACATACACAGCACACACTAACACCCAAACGCAAACAGCACACACTAACACTCAAACGCAAACAGCACACACTAACACTCAAACACAAACAGCACACACTAACACTCAAAACAAACACACAGCACACACTCACTCAAACACACACAGCACACACTAACAGTAAAACACACGCACAGCACACACTAACAATCAAACACACACAGCACATACTAACACTCAAACACAAACACACAGCACACATTAACACTCAAACACAGCACACACAGAGCACACACTAACACACAAATGCAGACAGTACACACTAACACTCAGACACACACACACAGCACACACTAACACACAAACACAGACAGCACACACTAACACTCAAACACATGCACAGCAAACACCAACACTGAAACACACACACACAGCACACACTAACATTCAAACTGACACAAAGCACACACTAACAATCAAACAGACACAGAGCAAACACTTACATGCAAAGACACACCAGCTCACACTAACACTCAAACACACATCACACACTAACACTCAAACACACATCACACACTAACACTCAAACACACACAACACACACTAACACTCAAACACACACATCACTCACTAACACTCAAACACACACAGCACACACTAACACTCAAACACACACAGCACAAACTAACACACAAACACACACACAGCACACATTAACACACAAACCCACACAGCACACACTGACACTCAAACACACACAGCACAGCACTCACCATCACCAACACACACACAGTACACATTGACACTGAAACACACACAGCACACACTAACACTCAAACACACACAGCTCACACTAACACTCAAACATATACACACAGCATACACTAAGACTCAAATCCACACAAATAGCACACACTAACACTAAAGCACACACACACACAACACACTAACTCTCAAACACACACAGCACACACTAACAGTAAAACACATACACAGAGCACACACTAACATGCAAACACACATTGGCACACTTACACTCAAACACAGACAGCAAAAACTAACACTCAAACACACACAGCACACACTAACACTCAAACAGACACAGCACACACTAACGCTGAAAAATACACAGCGCACACTAACACACACAGCACACACTAACACTCAAACACACACACACAGCACTCACTAACACCCAAACACACACAGCAACACTAACACTGAAACACACACACAGCACTCAGTAAAACTGAAACACAAACATCACACACTAACACTCAAACACACACACACAGCACACACTAACACTCAAACAGACACACAGCACACACAAACATTCAAACACACACAAGCTCACACTAATACTCAAACAAGCACACACTAACACTCAAACAAACACACAAACAGACACACAGCATACACAAACATTCAAACACACACAAGCTCACATTAATACTCAAACAAACACTCACAGCACACACTAACACTCAAACACACACACAGCACACACTAACACTTAAAAACACTAACAGCACACACTAACGCTCAAACACACACAGCACATACTAACAGGCGAACAGACACACAGCACACATTAACACTCAAAAACACACACAGAGCACACACACAGCACACACTAGCACTCAAACACACACAGAGCGCACACTAACATTCAAACACACACACATCACACACTGTCACACAAACACAGACAGCACACACAAACACATGGACGCACACACTAACACACAAAGGCAGACAGCACACACTAACACTCAAGCACACATACAGCACACACTAACACACAAACACAGACAGAACACACTAATACTCAAACACACACACAGCAAACACCAACACTGAAACACACACACAGCACACGCTAACACTCAAACAGACACACAGCACACACTAACACTCAAACACACACATCACACACTAGCACTCAAACACACACAGCACACACTAACATTCAATCACACATACATCTCACACTATCACTCAAACAAACACGCACAGCACACACTAATACTCAAGCACACACTAACACACAAACACAGACAGCACACACTATCACTCAAACAAACACACACAGCACACACTAATACTCAAACACACACAGCACACACTAACACACAAACACAGACAGCACACACTTACACTTAAACACACACACAGCAAACACCAACACGGAAACACACACACTGCACACACTAACACTCAAACAGACACACAGCACACACTAACACACAAGCAGACACACAGCACACACTAACATGCAAACACACACACGCTCACACTAACACTCAAACAAACACACACAGCACACACTAACACTCAAACACACACAGCACACACTAACATTCAATCACACATACATCTCTCATTAACACTCAAACAAACACGCACAGCACACACTAACACACAAACACACACAGCACACAGTAACACTGAAACAAACACACTGCACACACTAACGCTCAAACACACACACAACACACTCACACACAAACACACACAGCACACAGTAACACAGAAAAGCAGACAGCACACACTAACACTCAAACACACATACAGCACACACTAACACACAAACACAGACAGCACACACTAACACTTAAACACACACAGCAAAAACCAACACTGAAACACACACACACAGCACACACTAACACTCAAACAGACACACAGCACACACAAACACTCAAACAGACACACAGCATACACAAACATTCAAACACACACATGCTCACACTAATACTCAAACAAACACACACAGCACATACTAACTCTCAAACACACACATCACACACTAACACTCAAACACATACAGCACACACTAACATTTAATCACACATACATCTCACACTAACACTCAAACAAACACTCACAGCATACACTAACACTTAAACACAGTAACAGCACACACAACACTCAAACACACAGCACATACTAACAGTCAATCACACACACAGCACACATTAACACTCAAACACACACACACAGCACACACCAGCACTCAAACACACACAGAGTACACACTAACATTTAAATACACACACATCACACACTAACACACAAACGCAGACAGCACACACAAACACTTAAACACACACACAGCAAACACCAACACTGAAACACACACACACAGCACACACTAACACTCAAACAAACACACACAGCACACACTAATGCTCAAACACACACATCACACACTAACACACAAACACACACAGCACACACTAACACAGAAAAGCAGACAGCACACACTAACACTCAAAAACACATACAGCACACACTAACACACAAACACAGACAGCACACACTAACACGTAAACATACACACAGCAAATACCAACACTGAAACAAACACACACAGCACACACTATCACTCAAACAGACACACAGCACACACTAACACACAAACCAACACACAGCACACACTAACATGCAAACACACACAAGCTCACACTAACACTCAAACAAACACACACAGCAAACACTAAAACTCAAACACACACATCACACACTAACATTCAATGACACATACATCTCTCACTAACACTCAAACAAACACGCACAGCACACACTAACACATAAACACACACAGCACACACTAACACTCAACAAACACACACAGCACACACTAACGCTCAAACACACACATCACACTCTAACACACAAACACACACAGCACACAGTAACACAGAAAAGCAGACAGCACACAATAACAGTCAAACACACATACAGCACACAGTAACACACAAACACAGACAGCACACACTAACACTTAAACACACACACAGCAAACACCAACACTGAAACACACACACAAAGCACACACTAACACTCAAAGAGACACACAGCACACACTTGTTGTGTTGGTACCTTTCAGCCTAGACACAATTTAGGACTCAAAACTCAGAGATTCAAACATGAAGTGCTTTATTGGAAGGAAAGGAAGTTCTGGAAAGTTCTGAAAAAAGAGAGCTAAACTTAACAGAGAACACCCAACCATTTATCTCCTGTGACAGCGCCGCCACAGGTGGGAGGAGAACACACATTAGAACACACAATACATAACAACACTAACACTCAAACAGACACAGCACACACTAACATACAAACACATACAAGCTCACACTAACATTAAAACAAACACACACAGCACACACTAACACTCAAACAGACACACAGCACACACTAACATGCAAACACACACAAGCTCACACTAACACTCAAACAAACACACACAGCACACACTAACACTCAAACAAACACACACAGCACACACTAACGCTCAAACACACACACACAAACTAACACTCAAACACACACAGCACACACTAACACAGAAACGCAGACAGCACACATTAACACTCAAACACACATACAGCACACACTAACACAAAAACACAGACAGCACACACTAACACGTAAACACACACACAGCAAACACCAAAACTGAAACACACACACACAGCGCACACTAACACACAAACAGACACACAGCACACACAAACACTCAGACACACAGCATACACAAACATTCAATCACACACAAGCTCACACTAATACTCAAACAAACACACACAGGACACACTAACACTGAAACACACACATCACATACTAACACTCAAACACATACAGCACACACCAACATTCAATCACTCATACATCTCACACAAACACTCAAACAAACACACACAGCACACACTAACACACAAACATACACAGCACACACTAACACTCAAGCACACACAGCACACACTAACACTGAAACACACACACACAGCACACACTAACTGTAAAGTCCGCGCCTCAATAATACACGGACTTCGGGAGAACAGTTTAATAGGTACTTTACTGAACAAGAGGCAGCTTGAAACTGAAACTACAGAAGCCTGCTAGGGCCTTTTATACAGGGGTGGTCACTGCTGGTACTGCAGTCTAAGACCAGTTATTCCCTTAAAGGTACATACACAACAATTCCTCCCCTTTTAGATAAACAGTACTTAACATTCATTTAACAACTAAATAATAACTAATTACAATTTTCTCAGTAATATATACATCAACTGAAATAGTCATTTATAAGTTCAGTCTTTGAGGAGGCTTCCTGATCCGGACTGGATAGCGCCTTTCTCGAGTATCCTGTTCTGGCGGTGGAGTCAATTCTGGCTCATTGTCATTGGTTGGTTCGTCAGCTTCCAATACCCCTGCTTCTGAGGTAGACACAATCTGTACTTCGGGCTCATTACCAGGTGCACATGCTTGTGGTACAGGTTTGGCTTCTTCCTGTGACTCTAGAATCTGGTCAGCATGGCGTCTCACGATGCTTTCTCCAATGTCCACTGTGTACATTAGTGGTCCCTGCTGTGTGCATATCGTGCCTGGCTGCCATTTTTCTGTTCGGTAGTCGCGGGCAAAGACTGGTTGCCCTATCTTGAAGCTCCTGGTTGGCTTCTCATTTATGTGCTGGAACTGCTTCTCCTCAACATCTCATCTTATGTTTGGTTTAAGCAAATCCAAGCGACATCTTAGTCTCCGGTTAAAAAACAGTACGACTGGAGTTTGGTTGGTTACTGCATGTGTTGCATTCTGGTAAGCAAACAGGAAGTTATCCACCTTGTGTTGCAGTGGTATGTCGTCATTATACATTGCCTTTATGGCCTTTTTAAAGGTCTGAACAAACCTCTCAGCCAATTCATTTGTGGCTGGATGATATGGGGCAGATGTGTAATGTTTCACCCCATTATTCTTCAGGAACCTCCGGAAATCCTCAGACACAAACTGTGGGCCATTGTCGGAACAGATCTGTTCTGGCAACCCATACCTGGCGAAGATGGTCCTTAGGACTGCAATAATTTTCACCGTGGTGGTGGAGGACATTTTAATGACCTCTGGCCATTTCGAATGGGCGCCCACAGCGATTAGAAACATTGAGTCCATAAATGGACCAGCGAAATCAATGTGTACCCGTTGCCATGGAGATGAATGCCACTCCCATGGATGTAGCGGGGCCTGTGGTGGAGCGTTTTGGACCTTCTGGCATCCTGTGCATCTCTTGGTCATATCCTCAATTTCTTTATCGATTCCCAGCCACCACACAAACGCCCTGGCTAGGCTCTTCATTTTTACCCCTCCCAGATGACCCTCGTGAAGCTCATTGAGTACTCTATCTCTCAACTTGGGTGGAATTACCACTCGGGATCCACACATCAAGGTTCCCCGGCACACTGACAGCTGTTCCCTCCTTGGCAAGAATTCTGGCAACAGTGAGTCGCCATATGCTGGCCATCCCTTCACCGTCAAATCATAGACCCGAGAGAGTGTCGGGTCATTTCGGGTTTCCTTCTCAATACTTGCGTTTGTAACAGGCAAACATTTGACTATGGTCGCATGGAATATCTCCACAGGGTCCACTGCAGGTGCTTCTTCCGCCATCGGCAACGGTAGGCGCGACAGCCCATCAGCGTTTCCATGTTGTTTCGTACCTTTGTACTCTGTCATACTGATGTGCCCCTAGAAAAAGTGACCATCTTTGCAGCTGTTGCGCCGTCATCACTGGAACGCCCTTCTTTGGGTTATAAATTGAGACCAGGGGTTGATGATCAGTCAGTAGGGTGAATTTCTGCCCGTGCAGATAGTGATTGAACTTAATCACCCCCCACACCAGGGTGAGGGCCTCCCTGTCAATCTGGGCGTAGTTACGCTCGGCTGAGGTTACCGAGCACGATGCAAAGGCTATTGGCCTCTCTGAACCATCACGGAATTTGTGTGACAGCACCGCTCCAATGCCGTAAGGTGACGCATCACATGCCAACCGAATCGGTAGTGTTTGGTTGAAGTGATTTGGCACTTACATTCCTGATAGGCACGCTTACACTCATCACTCCATTTCCATGTTACACCAGTTTGAAGGATGGTGTTCAGTGGGTGCAGAATTGTAGATAAATTCAGCAAGAACTTATGGTAGCAGTTCACCAACCCGAGGAACGACCTCAGTTGCAACACATTTTCTGGTGCTGGAGCCTTGACTACAGCCTCAATCTTGTCCGGCGACTTATGTAACCCTTCCTCATCAATCATGTGGCCACAATACGAGATTTGTCTCCTGAAGAACTCGCATTTGGGACGGTTGGCTCGTAGCCCATATTCCTGCAATCTCGTGAGCACCTGTTCCAGGTTGGCAAGGTGTTCATTATCATTTTCACCCGTAACCAGGATGTCGTCCAAATAACACTGGGTCCCCGGGATCCCTTGCAGGACTTGTTCCATTGCCCTCTGCCACATAACCGGGGCCGATGCTACCCCAAATACCAGTCGATTGTACTGGTAAAGGCCTTTGTGAGTGTTTATCGTGAGGTATTTCCTAGATGCTTCTTCCACCTCCATTTGTAGGCACGCTTGAGCCAGGTCAATCTTTGTAAAACATTTCCCTCCAGATAGTGAGGCGAAAATACCTTCTATCCACGGAAGCGGATACTGTACTGTGTGCAGGACTGGGTTCACAGTCACCTTGAAGTCCCCACAGATGCGAACCTTCCTTGGCTCCCCAGACGTGCTGCTCAATGCTTTCTTCATTACAGGAACGATAGGTGTGGCCCACTCACTCCAGTCCACCTTAGACAGCACCCCCGAACGCTCCAGACTCTCCAGTTCAGCTTCCACAGCTGGGCGTATCGCGTGAGGCACCGGTCTGGCCTTGAAAAATTTTGGGGTTGCGTTATCCTCAATCTTTATGGTTGCCTTTACTCCTTTTAGAGTCCCAAGTCCTTGTTGGAACATCTCTTCTGCGTCAGATAGAATTTGTGACAGACGTCCAGGTGCAACGTCATCATCTTTTTTGTCAGTCACAGTTAGTGCCAGAATGGAATGCCAATCCAATTGTAGTCTTTGGATCCATTCACGTCCCAATAATGGTGGTCCTCCATCTCGTAGTATATACATGTATAGTTTCTGTGTTTCCTTTCCGTTATATTCAACTGGCACCCTTAATTTTCCTCTGGGGTAGACCATTTTGCCCCGTGTATGTCTTCAATACAATGGACGTGTCCTTTAAGGGTATGTGTGAGAATAGCCACTCATAGTCTCGTCGATTCATGACAGTTAGGGGTGATCTTGTGTCCAATTCCATCTTCACTGCGGACCCTGCTATCCTGAGGGTGACCCAAATGGTTCGGTGACCTTCTTTTGCGATCACGTTGTGTAACTTTAAGCAACTTACTCGCCTGCTCCCGGAGTCCTTATCACTCTCCTGATCATCTGAACTACTATCTGTCAGTTTCTTTACTTTCCTGTACTGTTCCTTAGTAGTTCTTGTCGTGTTGGTTTTCTTTCCTGACCTGCAGACTCTTGCTATATGTCCCATTTTCCCACATTGCCTGCATATTTTGTCTTTAAACCAGCAGTCCTTCTGCTCATGGGTTGTTCTGCCGCAGCGATAGCACTTTTCGGCTCCATACGCCATTTCGTTAGCGCTGTATTCTTGTGGTTTCTGTTGTATTTCCGCAGCTCCCCGTGCTGCTGCTTCGTAGGATACTGCCACGCTGAAAGCCTGTTCTAGCGTCAGGTCCTTTTTTGAAAGTAGTCGCTTCTGGGTTCCTTCACCCTGGAGCCCGTAGACAAACTTATCCCGTAAGGTGTCTGCCAGTCCTGCTCCGAACTGGCAGTGCTTCGATAACTTGCGTAGTTCCATAAGATAGTCAGCATTGCTCTCATCTTTGTGCTGGTTTCATTTATGGAACTTGAATCTTTCTGCTATCAGCAGTGGTGTAGGGCTTAGGTGTTCCTGTAAGATATGAATAATCTCCTCAAAACTTTTCTCCATTGGTTTAGCTGGGGTAATTAAATTCCGCAATAGGCCGTACGTACTCGCACCCATCAGATTTAATAATACCGACGCCCTCTTTCCATCAGCCACCTCATTTGCCTTGCAGTACACTTCAATTCTTTCCACATACGTGGTCCAGTCTTCTACCTCGTTGTCGAAAGCAGTGATACTGCCACTTTTCGGCATCTTGGGCAATTTAAAATGGCGCCTCCTGCGCTTTTGCTTCTTCCCCAATGGAATAAAATGGCGCCTCCCGCGCTTTTGCTTCTTCCCCAATGGGATAAAATGGCGCCTCCCGCGCTTTTGCTTCTTCCCCTTACTGCCACGCTGCTCCTAGCATTCTACGGGGTAATGGCGGTGAGCCGCAGCTTCGGCACGTCTCGCTTTCCTTCCCTCCCGTTTAGTTTCTCGCCGCTGTCCTGTTCTCAAGCACCGACCGCGCCCTGTGCGCTCCACCCTCTCTCTCTTGTTTTCTTTTCCCGGCGACGCTGCGCGGCTCAATTTGTAGAGCCGCTCGATCGAGCTTGAGCCCGCCGCAGTCCGGAAGGGTTAGCGCACTAACTGCTACCAGCACGATTCGCTGGAACCACAGTCTCTCCTGCAATTTTCCAAATACCGATGGATTCTTTGGGCGGTTGCCCTCGTTCGACGCCCGTTGCTCAGACTACGACCTTCCAGGACCTTGTTTTCAGGTGAGATCCCGTGAGATGATGACACACTGCAGGTGAGTTTGAACTTACTAGTCGCCACTCTAAATTCCGCGCCTCAATAATACATGGACTTCGGGAGAACAGTTTAACAGGTACTTAACTGAACAAGAGGCAGCTTGAATCTGAAACTACGGAAGCCTGCTAGGGCCCTTTATACAGGGGTGCTCACTGCCAGTACTGCAGTCTAAGACCAGTTATTCCCTTAAAGGTACATACTCAACACAAACACTCAAACAGACACACAGCACACATTAACACACAAACAGACAAACAGCACACACTAACATGCAAACACTCACAAGCTCACACTAACACTCAAACAAATACACAGCACACCCTAACACTCAAACACACACACTAACACTCAAACACACACAGCACACACTAACATTCAATCACACATACATCTCTCACTAACACTCAAACAAACATGCACAGCACACATTAACACTCAAACACACACAGCACACACTAACACTCAAACAAACACACACAGCACACACTAATGCTCAAACACACACATCACACGCTAACACTCAAACACACACAGCACACACTAACACAGAAACGCAGACAGCACACACTACCACTCAAACACACATACAGCACACACTAACACACAAACACATACAGCACACACAAACACTTAAACACACACACAGCAAACACCAACACTGAAACACACACACACAGCACACACTAACACTCAAACAGCCACACAGCACACACAAACACTCAAACAGACACACAGCATATACTAACATTCAAACACACACAAGCTCACATTAACACTCAAACAAACACAAACAGCACACACTAACACTCAAACACACACATCACACACATCACACACTAACACTCAAACACACACAGCACACACTAACATTCAATCAAACATACATCTCACACTAACACTCAAACAAACACTCACAGCACACACTAACACTCAAACACACATACAGCACACACTAACACTTAAACACACTAGCAGCACACACAAAACACTCAAACACACACAGCACATACTAACAGTCAAACACACACACAGCACACATTAACACTCAAACACACACACACAGCACACATTAACACTCAAACACACACACACAGCACACACTAGCACTCAAACACACACAGACTACACACTAACATTCAAACAAACACACATCACACACTAACACACAAACACAGACAGCACACGCGAACACTCAAACACACATACAGCACACACTAACACACAAACACAGACAGCACACACTAACACTGAAACACACACACAGCATACACTAACACTCAAACAGACACACAGCACACACTAACATTCAAACACACACAAGCTCACACTAACACTCAAACAAACACACACAGCACACACTAACACTCAAACACACATAAAACTCACTAACACTCAAACACACACAGCACACACTGACACTCAAACACACACAGCACAGCACTCACCATCACCAACACACACATAGTACACATTGACACTGAAACACACACAGCACACACTAACACTCAAACACACACAGCTCACACTAACACGCAAACAGATACACACAGCATACACTAAGACTCAAATCCACACAAATAGCACACACTAACACTAAAACACACACACACAGAACACACTAACTGTAAAACAGATACACAGAGCACACACTAACATGCAAACACACACAGGACACACTTACACTCAAATACAGACAGCAAAAATTAACACTCAAACAGACACAGCACACACTAACACTCAAACAGACACAGCACACACACTGAAAAACACACAGCACACACTAACACACAAACAAACACAGCACACACTAACACTCAAACACACACACAGCACACACTAACATTGAAACACACACACACAGCACATGCTACCATTCAAACACACACACAGCACACACTAACACTGTAAAACAGACAGAAAACACTAATACTCAAACACACACACAGCACACACTAACACTCAAACACACACACTAACACTCAAGCACACACACAAAGCAGATGCTAACACTTAAACACGCACACAGCTCACACGATCACTGAAAAACAAACAGCACACACTAACACTCAAATGCACACACAGCACACATAAACACACAAACACACATGCACAGCACATGCTAACATTCAAACACACACAGCACATACTAACACTGAAAAACACACAGCACACACTAACACTCGAACACACAGAGCAAACACTAACACTCAAACACACACACAGCACACACTAACACTCAAATACACACACAGCACATGTGGTGTATGTAACCTGTTCCATCTTAAGAGAACTTAAGCCTGTTCCACCTTAAGAGATGTACTACTTTCTCTGGCTGCTGTATACGTAATACCGGTGGTGACCACCGGTATATAAGCACTGTGTAGTAATATTGTATTTAATATTAGTCCTGACCTCCAACCAGTAAAGACCTGTTGAACTTTAAGCTTGTAGTCTGTGTTAGTAATTACAACTAGAACACACAGACTTAACAGTGGCGACGAGTCCGATTCTTACCCTGCGGCAGTTTATATCCACGGCGGCTTCGTCCACAGAACAGACGTCGAAGAGAGGCTTCCACCCTCATCACCCTGCTGGAAGACACGTCGCGCGGCAGACATCGAGAAACCAGAGTGCAGAAGACATCCTGAACTCGAAGCCTCCATCAGCGGCTGTCAGCTATCTTCTTTCTACCTCGGTGGTGGGTAAGCCGGGCAGCGACGTGACCAGAAAGTCGGCCGCATTGGCTGTACAGACGGGGAGGGAAGACGGAGGAATAAGGGCGGTGAGATCGATCGCGACCGGAGATAAGGGCCGGGCCGCATTCGGGCCGAAAGGCGCAGCGCGGGGACATCGATCGTGGCTGGTGATAAGGGCCGGGCCGCATTCGGGCTAAAAAGGCGCAGCGTCTGGGGCAACTGAAGGCGCGAGAGCCGCGGTGAAGCGGAGACAGCGTCGGTGGACGGGTGAAGACCGCCAAGCGCGGGAAAAACGCCATTTTGTAGGCGGAGGACGAAGACAAGAGCGGGAAGCTGCCATCTTGGATAAAAATAAAAATTAATTAAATTACAACGATGCCTAAACATGGGAACATTAATACCTTTGATAGCGACATCGAAGATTGGGCCATGTATGTAGAACGCATACAAAATTATTGTAAAGCAAATAAAATCCCAGATGAAGAGAAAGCACTAACATTATTAAACTTAATGGGTGCAAAGACATACGGGCAATTGAAACACCTTTTATCACCAGATGAACCGGCGGATAAGACGTTCGAGGAGATTGTTACTGTCCTGAAAAATCATCTAAACCCCACGCCGCTGATGCTAGCGGAACGATTTAAATTTTACAGCAGAAGGCAGCTGAAGGATGAAAGCAATGCTGAATATTTAATGGAATTGCGTAAGCTAGCAAAGTACTGTCAGTTTGGAACGAGACTGACAGAGGCGCTATGAGATAAATTTGTGTGTGGTTTATTAAAAGAAGATACACAAAAGCGACTGCTCGAGAAGAATGAGCTGACGCTTGAGAAAGCGGTCACTATGGCAGCAGCACACGATGCCGCAGCGAGAGGCATGGCAGTAATGCAGCTATGGTCACCGGAACTCAGTACAAATAAATTGGGTTTGAGTACTGTAAAATGTTATCGTTGTGGAAAGACAACGCACGATCAGAACCAGTGTTGGTTTACAAACCAAGAATGCAGAACGTGTGGCAGGCTTGGCCACATAGCTAAAGTATGCCGGTCAGGAAAGAAGACCAGCAACAAAAAGTCACCGCAAGGCAAATACATAAAGGTACACAAGGTGACAAAGAACAGTTCGGCCGAACAGAAGTCAGATTCAGACGCTAGCAGTAATGAACTGGGTAGCTTAAGAGTACACAACGTTGGTAAGGATGCAGATCTCCAGACAATTTGGGTCACCCTTCAGATAGCAGGAGTCCAAGTAAAGATGGAATTGGACACTGGATCGGCATTGACGGTCATGAATAAGAAAGATTACAAAAGGTTATTCCAATATATTCCCCTACGGGATACGGAGATTATATTGAAAACATACATGGGGCAAAGAGTGTACCCCATCGGAAAGATAGAGGTAAAAGTGGTCCACAAGGGCGAAGAAAGCCAAGTAATGGACTTATATGTGCTACCTGAAGGAGGTCCACCACTACTGGGATGGGAGTGGATTAGGAAAATGAATATGGACTGGCACTCCTTGAAGGCACTAACGGTAGATTCCGGGGAAACCGATGTCAAACCTAAACGATTGTCCAAAATATTGGATGATGCTAAAGAGGTGTTCCAGCAGGGACTGGGAACACTGAGAGGAATTGCGGCAAACAGCAAGATTGATGAACATGCACACCCAAAATTTTTTAAAGCCAGACCGGTACCCTATGCAATACGACCTACTGTAGAAGCGGAACTGGAAGCGCTAGAATGTTCACGTGTACTGTCTAAGGTAGATTGGAGTGAGTGGGCTATGCCCATTGTTCCCGTTATGAAATGTCCTTCGAGCAACAAGCCAGGAGAACCAGGGAAGGTTCGCATCTGTGGAGATTTCAAAATCACCGTTAATCCGGTGCTTCACACGGTGCAGTATCCGCTTCCGCGGATTGAGGATATTTTTGCTTCGTTGTCTGGCGGGAAACACTTCACCAAGATAGACCTGGCGCAGGCGTACTTGCAGATGGAGGTTGAAGAAGAGTCACGCCAATACCTCACGATCAACACGCATCGAGTTTTGTACCGGTACAATAGGCTGGTTTTTGGAGTGGCATCGGCTCCAGCAATTTGGCAGAGGGCCATGGAGCAGGTATTACAGGGAATTCCAGGCACAATGTTACCTGGACGATATTCTGATTACAGGTGATGGTGATGAAGAACACCTCGCAAACTTGGAACTGGTGCTCAACAGACTGAAAGAACATGGACTTAGAGTTAATCGGCAGAAATGTGAGTTCTTCCAGAAGCGGATCTCGTACTGTGGTCATGTCATTGACCGGGAGGGGCTTCATAAGTCTCCTGACAAGATAGAGGCAGTTGTAAAGGCTCCTGCTCCGGATAATGTCTCTCAGTTGAGGTCGTTTCTAGGATTGATTAACTATTACCATAAATTTCTACCAAATCTATCCACGGTACTGCACCCGCTAAACGCTCTTTTACAGAAGGGGGTACCATGGGAATGGAGCGAAAACTGTAAGAAGGCATTTTGCAAAAGCAAAGAATTGATCACCTCAGAGGAAGTGTTGGCTCACTTCAACCCGACACTGCCTATTCGGTTGGCTTGTGATGCTTCTCCATATGGTATTGGGGCAGTACTCTCACACAAGTTGCCAAATGGCACGGAAAGGCCAGTCGTGTTTGCATCCAGATTATTGACCTCCGCTGAGCGCAACTATGCGCAGATCGATAGGGAGGCTCTCAGCCTTGTATGGGGAGTCAAGAAGTTTAATCATTACCTGCAGGGCCAAAAATTCACACTTCTGACAGACCATCAGCCGTTGGTATCCATTTTTAACCCTAAGAAGGGTGTTTCAGTGATGACAGCACAGCATCTCCAGAGATGGTCCCTTTTCCTAGGGGCACATCAATATCAAATAGAATTCAAAGGTACGAAACAGCATGGCAATGCTGATGGGCTGTCGCGCCTGCCACTACCTGAAGAAGAAGAAACGACGAAAGTTGACCCTGTTGAGTTATTTCATTCGACCATCATCAAGTGTTTACCAGTCACCAATGCAAGTATTGAAAGAGAAACCAGGAACGACCCAACACTGTCCAGAGTCTACGAGGTGATGGTGAAAGGATGGCCAACACGTGGTGATCCTCTGTTACCGGCATTCTCGGCAAGGCGAGACCAGCTGTCCGTCTGCCATGGTACTTTGATGTACGGGACAAGAGTGATTATTCCTCCCAAGTTAAGGGAAAGAGTTCTAAAAGAACTGCATGAAGGTCATCTGGGGGGAGTTAAGATGAAAAGTCTTGCTAGGGCTTATGTATGGTGGCCGGGTATTGACCAACAGATAGAGGAGTTGTCGAAAAGCTGCGCTGGGTGCCAAAAAGTGCAAAATGCACCTCCGATCGCACCACTACACCCATGGGAATGGCCTTCAGCCCCATGGCAATGCGTACATATTGACTTTTCTGGTCCATTCATGGACTCCATGTTCCTAATTGCGGTGGACGCACATTCCAAATGGCCAGAAGTGATCAAGATGAATACCACTACTTCAGAAAAGACAATTGCGGTGTTAAGAACAATATTCGCAAGGAACGGATTGCCAGAACAGATCTGTTCGGACAACGGACCACAGTTCGTGTCGGAAGAATTCCAAAAATTCTTAATGAAGAATGGGGTGAAACATTATACCTCTGCCCCATATCATCCGGCGACAAATGGGTTGGCCGAGAGATTTGTCCAAACATTCAAAAAGGCCATGAACGATGATCAGATTCCGCTACAGCACAAGGTGGACAATTTTCTAATGGCATATCGAAACGCCGCTCATGCAGTGACTAACCAAAGTCCTGCCATGATGTTTTATAACAGGAGGTTGCGGTCCAGGTTGGACTTGTTAAAACCAAATGTGCAGAGGGAAGTGGAAAACAAACAGTTCCGACATATTAATAACAAGTCCACTCGAAGTTTCGACGTAGGACAACCAGTGTTGGCAAGGGGCTATGGAAACGAAAAATGGCAGTCCGGAACAATTCGGGCCAGACAAGGACCTCTGATGTACACAATAGATATTGGTAACAATGTGATAAGGCGTCATGCGGATCAACTGGTAGAATCAAGAGCAAGGGTCGAACCCATGGTTGCGACAGAGACAACTGTGGAAGACGTTAATGAACCTGAAGCATCTACCTCGGCAGGGAATGTACCTGATGATGGTAACACCCAATGCATGGGAGACCAACTAGAGGAGTCACCTCAGCAACAGGAATCAGAGAGCACTGAAAGGCGTTATCCAAACCGAATCAGAAGGCCTCCTGAGAGACTGAACCTTTGAACTGTTTATACCTGAAGGTTTATATGTTATTATGTTATGTTAAATGGGGATATGACTGTTAAGCTAAAAAGGGAGGATTGTGGTGTATGTAACCTGTTCCACCTTAAGAGAACTTAAGCCTGTTCCACCTTAAGAGATGTACTACTTTCTCTGGCTGCTGTATACGTAATACCGGTGGTGACCACCGGTATATAAGCACTATGTGGTGATATTGTATTTAGTATTAGTCCTGACCTCCAACCAGTAAAGACCTGTTGAACTTTAAGCTTGTAGTCTGTGTTAGTAATTACAACTAGAACACACAGACTTAACAGCACACACTAATTCAAACAAACTCACAGCATACACTATCACTCAAACACACATATACAGCATATACTAACATGCAAACAAACACAGCACAAACTAACACTCAAACACACATACACACAGCACTCACTAACACTAAAGCACACACAGCACATACCAACACTCAAACAGACACACACAGCACATACTAACACACAAACACACACAGCACATACTAACGCTCAAAAACACACACACAGTACTCACTAACACCCAAACACACACACTAACACTAACACTGAAACACACACATCACACACTAACACTCAAACACACATGGCACACACTAACACACAAACACACACAGCACACACTAACACTCAAACAGAGAGAGCAAAAACTAACAGTCAAACACAAACACACAGCACAAACACAAACACAAGCACAGAGCACACACTAACACTCAAACACACACACAGCACATTATAAAACTCAAACACACACATTCACAGCACACACTAACACTCAAACAAACACACACAGCACACACTAGCCCTCAAGCACACACAGCACACACTAACACTCAAACACACACACACAGCACGCACTAACACTCAAACACACACACACAGCACACAGTAACACTCAAACACTCACACACAGCAAACACTACCACTCAAACACTCACACACAGCACACACTAACACTCAAACACACACACGACGCAAAATAACACTCAAACAAACACACAGCGCACACAAACACACAAACACACACAGGACACACTTACACACAAATACAGGCAGCAAACACTAACACACAAACACACACAGCACACACTAACACACAAACATACACAGCACACACTAACACTGAAACACATACAGAGCACACACTAACTTGCAAACACACACACATCACACAGTAACATGCAACACACACAGCACACACTAACACTCAATCACACACAGCACAAAATTACACTCAAACACACACAGACAGCACACACCAACACTTAAACACACACATAGCAAAAACCAACACGGAAACACACACACACATCACACACTAACACTCAAACACACACATCACACACTAACACTCAAACACACACATCACACACTAACACTCAAACACACACAGCACACACTAACATTCAATCACACATACATCTCACACTAACACTCAAACAAACACTCACAGCACAAACTAACACTCAAACACACACACAGGACATACTAACACTTAAACACACTAACAGCACACACAAAACATTCAAACACACACAGCACATACTCACAGTCAAACACACAGACAGCACACACTAACACACAAACACAGACAGCACACACTAACACTTCAACACACACACATCAAACACCAACACTGAAACACACACACAGCACACACAGCACACACTAACACTCAAACCGACACAAAGCACACACTAACATTCAAACACACACAAGCTCACACTAACACTCAAACAAACACACACAGCACACACTAACACTCAAACACACACAGCGCACTCTAACATTCAATCACACATACATCTCACACTAACACTCAAACAAACACGCACAGCACACACAAACACAGTCAGCACACACTAACACTTAAACACACACAGCAAACAACAACAATGAAACACACACACACTGCACACACTAACACACATACAGACACACAGCACACACTAACATGCAAACACACACAAGCTCAC
The DNA here is from genome assembly GCF_052327205.1 of Somniosus microcephalus. Lineage (NCBI taxonomy): Eukaryota > Metazoa > Chordata > Chondrichthyes > Squaliformes > Somniosidae > Somniosus > Somniosus microcephalus. Next base: position 151,088,584 of record NC_140989.1, on the reverse strand, counting down.
ATTAACACTCAAACAAACACACACAGCACACACTAACACACAAACACAGACAGCACACACTAACACTTAAACACACACACAGCAAACACCAACACTGAAACAAACACACACTGCACACACTAACACTCAAACAGACACACAGCACACACTAACACACATACAGACACACAGCACACACTAACATTCAATCACACATACATCTCTCACTAACACTCAAACAAACACGCACAGCACACACTAACACTTAAACACACTAACAGCACACACACAACACTCAAACACACACAGCACATACTAACAGTCAAACACACACACAGCACACATTAACACTCAAACACACACACACAGCACACACTAGCACTCAAACACACACAGAGTACACACTAACATTCAAATGCACACACATCACACACTAACACACAAACGCAGACAGCACATGCAAACACACAACTATAAACATAGCACACACAAACACACAAACACACACACATCACACACTAACACACAGACGCAGACAGCACACACTAACACTTAAACACACACGCAGCAAACACCAACACTGAAACACACACACACAGCACACACTAACACTCAAACACACACATCACACACTAACACTCAAACACACACTAACATTCAATCACACATACATCTCACACTAGCACTCAAACAAACACACACAGCACACACTAACACTCAAACACACACACACACACTAACACTCAAACACACACAGCAAACACTAACACAGAAACACAGGCAGCACACACTAACACTCAAACACACATACAGCACACACTAACACACAAACACAGACAGCACACACTAACACTTAAAAACACACACAGCAAACACCAACACTGAAACACACACACACAGCACAAACTAACACTCAAACAGACACACAGCACACACAAACACTCAAACAGACACACAGCATACACTAACATTCAAACACACACAAGCTCACACTAACACTCAAACAAACACTCACAGCACACACTAACACTCAAACACACACACAGCACACAGCACACACTAACACTTAAACACTCTAACAGCACACACTAACACTCAAACAGACACACAGCATACACTAACATTCAAACACACAAGCTCACACTAACACTCAAACAAACACACACAGCACATACTAACAGTCAAACACACACACAGCACTCATTATCACTCAAACACACACACACAGCACACACACAGCACACACTAGCACTCAAACACACACAGAGTACACACTAAAATTCAAACACACACACAGCACACATTAACACACAAACGCAGACAGCACACACGAACACACGAACACACACACAGCACACACAAACACACAAACACAGACAGCACACACTAACACTCAAACACACACAGCACACTAACACTCAAACAAACACACAGAGCAAACACTAACACTCAAACATACACAGCACACACAGACACTCAATCACACACACATCACACGCTAACACTCAAACACACAGCACACACTTACACTCAAACACACACACAGCACACTAACACTCAAACGCACACACTGCACACATGAACAATCAAACACACACAGCACACACTAACACACAAACATACACAGCACACACTAACACTCAGAAACACACAGCAGACACTAACACTGAAACAGATATTCAAAACACACACTAACATGCAAACACACACACACATCACAAAATAACATGCAACACACACAGCACACAATAACACACAAACACACACAGCAAAAAATAACACTCAAACACACACACACAGCACATACTAACAGGCAAACACACACAGCACACACTAACACTCAAACACATGCAGCATACACTAACACTCAAACACACACACAGAGCACACACTAACACTCAAACACACACAGCACACTAAACCTCAAACAAAAAAAGACACACTAACACTCAAACAGACACAGCACACACTAACACTCAAACACACACAGCAAACACTAAAACTCAAACACACACAGCACACATTAACACTCAAACACACACAGCAAACACTAAAACTCAAACACACACAGCACACATTAACACTGAAACAGAAAACCAGAGCACACACTAACACGCAAACACACACAGCACACACTAACACTCAAACACACACAGCACACACTAACACTCAAACACACACACACAGCACACACTAACACGCAAATGCACACAGCACACACTAACACTCAAACACATACAGCCCTACTAACACTCAAACACACACAGGACAAACTAACAATCAAACACTCAAACACACAAACAGCACACACTAACACTGAAAAACACACAGCACACACTAACACTGAAACACACTAACAGCTCACACTAACACTCATACACACTTACAACTCCCACTAACACTAAAACACACTCACAGCACACACTAACACTCAAACACACACACAGCACACACTAACACTTAAACACACTAACAGCACACACTAACTCTCAAACACACACAGCGCACACTAACACTCAAACACACATGCACAGCATATGCTAACATTCAAACAAACACAGCAAACACTATAACACTGAAAAACACACAGCACACACTAACACTCAAACACACACAGCAAACACTAACACTGAAACACACTAACAGCTCCCACTAACACTCATACGCACTTACAACTCCCACTAACACTAAAACACACTCACAGCACACACTAACACTCAAACACACACACAGCGCACACTAACACTCAAACAAAGAGAGCAAACACTAACACTGAAACACACTAACAGCACACACTAACTCTTAAACAAACTAACAGCACACACTAACACTCAAACACACACAGCACATACTAACACTCAAACACACACAGCACACACTAACATACAATCACACATACATCTCACACTAACACTCAAATGCACACACAGCACACACTAACTTTAAAGTCCGCGCCTCAATAATACACGGACTTCGGGAGAACAGTTTAACAGGTACTTTACTGAACAAGAGGCAGCTTGAAACTGAAACTACAGAAGCCTGCTAGGGCCTTTTATACAGGGGTGTTCACTGCCGGTACTGCAGTCTAAGACCAGTTATTCCCTTAAAGGTACATACACAACAATTCCTCCCCTTTTAGATAAACAGTACATAACATTCATTTAACAACTAAATAATAACTAATTACAATTACAATTACAATTTTCTCAGTAATATATATATCAACTGAAATAGTCATTTATAAGTTCAGTCTTTGAGGAGGCTTCCTGATCCGTACTGGATAGCGCCTTTCTCAAGTATCCTGTTCTGGCGGTGGAGTCAATTCTGGCTCATTGTCATTGGTTGGTTCGTCAGCTTCCAATACCCCTGCTTCTGAGGTAGACGCAATCTGTACTTCGGGCTCATTACCAGGTGCACATGCTTGTGGTACAGGTTTGGCTTGTTCCTGTGACTCTAGAATCTGGTCAGCATGGCGTCTCACGATGCTCTCTCCAACGTCCACTGTGTACATTAGTGGTCCCTGCTGTGTGCAAATCGTGCCTGGCTGCCATTTTTCTGTTCGGTAGTCGCAGCCCAAGACTGGTTGCCCTATCTTGAAGCTCCTGGTTGGCTTCTCATTTATGTGCTGGAACTGCTTATCCTCAACATCTTGTCTTATGTTTGGTTTGTGCAAATCCAAGCGACATCTTAGTCTCCGGTTGAAAAACAGTACGGCTGGAGTTTGGTTGGTTACTGCATGTGTTGCATTCTGGTAAGCAAACAGGAAGTTATCCACCTTGTGTTGCAGTGGTATGTTGTCATTATACATTGCCTTTATGGCCTTTTTAAAGGTCTGAACAAACCTCTCAGCCAAGCCATTTGTGGCTGGATGATATGGGGCAGATGTGTAATGTTTCACCCCATTATTCTTCAGGAACCTCCGGAAATCCTCAGACACAAACTGTGGGCCATTGTCGGAACAGATCTGTTCTGGCAACCCATACCTGGCGAAGATGGTCCTTAGGACTGCAATAATTTTCACCGTGGTGGTGGAGGACATTTTAATGACTTCTGGTCATTTCGAATGGGCGTCCACAGCGATTAGAAACATTGGGCTAGAAATTCAGTAGGCTTTGCGCCCAGTTTTCGCCCAAAGAGGGCTTTTGCACCACTTGCTGAGCTTTCCCCGATATTCAGCGCTGCGGTAATGGCGGCATTAGCCAGTAGCGCTGCGCCACCACCGATGACGTCATCGGTGTGCGCAGTGCCCCGCTACCGCCCCGCTACCGGCCTGACCGCCATATTGAGTTGCGGCCACCTCTTCCGCGGCGGCCGCAAACAGCGATCAGAAAACGGGGCCGAACTGATGCGGTAGTGGGGCGAGTTAAGGCGGAGGTGCGGCCGGCCGCTTTTTCGGCGGCCGCCTGCCCGCATCTCCTTCCCCGGCCTCCTCCACCCCACCCCCCGCAGCATTGCCAGCTGTTTTCCGGGAGCCCGGCACTTCTCCGTGGTGCCGGGCTCATTTGCCGGCACTAGCGAGCGGCGATCTCGCTGTTGCAGGCACCTCCCCCTTAAGAGAGGGAGGAAGGCTTGCAGTACCGCAGCCTGCCGCTCCGCAGCGGGTGGCGCTGCGGCACTTAGCACGCCGATATTCAGTTTCAGCGCCCCAAGCGGGGGCGCCGAAACCCTTGATTTGCGGCCGGCTTCGACTTGGGGTGCTGAAACTGAATTTCCGGCGGGCGCAAGTGGCTCCGCGCGCAGCGGTAATTTCTGGGCGCGAGCGAGCTGGCCGCCCCAAACTCAATTTCTAGGCCATTGAGTCCATAAATGGACTAGCGAAGTTAATGTGTGCCCGTTGCCATGGAGATGAGGCCCACTCCCATGGATGTAGCGGGGCCTGTGGTGGAGCGTTTTGGACCTTCTGGCATCCTGTGCATCTCTTGGTCATATCCTCGATTTCTTTATCGATTCCCGGCCACCACACAAACGCCCTGGCTAGGCTCTTCATTTTTACCCCTCCCAGATGACCCTCGTGAAGCTCATTGAGTACTCTATCTCTCAACTTGGGTGGAATTACCACTCGGGATCCACACATCAAGGTTCCCCGGCACACTGACAGCTGTTCTCTCCTTGGCGAGAATGCTGGCAACAGTGAGTCGCCATATGCTGGCCATCCCTTCACCGTCAAATCATAGACCCGAGAGAGTGTCGGGTCATTTCGGGTTTCCTTCTCAATACTTGCGTTTGTAACAGGCAAACATTCGATTATGGTCGCATGGAATATCTCCACAGGGTCCACTGCAGGTGCTTCTTCCACCGTAGGTAACGGAAGGCGCGACAGCCCATCAGCGCTTCCACGTTGTTTCGTACCTTTGTACTCTATGTCATACTGATGTGCCCCTAGAAAAAGTGACCATCTTTGCAGCCGTTGCGCCGTCATCACCGGAACGCCCTTCTTTGGGTTAAAAATTGAGACCAGGGGTTGATGATCAGTCAGTAGGGTGAATTTCTGCCTGTGCAGATAGTGATTGAACTTCTTCACCCCCCACACCAGGCTGAGGGCCTCCCTGTCAATCTGGGCGTAGTTACGCTCGGCTGAGGTTAGCGAGCGCGACGCAAAGACTATTCGCCTCTCTGAACCGTTACCTCAGTTGTGACACATTTTCTGGTGCTGGAGCCTTGACTACAGCCTCAATCTTGTCCGGCGACTTATGCAACCCTTCCTCATCAATCATGTGGCCACAATACGAGATTTGTCTCCTGAAGAACTCGCATTTGGGACAGTTGCCTCGTAGCCCTTATTCCTGCAATCTCGTGAGCACCTGTTCCAGGTTGGCAAGGTGTTCATTGTCATTTTTGCCCGTAACCAGGATGTTGTCCAATTAACACTGGGTCCCCGGGATCCCTTGCAGGACTTGTTCCATTGCCCTCTGCCACATAGCCGGGGCCGATGCTACCACAAATACCAGTCGATTGTACTGGTAAAGGCCTTTGTGAGTGTTTATCGTGAGGTATTTCCTAGATGCTTCGTCCACCTCCATTTGTAGATACGCTTGAGCCAGGTCAATCTTTGTAAAATGTTTCCCTCCAGATCGCGAGGCGAAAATATCTTCTATCCGCGGAAGCGGATACTGTACTGTGTGCAGGACTGGGTTCACAGTCACCTTGAAGTCCCCACAGATGCGAACCTTCCTTGGCTCCCCAGGCGACCTGCTCAATGCTTTCTTCATTACAGGAACGATGGGTGTGGCCCACTCGCTCCAGTCCACTTTAGACAGCACCCCCGAATGCTCCAGACTCTCCAGTTCAGCTTCCACAGCTGGGCGTATCGCATATGGCACCGGTCAGGCCTTGAAAAATTTTGGGGTTGCGTTATCCTCTATCTTTATGGTTGCCTTTACTCCTTTTAGAGTCCCAAGTCCTTGTTGGAGCACCCCTTCCGCGTCAGATAGAATTTGTGACAGACGTCCAGGTGCGACGTCATCATCTTTTTTGTCAGTAACAGTTAGTGCCAGAATGGAATGCCAATCCAATTGTAGTTTTCGGATCCATTCACGTCCCAATAATGGTGGTCCTCCATCTCGTAGTATATACATGTATAGTTTCTGTGTTTCCTTTCCGTTATATTCAACTGGCATCCTTATTTTTCCTCTGGGGTAGACCTTTTGCCCCGTGTATGTCTTCAATACAATGGACGTGTCCTTTAAGGGTATGTGTGAGAATAGCCGCTCATAGTCTCGTCGATTCATTACAGTTAGGGCTGATCCTGTGTCCAATTCCATCTTCACTGGGGACCCTGCTATCATGAGGGTGACCCAAATGGTTTGGTGATCTTCTTTTGCGATCACGTTGTGTAATTTTAAACAATTTAGTCACCTGCTCCCGGAGTCCTTATCACTCTCCTGATCTTCGGAACTACTATCTGTCAGTTTCTTTACTTTCCTGCACTGTTCCTTAGTAGTTCTTGTCGTGTTGGTCTTCTTTCCCGACCTGCAGACTCTTGCTATATGTCCCATTTTCCCGCATTGCCTGCATATTTTGTCTTTAAACCAGCAGTACTTCTGCTCATGGGTTGTTCTGCTGCAGCAATTGCAATTTTCGGCTCCATACGCCATTTCGTTAGTGCTGTATTCTTGTGGTTTCTGTTGTATTTCCGCAGCTCCCCGTGCTGCTGCTTCGTAGGATACTGCCACGCTGATAGCCTGTTCTAGCGTCAGGTCCTTTTTTGAAAGTAGTCGTTTCTGGGTTCCTTCATCTGGAGCCCGTAGACAAACTTATCCCGTAAGGTGTCTGCCAGTCCTGCTCTGAACTGGCAGTGCTTCGATAACTTGTGTAGTTCCGTAAGATAGTCAGCATTGCTCTCATCTTTGTGCTGGTTTCTTTTATGGAACTTGAATCTTTCTGCCATCAGCAGTGGTGTAGGGCTTAAGTGTTCCTGTAAGATATGAACAATTTCCTCAAAACTTTTCTCCATTGGTTTAGCTGGGGTAATTAAATTCCACAATAGGCCGTACGTACTCGCACCCATCAGATTTAATAATACTGGCACCCTCTTTCCATCAGCCACCTCATTTGCCTTGCAGTACACTTCAATTCTTTCCACATACGTGGTCCAGTCTTCTACCTCATTGTCGAAAGCAGTGATACTGACACTTTTCGCCATCTTGGGCGATTTAAAATGGCGCCTCCTGCGCTTTTGCTTCTTCCCCAATGGTATAAAATGGCGCCTCCCGCGCTTTTGCTTCTTCCCCTTCCTGCCACGCTGCTCCTAGCGTTCTATGGGGTAATGGCGGGGACCCGCAGCTTCGGCGCGTCTCGCTTTCCTTCCCACCATTTAGTTTCTCTCCGCTGTCCTGTTCTTGAGCACCGACCGCGCCCTGTGTGCTCCACCCTCTCTCTCTTGTTTTCTTTTCCCGGCGACGCTGCGCGGCCCGATTTGTAGAGCCGTTCGATCGAGCTTGAGCCCGCCGCAGTCCGGAAGGGTCAACGCGCTACCTGCTACCAGCACGATTCGCTGGAACCACAGTCTCTCCCGCAATTCTCCAAACACCGATGGATTCTTTGGGCGGTTGCCCTCAGTCGACGCCCATTGCTCAGACTACGACCTTCCAGGACCTTCCTTTCAGGCGAGATCCCCGTGAGATGATGCCACACTGCAGGTGAGTTCGAACTTCCTCATCGCCACTGTAAAGTCCATGCCTCAATAATACATGGGCTTCGGGAGAACAGTTTAACAGGTACTTTACTGAACAAGAGGTAGCTTGAAACTGAAACTACAGAAGCCTGCTAGGGCCTTTTATACAGGGGTGGTCATTGCCAGTACTGCAGTCTAAGACCAGTTATTCCCTTAAAGGTACATACACAACACTAACACTTAAACACATTAAAAGCACACACTAACACTCAAACACACACAGCACACACTAACATTCAATCGCACATACATCTCACACTAACACTAAAACAAACACGCACAGCACACACTAACACTCAAACACACACAGCACACATTAACACTCAAACAAACATACACAGCACACACTAACACTCAAACACACACATCACACACTAACACTCAAACACAGACAGCACACACTAACACAGAAACGCAGACAGCACACACTAACACTCAAACACATTTACAGCACACACTAACACACAAACACAGAAAGCACACACTAACACTTAAACACACACACAGCAAACACCAAAACTGAAACACACACACACAGCACAAACTAACACTCAAACAGACACACAGCATACACTAACATTCAAACACACACAAATTCACACTAACACGCAAACAAACACACACAGCACACACTAACACTCAAACACACACATCACACACTAACATTCAAACACACACAGCACTGACTAACATTCAATCACGCATACATCTCACACTAACACTCAAACAAACACGCACAGCACACACTAACACTCAAACACACAAAGCACACACTAACACTCAAACACATACAGCACACACTAACACTCAAACATGCAAATACACACAGCACACACAGACACTCAAACACACACACAGCACACTAACACTCAAACACACACACTGCACACATGAACAATCAAACACAAACAGCACACACTAAAACACAAACATACACAGCACACAGTAACACTCAAACACACACAGCACACACTAACACTGAAAGACATACACAGAGCACATACTAACATGCAAACACACACACACATCACACAATAACATGCAACACACAGCACACAACACTCAAACACACACAGCACAAAATAACACTAAAACACACACACACAGCACATACTAACTGGCAAACACACACAGCACACACTAACACTCAAACACATACAGCATACACTAACACTCAAACACACACACAGAGCACACACTAACACTCAAAAACACACAGCACACTAACCCTCAAACAAAAAAAGACACACTAACACTCAAACAGACACAGCACACATGAACACTCAAACACACACAGCACACATTAAAATGCAAACAGACACAGCAAACACTAAAAGTCAAACACACACAGCACACATTAACACTGAAACACAAACACAGAGCACACACTAACACGCAAACAAACACAGCACACACTAACACTCAAACACACACAGCACACACTAACACTCAAACACACACACACAGCACACACTAACACGCAAATGCACACAGAAGACACTAACACACAAACACATTGGGGCAGAAATTCGGGTCGGGGGCTTGCCGCGCGTGCAAGCCCCCGCTCTGCACTTACCCGATGCACCGGCCGTTGAGCTTCAGGGACGCCTGGAATTCCTGTTTTAAAATGTTGACTCCCGGGCAGCGTCTGACATCACACCGCCCAGGAGTGCAGCCAGCGCGAAGCCTGGAGCGCGCAGTGCAAGTGAGACATGCCCCTTGAGGTCTCATTTTAAAAGGACACGCCCCCAATGTTTCTCACAAGCTGCAAAGCATTTTTACACGTAGAGAAGCATTTTAAATAGGTTTTTGGTATTTTTAAGAAGCTTTTGGTAACTTTTATAAACTTTTAAAAACGTTTACATTATTTTGAAGAATCTGAAGTAGTTTTAAACAGAATTAAAGCGATTTAAAGACTTTTAAAAGCCCTGAAAGCATTTTTTTCATTCCATTTATTTAATTAGCAACGTCGTCGTTGTATGTGTCTTCACACTGTTCCCTTTTGGGGAACTGTATGAAGTGGTGGAAGGATTTCTGGCCGTGATTATCGCTCCTTCCGTGACCGTAACCATCTTTGTACCAGCCATTAGGATGGTTAGTCCTATGGCGGGAGGGTTTTACGGGCTCCCACAACCTATACGAGGGGGGGAGCCACCCACACCCACGGACGCAAATATCCCACTGGATGTCTACCCAGAATTTAGAGCCGGAGCTCCGACTCCACTTGCCGGGACTGTCTGGAGCGGGGTTAGAAACCCTACGCCGTGTGGCCCAGCGGCGGTGATGCTACCGCTACGCCAAAGGCCCACTCAGATTAGCAACGTGAAATGGCTGGAATGAGCACAATTCACGGCATTAAAAGAACTCACAATTGAACTGATGATGACCTCAGCAATCTCCTCAACGAGGTGGAGGCACAGCGCCTGCTCATCATTGGTAATGAGAAGTCCAAGACGCCGCAAAAAGGACAGATGATAGCTTGGTCTTTCAAGTGGCAGCATAGGGCTCCAGTCATGGGGAGGGAAAAGGCGCAGGAAACGTATGGGTGTCACCTTTTGCGTGGAGTGGGCCTTTTGCATAGCAGTAAGCATCCCCGCCGCTGGGCCAGAAGGAGTAGGGTTTCGAGCCCCACTCCAGGCAGTCCCGGCAAGTGGAGTCGGAGCTCCAACTATAAATTCTGGGTGGACATCCAGCGGGATACTTGCGTCCGCGGGTGTGGGTGGCCCCCCCCTCAGATGGGTTGTGGGAGCCCGTAAAACCCTCACGCCATAGGACTAACCACCCTAATGGCTGGTATGAAGCTGGTTATGGTCACGGAAGGAGCGTTAACGTGGCCAGAAATCCTTCCACCACTTCATACAGTTCCCGAAAGGGAACAGTGTGAGGATACATACGACGATGACCTCTTGTGCAATGCACCTCCTTGGACCCTCAGTCACAGATGCGAGGGGGCAAATCTTGCAATTGTTAAATTTTTCATTTTATTGACATGTAAAATGTTGGCCCAGTAATTCCGTTCCAAACGCGTGAGTATGGTCAGGATACTCACGCATCTGGCACAGCGCATGCGGGGAAAACCGGCATTTCCTGTCCTCTGAATGAAGGGGTTCAGAGGCAGAACGCGTGCGACTGCACAGGCAGCGCGTGCGCAGTAAAATTCGCCGGTTTCATTCATGCTTTCAGTGAGGTTAAGTCCTTACAACTTACACATGAAAAAAGCATGAGTACAGTTGCTCCAGAGGCTGCGGAGGAAGATATATTTTATCGTGGAGCTTCTGAAAGGCAATATTTTTGTTTGGGAAAGGGAGGAAAGTTATTTTAAGAAATGCTGAGGTAAGTTTTAAAGTTTATTTTTGTTTTTTAAAACGGGTTTTCAGTACTGTAGGTAGAAGGAGCAATTGTGGCTATGTGAATTGAATTTGCTGTGTTTATTAAATGTGAAAATGACTCCAACATTTTTAAGGAAGAAACTTTTCATCAGTAATATATTCTTTTAAGTAATTATGTATGTATGTCTGTATATATTCCTTTGCGTATATGTATGTATATATTCCTTTACTTATGTGTATGAATGTATGGCCTAGAAATTCAGTTGCGTTCGCCAGCCGTTAGCGCCATAAGAGGAGTAGATTTCGAGCGCTAGGCACTTAGCGCCCGGGCGCAGACGGATCTGCGCCTACGCCCAACTTCAGTTGACATTTAGCGCTGGCGCAAAGTGTTTGCGCGCACTCAGCTGCGCGCGCAGCTTATGACGTCATTTCGTCGTGCAACGCCGTTTGTGCGCCCCAAACCGGAACTTCAGTGGCGCCCGCCCAATGTGGGCATGGCGCTGTTAAGAACTGTGAAGTGGAATGCAGCAGAGGCCCTGCGGGCCTCGGGGAGCACTAATTAAAGGGCACTTAGACTGAACTATAAAGGCTAGCCATTTTGCTGCAATGACTTTAGTGCTACGGATTTCTGGACAGAGACCAAGGAAGAGACCTTACTGATTTGGGCCAACATAGGAGAGGTATTTTTGGCTTCTGGCCAGAGCTTGGAAATTTGACTCATTGTGATTTCACTGTTTGCAAGTATATTATGGGGGCTGCATGGGGTTCCAACCCTCAGTTCCAGCATTATGTGCGAAGGGCTCGCAGACGCTGTGTGAGAGGGGCAGCCATGCCTAGACGCAGAGGGGCCATCAGGCGTCGGCAACGTAGGCCTTACCCACTCAGGGAATACCGCCAGCAGGTGTCCTATCTCACCATGACTGCTGCGCAGTGTGTTAAGAGGCTGCGCTTCAGAAGGGAGGTGGTTGCAGAGATCTGCCAGCTGCTTCACAGAGATCTGCGCCCACAGCTGATGTGCAGGACGTCTCTGTCGGTGGAAGTGAAGGTCACGGTGGCTCTGAACTTTTATGCAAGCGGCTCCTTCCAAGCCGCTGCTGGGGACATAGCGAACATCTCCCAGTTCGCCGTGCATCGCTGCATCCGGCAGGTCACCGATGCCCTTTTCGCAAGGAGACACCAATTCATCTCCTTCCCCATGACCCTAGAGAGGCAGGAGCAGCGTGCAGTTGGATTTGCGAGGATCGCCGACTTCCCCATGGTGCAGGGCGCCATTGACTGCACGCATGTGGCTATGCGGGCACCTATCGACAATGCCGAGGATTACCGCAACCGGAAGGGCTACCATTCCCTCAATGTACAGCTGGTGTGTGACCACAGGCAGCGCATCCTAGCTGTCAAAGCCCGCTTTCCAGGCAGCAGCCACGATGCATTTATCCTGCGCCAGACTACTGTGGCTGACATGTTCCAGGCACAGCCTCCCCCAAGAGGATGGCTTATCGGGGACAAAGGCTATCCTTTGTGTACATGGCTCATGACCCCGCTCCGCGCGCCCAGGACCCCTGCTGAGGAGGCATACAACGAAAGCCATCAAGCCACAAGGAACATCATAGAGCAAACGATTGGCATCCTCAAGCAATGGTTCCGCTGCCTGGATCATTCCGGCAGATCTCTACAGTATTCGCTGGATAGAGTCTCCCAGTTCGTCGTCGTTTGCTGCATGCTGCACAACCTGGCTACCCGCAGGACTCAGGCACTGCCACCTCACGTTGGACCACCGCCTCAGGAGGATGAGCAGGAGGACCATGAGGAGGAGGAGGAGGAGGAGGAGGAGTACCAGCCCAGGAGGGAGCCACAAGGTCCAAGGGCCGTCCGTCGGCGGCTTATTGAACGACACTTCTAGGCCCCCTGTCAGGGAATGGCTTGTGGCAATGAAGGCACATGAATGCAGCCGCTCCGCAAGCCCTCAGCCGGTTAACGCAACAACCACTTAAAACATCACACATGGACAAGCTGAATAAATAAAAAGCTTTATTGAACAAACTCAGGGCCCTTCCCACATGAAACCCAAAAACAGACAAGACCCCCAAAAAACAGTCAAAAACATATCTCACTCCCACAACCTGGGGAGGAATAACAAAACTTATCCATCCAAATGGCCTTCATCCTCGGCCTTACCAAAATAAACCCCCCCCATACAGAACACAAACACCCCCATATAAAAAAACATTTGGCAACACACTCTACTTTGTGTGCCGAGAGGGCGAGTCCTTGTCCAGGCTTTTCCGGCCCCTGCCCGACCTGTTGCTCCGCCTCAACCTGGGCCCTGTGGGTGCTGCAAGGCTGGGGGAAGGCTCCTGAGGGGCACAATGCGTGACGGCAGATGCCCTTGGGGGTCGGCCTAGATGAGCTCCGGCCCTGGAGGGGCCGGCTGCTGACTGCTGCAGCTGTGGCTGGGCAGCATCAGTCTCTCCAGCAGCTCGTCGCAGCTTTGCTGGGGGAGTGGCAGTGGCGGCTGCAGCAATGGGGGCAAGCTGGCTGATGCCAGGCGCTCGCTGGTCGCCAGAGACACTGGCAGTCGGCCGGGCTGGCACTGCAGCAAGCGCAGCAATCTGGTGAAGGCCAGACCGCTGTGCAGCAGCAGCGCGGCGGGTGCCCTGGCGATGCGTGCGTGACACAGCGAGTGTGGCAGCAGTGATTGCCCGTACTGCCCTGGTCTGTGCCCGCATCAGACCAGCCAGTGACTGCACGGCACCACTCGTCAACTCTCCACTCACTGCCTGTGCTGCCCTGAATTCGGACCGACTCGCGTCCTGTGATGCCCTGAATTCTGCCCGACTCGCGTCCTGTGATGCCCCGAATTGTTCGAGACCCCTGGCCTGTGCTGCCGCGAGTTGGTCGAAACCCCTGGCCTGTGAGGCCCCGAAATCGGCCACACTATGAGCCAGGGACTCAATGGCCTCAGGCAACCGTGCCACAACCCCCATGAACTCGGTGTGGCGACGATCCGAGTCCGCGGACATTTGATCAAGGAGGCGCACCTCCTGGGCGAGGACCGTCTCTGGACTGGAGGCCGGACTCTCCCTCTGGGGAGAAGGCCGCCAAGCTGGCCGACCCTTCCCGCGTGGCTGGACGCCACTGGGCCCAGCAACTGCACTCCCCTGCAACACTTCCCCCCTCTGGGGAGAAGGCCGCCGTGCTGCCCGACCCTTCCCGCGTGGCTGGACGCCACTGGGCACAGGAGCTACACCCCCCTGCAACACTTCCCCCTGGCTCTCCTCCAGGCAAGACGTGTCCCCTCCATTGCCATCCCCTGGCGCGGATGAGGGTTCCCCCGATGTGCTGCCTTCCTCTTGCTCCTCGTCGTCCTCCTCTTCCGAGGGACTGACACTCGCAGCTTCAGGGACCTCCTCCTCACCAGCTGAAAGCAGGAAGGCACAAGAGTAGCTTTAGAGTGAGGACAGGGCGTCAGCGAGGGAGGCATGAGTGGTGGCATTATGCGCATTGGTCGGACAGTGGCAAAGGATGTAGATCTGAAGCGCAAGGGGAACGAGAGAGGTCCAAACGGTCATGTCCTTACCATTGGGGCCCAGCACAGGGTCGGCATCTCCAATTGCAATGGGGCCAATCACCCGGGCACCCATGAGTCGACCCACGCGCTCCTCCAGGTCACTGAGCTCCTGGAACTGGGCACGGCCTCCCCCGGTGACAGTCCGGCTCTTCAGATTCTCAGCCAGCTTGGCCTGCAAGAGAAAGGATGGCTTCTAAGTACAGTGTGGTGCCCTGTTGTTGTGTGCACTGCCTCCCATGGTCGAATAGCTTGGCCAGTGTGTAAAGTGCAGAAAGTGCTATTGATGTTCATGCCAGTGCCATAGCTGCTGGAGGAGGGCTGGCCATTAGGCCTTTGAGGTCCCTTTGCCCATAATGTGAGGTGCACATGCAAGGATGAGGAGGACACTGGAAAGGGTACTCACCCTGACCAACCGAGTGAGGTCGTTAAACTTTTTCCGGCATTGGTCACCAGTCCTGGCAACATCGCTGTTGGCTGTGACCCTCTGGCCGATTTCCCTCCAGGCTCTCCTGTACAGCCTCTTGGGAGCCTTCTTGCCACTGTCCGGGAACAAGATATCTCTTCTCCTCTCCAAAGCCCTAACCAGCACCTTTAAATCATGGGCAGAGAAGCGCTGCGCTCGCTCACGGGCCCTCTGCATCCTTGCTGGTGCTATTTCTCTCCAGCAGCAGTGTTTAGGCCTAGCTGGAGGGCTGCAGTATCCAAGGCGTGGCAGCAGACCAAGTTGACCCTTCCCCCTTTAAGAGCTGGCCGGCGCCAGGGTGTCTGCTGTCAATCAAAACATGACCGCACCTGCGCTGCGCCCGGCCTCGGCGGTATCAGTCTGCACCGCCGGCTTAGCGCCTAAAGATAGGGGTGCAACGCCAGTTTTAGCGCTCGAGCAAACTCCTTGGCCAAAGCTACTGAATATCGGCGAAGTGGCCTCCACTTTCCGGCGGGCGCAAACTTTAGCGCCCGCCTGACTTTACCGCCCCAAAAGTGGCTATACTGAATTTCTAGACCTATGTATTTAATTATGACTTTCAGAGAAAGTAACTTATTGGAAAATCATAATTAAATACATACATTCATACACATAAGTAAAGGAATATATACATATACGTAAAGGAATATATATGGACATACATACATAATTACTTAAAAGAATATATTACTGATGAACAGTTTCTTTCTTAAAAATGTTGGAAATGTTACATTACTCATTTTAGAACAGTCATTTTCACATTTAATAAACACAGCAAATTCAATTCACACAGCCACAATTGCTCCTTCTACCTACAGTACTGAAAACCCGTTTAAAAAAAAAATTAAACTTTAAAACTTACCTCATCATTTCTTAAAATAACTTTCCTCCCTTTCCCAAACAAAAATATTGCCTTTCAGAAGCTCCACGATAAAATATATCTTCCTCCGCAGCCTCTGGAGCAACTTTACACATGCTTTTTTCATGTGTAAATTGTAAGGACTTAACCTCACTGAATCCATGAATGAAATCGACGAAGTTCACTGCGCACGCGCTGCCTGTGCAGTCGCACACGCTGTGCCTCTGAACCCCTTCGTTCAGAGGACAGGAAATGCCGGTTTTCTCCGCATGCGCTGTGCATGCTGAAAACCGTCATTTCCTCCGGCCAGACGCGTGAGTACCCCGACCGCACTCACGCGTTTGGAACGGAATTACTGGGCCATTGTGCACTACAAACACTCAAACACTCACAGCACAAACTGTTGAGTCTGTGCTTTCAAATGTAGTTATGTTGAATAACTGGACACAGACTACAGAAATACTTAAACAGGTCTTTAGTAACTGAGGGTCAGGGCTGAACTGGAATACACTTTGCTCCACAGGGTTTATATACCGGTGTGGTCACCACCGGTACTACAATGTACAGGAGCCATCAAAAAGTAGTCCATCACCTTAAGGTATCCTCTTAAGGTGGTACAGGTTACATACACTACAATTCCTCCCCTTTTAGCTTAACAGTGTACACCCCAATTTAAACATTACATGGATAACATATATACAACTTTCACACAAAACTGTTCAAAGATTCAGGGCTAGAAATTCAGTAGGCTTTGCGCCCAGTTTTCGCCCAAAGAGGGCTTTTGCGCCACTTGCTGAGCTTTCGCCGATATTCAGCGCTGCGGTAATGGCGGCGTTAGCCAGTAGCGCTGCGCCGCCACCGATGACGTCATCGGTGTGCGCAGTGCCCCGCTACCGCCCCGCTACCGGCCAGACCGCCATATTTAGTTGCGGCCGCCTCTTCCGCAGCGGCCGCAAACAGCGATCAGAAAACGGGGCCGTCCTGTAGCGTTAGTGGGGCGAGTTAAGGCGGAGGTGCGGTCGGCCGCTTTTTCGGCGGCCGCCTGCCCGCACGTCCTTCCCCGGCCTCCTCCACCTCCCCCCCCCCGCGGCATTGCCGGCTGTTTTCCAAGAGCCCGGCACTTCTCCGTGGTGCCGGGCTCATTTGCCGCCACTAGCGAGCGGCGATCTCGCTGTTGCAGGAACCTCCCCCTTAAGAGAGGGAGGAAGGCCTGCAGTACCGCAGCCTGCCGCTCCGCAGCGGGTGGCGCTGCGGCACCTAGCGCGCCGATATTCAGTTTCAGCGCCCCAAGCGGGGGCGCCGAAACCCTTGAATAGCGGCCGCCTTCGAGTTGGGGCGCTGAAACTGAATTTCCGGCGGGCGCAAGTGGCTCCGCGTGCAGCGGTACTTTCTGGGTGCGAGCGAGCTGGCCGCCCCAAACTGAATTTCTAGGCCTCAGTCTCTGAGGCGGCCTCCTGATCCGGGCCGGATAACGCCTTTCAGGGGTCTCTGGTTCTCGTTGCTGGGGTGACTCATCCATTTGATCTCCTATGGATTGAACGTCATCATGTACGTTCGAGTCTGAGGTAGATGCTACAGGCTCAATAACTTCTTCAACTGGTGTCTCTGCCATAGACATGGGGTCGACCCTTGTTCTCGATTCCACAAGTTGGTCAGCATGACGTCGTATTACGTTCTCTCCAACGTCTACCTTGTACATCAAGGGTCCTTGTCGGGCACGAATTGTTCCGGATTGCCATTTATCAATCCTATAGTCCCTGGCCAACACTGGTTGTCCTATTTCGAAACTCCGAGTGGCCTTGTTATTTATGTGCTGGAATTGCTTGTTTTCGACTTCCCTACGCACATTGGGTTTTAACAAATCCAACCGGGACCGCAACCTCCTGTTATAGAACATTATGGCAGGGCTTTGATTTGTCACTGCATGCGTGGCGTTTCGATATGCCATCAGGAAATTGTCCACCTTGCGTTGTAGTGGAATATGGTCTTCGCTCATGGCCTTTATCGCCTTTTTGAACGTTTGTACAAATCTCTCGGCCAACCCATTGGCAGCCGGATGATATGGGGCAGATGTATAGTGTTTCACCCCATTCTTTTTCATGAATTTCTGGAATTCTTCTGACACGAACTGTGGTCCGTTGTCTGAACATATTTGTTCCGGCAACCCATTCCTTGCAAATATGGTTCTTAGAACTGCGATCGTCTTTTCAGAGGTAGTGGTCGACATCTTAATCACTTCTGGCCATTTAGAATGTGCGTCTACCGCTATCAAAAACATGGAATCCATGAATGGACCTGCAAAGTCGATATGCACACGTTGCCATGGGGTTGAAGGCCATTCCCACGGATGCAGCGGTGCAATTGGAGGTGCGTTTTGAACTTTTTGGCACCCTGAGCAGCTTTTAGTCAGATCCTCTATTTGTTTGTCGATACCTGGCCACCACACATAAGCCCTAGCAAGGCTTTTCATCTTAACTCCCCCCAGATGACCATCATGCAGTTCCTTCAGAACTCTCTCCCTTAATTTAGGAGGAATAATCCCCCTTGTTCCATACATCAATGTTCCTTGACAGACGGACAGCTGTTCTCGTCTGGCTGAGAATGCTGGTAACAGTGGGTTGCCATGTGCTGGCCATCCCTTCACTGTCAAATCGTAGACCCGAGACAGTGTCGGGTCGTTTCGGGTCTCTCTCTCAATACTCGCATTGGTGACTGGTAAGCATTCGATGATGGTCGAGTGAAATATCTCGACAGGGTCAACTGCCGGTGCCTCTTCCGCTGTAGGTAGTGGCAGGCATGACAGCCCATCAGCATTACCATGTTGCTTTGTACCTTTGAATTCGATATCATATTGATGTGCCCCTAGGAAAAGGGACCATCTCTGAAGCCTCTGCGCCGTCATAACCGGAACACCCTTCTTAGGGTTAAAAATGGAAACCAACGGCTGGTGATCTGTCAGCAGCGTAAACTTAACTCCCCACACGAGGCTGAAAGCCTCCCTATCTATCTGAGCATAGTTGCGCTCTGCGGAGGTCAATGATCTGGATGCGAACGCGACTGGCCTTTCCAAGCCATTTGGCAACTTATGTGAGAGCACTGCCCCGATACCATATGGAGAAGCATCACAAGCTAAGCGAATAGGCAGCGTTGGGTTAAAGTGAGCCAACACTTCCTTAGAGGTGATCAGTGCCTTGCTTTTTTGAAAAGCCCGCTTACAATCCTCGCTCCACTTTCATGGTACTCCCATTTGCAAAAGAGTGTTCAGCGGGTGTAACACCGTGGATAAATTTGGAAGAAACTTGTGGTAATAGTTAACCAACCCAAGGAACGACCTCAACTGGGATACATTTTCCGGAGCGGGAGCTTTCACAACAGCTTCGATCTTGTCAGGTGACTTATGGAGCCCCTCCTGGTCAATGACGTGGCCGCAGTACGAGATTCGCTTTTGAAAGAACTCACATTTCTGGTGATTAACTCTGAGTCCATATTCTTTCAATCTGGTGAGCACCTGCTTCAAATTCGCGAGGTGCTCCTTATCATCATCTCCTGTAATCAGAATGTCGTCCAGGTAGCATTGTGTGCCTGGAATTCCCTGCAATACCGGCTCCATGGCCCTTTGCCAAATCGCTGGAGCCGATGCCACTCCAAAAACCAGTCTATTATACCGATATAAGCCCTTATGTGTGTTGATCGTGAGATACTGGCGTGACGCTTCATCAACTTCCATCTGTAGGTACGCCTGCGCCAGGTCTATCTTGGTGAAGTGCTTCCCGCCAGACAGCGAAGCGAAGATATCTTCAATCCGCGGAAGCGGATATTGCACCGTGTGAAGAAACAGATTAACAGTGATCTTGAAATCGCCACAGATGCGAACCTTCCCAGGTTCCCCCGGCTTGTTGCTCAACGAACGCTTCATGACGGGAACAATGGGTGTGGCCCATTCGCTCCAGTCCACCTTTGACAGTACTCCTGAACGTTCTAGCCCTTCCAGCTCTGCTTCCACAGCAGGTCGTATCGCATAAGGTACCGGTCTGGCTTTGAAAAATTTTGGGTTTGCATGTTCTTCAACCTTGATGTTTGCCGTAATTCCTTTCAGTGTTCCCAGTCCCTGTTGGAACACCTCCTTAGCATCGTCCAATATTTTGGACAGTCATTTAGGTTGGACGTCGTCCTCTTTACAGGAATCTACAGTTAGTGCTTGTATGGAATGCCAGTCCACATTTATTCTCCGGATCCATTCCCGTCCCAGTAGTGGCGGACCTCCATCAGGTAACACATACAAGTCCATTTCCTGACTTTCTTTACCATTGTAGACCACATTTACCTTTATCTTTCCGATGGGGTATACTCTTTGCCCCGTGTATGTTTTCAATACAATCTCCGTATCCCTCAGGGGAATGTGTGAGAATAACCTTTTGTAATCTTGCTTATTCATGACCGTCAATGCCGATCCAGTGTCCAATTCCAACTTCACTTGGACTCCTGCTATCCGAAGCATGACCCAGATAGTTTGGTGGTCTGCTGTGTTACCCACATTATGTAGTTTTAGACAACCCAGTTCCTTACTGCTGGAGTCTGAATCCGTCTTCTGTTCATCCGAACTGTTCTCTGTCGCCTTGTGTACTTTTTTGTACTTCTCCTGCGGCGACTTTTTGCTGCGGGTCTTCTTTCCTGACCGACATACTCTCGCTATGTGACCAAGTTTGCCACATTGCCTGCATTCTTTATCTTTGAACCAGCACTGGTTCTGGTCATGCGTTGTCCTTCCACAACGATTGCACTTTACTGCGCCCAATGCCATTTCATTGGTGCTGAATTCCAATGGCCTTTGCTGCATTTCTGCAGTGCCTCGTGCTGCTGCCTCGTGCGATGCTGCAATGCTGAAAGCTTTGTCCAGCGTAAGATCCTTTTCCTCTAGCAGTCGCTTCTGGGTTCCTTCCCTTAGGAGCCCACACACAAACTTATCTCTCAGTGCGTCTGCTAGTCCTGTACCGAACTGACAGTACTTTGATAACTTGCGCAGTTCGATTAAGAAGTCAGCGTTGCTTTCCTCTTTAAGTTAGAGTCATAGAGTCATAGAGTCATAGAGTTTTACAGCACAGAAAGAGGCCCTTCGGCCCATCGTGTCTGCGCCGCCCATCCATCCCTGTCCAGTCTAATCCCATTTTCCAGCATTTGGTCCATAGCCTTGTATGCAATGGCATTTCAAGTGCTCATCCAAATGCTTCTTGAATGTTGTGAGGGTTCCTGCCTCTACCACCCTTTCAGGCATTGAGTTCCACATTCCAACCACCCTCTGGGTGAAGAAGTTCCTCCTCAAATCCCCTCTAAATCTCCTGCCCCTTACCCTGAATCTATGCCCCCTTGTTATTGACCCCCCTACTAAGGGGAAAAGTTCCTCTTTATCTACCCTATCTATGCCCCTCATCATTTTGTACACCTCAATCAGGTCCCCCCTCAGCCTTCTTTGCTCCAAGGAAAACAACCCCAGCCTGTCCAGCCTCTCTTCATAGCTGAGGCGCTCCATCCCAGGTAACATCCTGGTGAATCTTCTCTGCACCCTCTCCAAAGCAATCACATCCTTCCTATAGTGAGGCGACCAGAACTGCACACAGTACTCCAGCTGTGGCCTCACCAGCGTTTTGTACAGCTCCATCATAACCTCCCTGCTCTTATATTCTATGCCTCGGCTAATGAAGGCAAGTATCCCATATGCCTTTTTAACCACCTTATCTACCTGTTCCGCTGCCTTCAGGGATCTATGTACATGTACACCAAGGTCCCTCTGACCCTCTGTACTTCCTAGGGTCCTACCACTCATTGTGTATTCCCTTGACTTACTTGTAAGTCCAAAATGCATCACCTCGCACTTTTCAGGGTTAAATTCCATTTGCCACTTTTCCGCCCATCTGACCAAACCGTTTATATCGTCCTGTAGCCTGAGGCTTTCCTCCTCGCAATTTACCACCCCACCAATTTTCGTGTCATCTGCGAACTTACTGATCATACCTTTTACATTCTCATCCAAATCATTTATGTAGATCACAAACAACAAGGGACCCAGCACCGATCCCTGAGGTACCCCACTGGACACAGGCTTCCAGTCACAAAAGCAACCTTCGACCATCACCCTCTGCCTCCTGCCACTCAGCCAGTTGAGGATCCAATGCGCCAAGGCACCCTGGATCCCATGGGCTCTTACCTTCTTGACCAGTCTCCTATGCGGGACTTTGTCAAAAGCTTTACTGAAGTCCATGTAAACCACATCCACAGCATTTCCCTCATCCACCCACCTAGTCACCCCCTCGAAAAATTCAATCAGATTTGTCAGACATGATTTACCCTTGACAAAGCCATGCTGACTATCCCCGATTAATCCTTGCCTCTCCAAGTGGAGACTAATTTTGTCCCTCAGAATTTTTTCCAATAATTTCCCTACCACAGATGTTAGGCTCACTGGCCTGTAATTCCCTGGTTTATCCCTGCTACCCTTCTTGAATAATGGTACTACGTTAGCTGTTCTCCAGTCCTCTGGTACATCCCCTGTGGCCAGAGAGGTTCTGAAAATTTGTGTCAGAGCCCCTGCAATCTCCTCCTTTGCCTCCCACAGCAGCCTGGGATACATCTCGTCCGGGCCTGGGGATTTATCCACTTTTTGGCCTGCTAAAACCGCTAGCACCTCCTCCCTCTCGATGCTAATATGTTCAAGTATGTCACAGTCCCCTTGCCCGATTTCTATGTCTGCATCGTCTTTCTCCATAGTGAACACAGATGCAAAAAATTCATTTAAAACCCCGCCTACCTCATCTGGCTCTACACACAGATTGCCACTTTGGTCCCTAATGGGCCCTACCCTTTCCCTGGTTATCCTCTTGCCCTTAATATACTTATAAACATCTTAGAATTTTCCTTTATTTTGCTCGCCAGTGTTATTTCATGGCCCCTCCTCGCCCTCCTAATTTCTTTTTTAAGTACGCCCCTGCACTTTTTATACTCCTCTAGGGCTTCTTCTGTCTTTAGTCTTTTGTAACTGCCAAAAGCCCCCCTTTTATTCCTAATGCATTTTTGTATATCCCTTGTCATCCAAGGTTCCCTTTGCTTGTTGGTCCCTCCCTTGACCTTTACAGGAACATGTTGGCGTTGTACTCTCTCTATTTCCCTTCTGAAAGTCTCCCACTGTTTTGATGTGGATTTTCCTATAAGTAGCTGCTCCCAGTCCACTTTGGCCAGATCCTGCCTTATCATATTAAAATCGGCCTTCCCCCAATTTAGAACCCTTATTTCCGGGCCGTCTTTGTCCTTTTCCATGACCACCTTAAATCTCACCGAATTATGGTCACTGTCGCCAAAATGCTCTCCTACTGACACTTCCACCACTTGCCCGGCTACATTCCCTAGAATTAGGTCCAGTACCGCCCCCTCTCTTGTAGGACTTTCTACATGTTGGCTCAAAAAGCTCTCCTGGATGCACTTTAAGAATTCTGCACCCTCTAAGCCTTTCACACTCTGACTATCCCAATTTATATTGGGGAAGTTGAAATCCCCCACGATTATTACCCTATTATTTTCGCACTTTTCTGAGATTTGCCTACATATCTGTTCCTCTATCTCCCCCTGACTGTTTGGGGGCCTATAGTACACTCCCAGCAAAGTGCTTGCCCCCTTTTTGTTTTTAAGTTCTACCCATATGGCCTCATTAGAGGAACCCGCTAATATATCATCCCTCCTTACAGCAGTAATTGACTCCTTAATTAATATTGCAACACCCCCTCCCCTTTTACACCCCCCTCTGTCTCGCCTGAAGATTCTATACCCCGGAATATTGAGCTGCCAGTCCTGACCCTCCCTCAACCATGTCTCCGTGATAGCAACAATATCGTACTCCCATGTGTTCAACAACAACTTCAGTTCATCCACCTTATTTGCAAGACTCCTTGCATTAAAATAAATGCCTTCCAGCCCTGCCAGATTCTCTTTTGCCTTCACATATTTGCTCTGCCTTCCCAGCTGACTTGTTTTTCCCTCTGTATTTGGCTGTAAATCACCCCCTACTATAGCTCCACTCTGTACCCCATCCCCCTGCCAAGTTAGTTTAAACCCCCCCCAGCAGTGCTAGCAAACCTCCCCGCAAGGATATTGGTTCCCCTCTGGTTCAGGTGTAAACCGTCCGACTTGTACAAGTCCCACCTTTTCCAGAAGCAGACCCAGTGATCCAGGAAACTAAAGCCCTCCCTCCTGCACCATCCCTTTAGCCACGCATTCATCTGTTCTATCTTCCTATTTCTATACTCACTAGCACGTGGCACCGGGAGTAATCCAGAGATTACAACCCTTGAGGTCCTGCTCCTTAATCCTTCACCTAGCTCCCTAAATTCTTGCTGCAGGACCTCATCCCTCTTTTTACCTATGTCGTTGGTACCAATGTGGACCACGACCACTGGCTGTTCACCCTCCCCCTCCAGAATGCCCTGCAGCCGCTCAGTGACATCCTTGACCCTGGCACCAGGGAGGCAACAAACCATCCTGGATTCACGTCTACGGCCACAGAAACGCCTATCTGTTCCCCTTACTATAGAATCCCCTACCACTATTGCTCTCCCACTCTTTTTCCCCCCTTCTTGGGCAGCAGGAGCACCCCCAGTGCCAGGAAGTTGGCTGCTGCTGCCTTCCCCTGGTGAGTCATCCCCCTCAACAGTATCCAAAGCGGTATACTTGTTTGAAAGGGGGATGTCCGCAGGGGTTCCCTGCACTACCTGCCTGCCTTTGTTGCTCCGCCTGATAGTCACCCCCTGTGCTGCCCTACCCTGAGGCGTGAACAACTCGCTAAACGTGCTATCCACGAGCCTCTCAGCATCGCGCAAGTTGAATTCTTTTGTAGAATTTAAATTGTTCCGCTATCAGCAGCGGCGTGGGGTTTAAATGCTCTTGCAGGATAGTAACAATATCCGCGAAACTCTTTCCTACCGGTTTATCTGGTGTTACAAGGTTCCTTAATAACCCGTACGTCTTCGCACCCATCGAGTTTAATAGGGTTAGTGCTTTCTTATCCACCAGTACCTAATTCCCTGTACAGTAAACTTCAACGCGTTCCACATAAGTGGCCCAATCTTCCACATCGCTATCAAAAGCAGTGATGTTACCCGTTTTTGGCATCCTTGTTGAGTTTCCTTTCCTTCGGATTATGATTATTATTTTATTTTATTTTTCAAAATGGCAGCTTCCCGCGCATGGCGGCTTTTCCCGCGCTTGTCTTCTTCCCCCGCCGAATAAAAATGGCGATTACTGCGCTGTTGCCGTTCTCGCCTCCCAGCGGTCCTTTATTTTCCCCCGACGCTGCTGCTCTTGTTCCCCGCCGCTCCCGCGGTCCTTGTGGACATAAACGCTTTTCTGGCTGCTGCGCGTCTCTGCCCCGATTGCAGTCCGGCCCCTGACACCGGCTGCGGTCGTGTTCTCCGCCCTTTTCGTTGTTTCCCTCCCCTTCTCTTTCTGACAACTCGGCCGACTTCCCCCCCGTGCCGCTCGATCGGGCTTACCCGCCGCTGTCGTCGAAGGGATGTTCACTGATGTTAGACTTCGTGGCCAGAACCCAACCCGGGTTCCCGATTGCCTCCCGTGCTATGCAGTGCCCAGCAGGATGTTGAGGATGGATGTCCTTGTTCGACGCCCGTTTCAGAGGCGAAGCTTCCTTTGATGCAACTGCCACTAGGTAAGATCAGACTCGTCGCCGCTGTTGAGTCTGTGCTTTCAAATGTAGTTATGTTGAATAACTGGACACAGACTACAGAAATACTTAAACAGGTCTTTAGTAACTGAGAGTCAGGGCTGAACTGGAATACACTTTGCTCCACAGGGTTTATATACCGGTGTGGTCACCACCGGTACTACAATGTACAGGAGCCATCAAAAAGTAGTCCATCACCTTAAGGTATCCTCTTAAGGTGGTACAGGTTACATACACTGCACAAACTAACACTCAAACACACATGCACAGCACATGCTAACACACAAACACACAAACAGCACACACTAACACTGAAAAACACACAGCACACACTAACACTGAAACACACACACACCAAAAACTAACACACAAACACACACAGCACACACTAACATTGAAACACACTGCACATGCTAACACTCAAACACATACACAGCACACAATAACACTCAAGCACACACACACAGCACATGCTACCATTCAAACACACACACAGCAAACAGCACACACTAACATTGAAAAACAGAGAAAACACACTAACACTCAAACACACACACAGCACACACTAACACTCAAACACACACACAGCACACACTAACACTCAAACACACATGCACAGCATATGCTAACATTCAAACACACGCAGCAAACACTATAACACTGAAAAACACGAACACACTAAAACTCAAACACACACAGCAAACACTAACACTGAAAAATACTAACAGCACACACTAACACTCATACATGCTAACAGCCCCCACTAACACTAAAACACACTCACAGCACATACTAACACTCAAACATACACACAGCACAAACTAACACTTAAACACATTAACAGCACACACTAACACTTAAACACACACAGCACATACGAACAGTCAAACACACACACAGCACACATTAACACACAAACACACACACACAGCATACACAGCACACACTAGCACTCAAACACACACAGAGTACACACTAACATTCAAACACACACACATCACACACTAACACACAAACGCAGACAGCACACACAAACACACAAACACACACACAGCACACACTAACACACAAACGCAGACAGCACACACTAACACTCAAACACTCATACAGCACACACTAACACACAAACACAGACAGCACACACTAACACTTAAACACACACACAGCAAACACTAACACTGAAACACTCACACACAGCACACACTAACACTCAATCAGACACACAGCACACACTAACACTCAAACAAACACACAGAACACACTAACATTCAAACACACACAAGCTCACACTAACACTCAAACAAACACACACAGCACACACTAACACTCAAACACACACTGTAATGATATCAGCAAATAGTGATGGTATTTTCCTGTTTGATTATTTATGCCTTACCAGCATATTTGCCTGATTGATTATTTATGCCTGACCAGCAGAGGGCATGTGAGAGACAAGCAGTTTAGTTTCGTTTTGGATGGATCTCTAAGATGGTGTCTCCTGTAATGCTGTTAACTGAGTTGAACATACTTTAGATAAAAAGTCAATCTCTTTCATGAATGCGTCGTCATTGAACCCACAATACAAATCGATACATGGTGTCAGAAGTGATTGAAAGAGACGAAGAGGAAAAATCTGAAGTTAAATCAGCTCTCCACATATTAGCAAGCCAAAAGAGAACATCGTTACTTACCATTGGAGAATAGCTAACGAAGTGAAAAATGGAAGGTTTACTCCCACCGGCGAAGCTTCGGCTGACAGGTAATGTGGCTGAAAATTGGAGGAGGTTCAAACAACATTTGGAGTTGTATTTAGCGGCAATCGGAGCTGACGAGAAAAGTGATAAAATGAAAGCGTCAGTGTTCTTACATGTCGTGGGTGATGAAGCGCTGGAGGTGTATAATAACTTCACATTCGCTGCAGATGGAGACAAAATGAAGCTAGATAAAATAATGGAACAGTTTGAGGCCTACTGCATACCTAAACGTAACGTGACGTTTGAGAGGCATAGATTTTTCACGTGTACAGAAAACGGGAGAGACTATTGATCAGTATGTGACTGAACTGAGAAACCGAAGCAAAACATGAATTTGGGGGACTGACAGACTCGCTGATAAAAGACAGACTGGTGTGTGGTATTCCAGATAATGGTCTAAGGGAAAGACTGCTAAGAGAGCAAAATCTAGACCTGGGAAAAGCCATAGCACTGTGTAGGGCTACAGAGATTGCGAAGTCGCAGGCAAAGGAGCTGTTCAGTGACAGTAGCAGCAACGTGGATGCAGTGAGTAAGAACGGACACAAGCTGTTTAACAAAAAGAGCGCCAATGTGAAATAAGAGGCGTGGCCAGCGAACAAAAATGAAAGGGGCAATCGAAAGTCATGTAGTCAATGCGGTACACAGCATACACCAAAAAAGTGTCCAGCATATGGTAAAACATGCAATAGTTGCAACAAAAACAACCATTATGCCCGTTGCTGCAAGAACCAAACGCAACAAAGCAAGGTCCATGCAGTAGATGAAAGCGACATAGAGGAGTTCTATGTAGATGTTGTGTCTGATAACAAAAAAGAAAAAAGAGACTGTATGTTGACACTAAAAGTGAATGACATACACATTCCATTTAAATTGGATACTGGAGCACAAGTTAATGTGATATCAGAGACTGATTTTAAGAAAATTAGACCCAGACCAAAGATACGTGGAATAAAAGTGAAAGTGACAGGATACTCAGGTACTGATATACCAGTGAAAGGAAGATGCATTGTCAAAGTGACACACAAGGACAGAGAGCACACGCTAGCATTAATCGTGGTGTCAAAGGATGTGCAAGCCATACTAGGTTTAAAAGCCTGTGAGAGACTGAACCTGGTAAAGAGAGTCCTCGTTGTGGAAAGCGAAGGAGGGACAGTCTATGATGAGCTCATGAAAGAGTACAACGACCTATTTCAGGGTCTAGGCTGCCTTCCAGGAGAACACACGATCAGAGTAGATAAAAGTATGCCAACGGTCATACATCCATGCAGAAAAGTTCTGTTTGCTCTTCAAAAGCAACTGAAGGCAGAGTTGGACAGGATGGAAAGCCTGAACGTGATTCAGAAGATAGATGAGCCAACTGAGTGGGTGAGTTCCCTCGTCATTGTGGACAAAAAGAACGGAAAGCTCAGAATTTGCCTGGATCCAAGAGATCTAAACAGAGCAATAAAGAGAGAGCACTTCAAGCTTCCTACACGTGAGGAAATCATGTCACAGTTTGCAAATGCAAAGTATTTCAGCAAGTTAGATGCATCATCAGGATTTTGGCAGATGAAATTGGACGAGGCAAGTTCAAGACTGTGCACGTTCAACAGTCCATTTGGCAGATACAGATTCCTAAGGTTACCATTTGGCATTGCCTCAGCTCCTGAAGTGTATCACAAAACTATCCATATGATCTATGAGCACCTGGAGGGAGTTGATACATCAATGGATGACATCATAGTATGGGGAACCACGAGAACTGAGCATGACGAGAGACTGAAAAAAGTGCTGGAAGCAACAAGGAAAACAAACCTGAAGCTGAATAGAGAGAAATGCCAGCTCAGGGTGACAGAACTGACATTCGTGGGAGATATCCTTAGCGGTGAGGGCATCAGACCAGATCCCAGAAAGGTGTCCACCATTGAGAATATGCCAAAGCCACAATGCAAAAAGGACATGCAGAGGTTTAATGGAATGATCAACTACATGGGTAAATTCATATCCAACCTCTCAGAAAAGATGGCGCCACTGAGACGACTAACTGAAAAGAACATAGAATGGGAATGGAATCATGAGCATGAGAAGTCATGGAGCGATCTAAAGAAACTGTTCACAGAGGAACCAGTTCTGAGGTTTTATGACCCAGCGAGACCCATCAAGATATCATCAGATGCATCACAGAGTGGGCTCGGTGTCGTTCTTCTGCAAAAATATGACTACTGGCAACCTATTGCATATGCATAGCGCTCAATGACAGACGCGGAGACGCGTTATGCTCAAATAGAAAAGGAGCTGCTCAGCATCACATACGCCTGTGAAAGATTTCACCAGTTTGTGGCAGGACAAGCAATCAGTGTAGAGACTGACCATAAGCCCCTGATTGCATTGTTCCAAAAGCCACTAAATAGCTGTCCGCTTAGAATACAAAGAATGATGATCAGGCTGCAATGCTATACACTGAATGTTGCGTACACACCGGGTAAGCTGATGTATACAGCAGACACGTTGTCCAGAGCTGTTGACCCAAGTGAGCCCGCGAACACCAACATGGATGAAAAAGTGAACGCCTACGTGGACATGATCACAAGTGCACTGCCCATAGCAGATGCAAAAATGGAGCTCATAAAGACTGAGGCAAACAAAGATGAAACAATGAGACGACTGAGGAAAAGCATCTTGGATGGATGGCCCAACATGAAGCAAGACTGCTCACCTGACATGGCAGAGTACTGGAACTGCAGGGCGGAACTATCAGAGGTCGAAGACATCATCTACAAAGGAAGTAAAATAGTTATCCCAAAGAGTCTGAGAAAAGAGATGCTAAAAAGGATCCATGGAGGACATCTGGGAATCTAAAAGTGTAAGAAAAGAGCACAAAAGGTGATGTACTGGCCACAAATCAACCAAGATGTGACAAATGAGGTGTCAAACTGCACAATATGCCTGAAATATCGAGCAAGCAATCCAGTAGAACCACTAAAGCCACACCCAGCGCCAGACAGACCTTACCAGAAGGTAGGCGCTGACCTATTCGTATGTCAAGGGAAGGACTATCTTGTAGTCACAGACTATTACTCCCTGTATCCAGAGGTTTGTAGACTGTACACCACCACTGCAGATGCTGTGATAACATGTATGAAAGCCATATTCTCCAGACATGGCATGGCAAGCGAGGTCTTCACAGACAACAGACCCCAGTTTTACAATGCAAGTTTCCGACACTTTGCCAAAGAGTGGGACTTTGTCCACACAGCGTCAAGTCCTCACTTTCCACAGTCCAATGGTCTAGTGGAAAAATCGGTCCAGACAGTGAATAGACAGATGTACAAGGCAAAAGACAGTGGAACTGACTTCTACCAGAGCATGCTTGTATATCGCACAACGCCGCTCAAGTGTGGTATGTCACCAGCCCAACTTCTTATGGGACGTTGGCGAAGGTCAAACCTACCCATCCCGGAGAACCTCCTGAAAACAAAAGAGGGGGAGAAAGTGAGGAAGTTCAAAGAACAACAGAAAGAAAAGCAAAAGTACTACTATGACAGAGGAACACAAAACCTACCTGAACTCCACACTGGTGACCAAGTAAGGTTCAAAGACAAAACAAACATATGGACTCAGAAGGGAACTGTCCTGAGTGAAGTTCAACCAAGATCATACACCATTCAGACAGATGAGGGTGCTGTTCTGCGAAGAAATCGTCAAGATCTTCTCATGGGACCAGCCACAGCAAGTCAAAAGACTGATACTGTTGAACAACCTGATCACACAGCAGGTCAAAAGACTGATACTGTTGAACAACCTGATCACACAGCTGAGAAACCATCATCTGAGGCAACAACTCAGATTCAAGGGCAATCAATCAGAAAATCCTCAAAACACATGAAGCCTCCTGAGGGACTCATTGAGCAAGTTTAAGGACTCTTGTTATAGAAGGAAGTAATGTTATCTTATTCTTTCTTCAAGTTCTAGGTATTTACATATTTCATGTGAACACACAAAACAAGGTTAAAAAACCTTGATCATGATAATGATAATGTAAGTTCATTAAGTGTTACAGTTAAAATGCAGAGTAATACAAAGAAAACATGTTGTTAGATAAAAGTAAAATACTTTTGTTTTAAGAAAGGGAGATGTAATGATATCAGCAAATAGTGATGGTATTTGCCTGTTTGATTATTTATGCCTTACCAGCATATTTGCCTGATTGATTATTTATGCCTGACCAGCAGAGGGCATGTGAGAGACAAGCAGTTTAGTTTCATTTTGGATGGATCTCTAAGATGGTGTCTCCTGTAATGCTGTTAACTGAGTTGAACATACTTTAGATAAAAAGTCAATCTCTTTCATGAATGTGTCGTCATTGAACTCACATACAAATCGATACACACACATCACACACTAACACTCAAACACACACAGCACACACTAACATTCAATCGCACATACATCTCACACTAACACTCAAACAAACACACAGAGCACACACTAACACTCAAAAACACACAGCACACTAACCCTCAAACAAAAAAAGACACACTAACACTCAAACAGACACAGCACACACGAACACTCAAACACACACAGCACACACTAACATGCAAACACACACAGCAAACACTAAAACTCAAACACACACAGCACACATTAACACTGAAACACAAACACAGAGCACACACTAACATGCAAACACATACAGCACACACTAACACTCAAACACACACACACAGCACACACTAACATGCAAATGCACACAGCACACACTAACACTCAAACACATAGTGCACTACGAACACTCAAACACTCACAGCACAAACTAACACTGAAACACACATGCACAGCACATGCTAACACTGAAACACACAAACAGCACACACTAACACTGAAAAACACACAGCACACATTAACACTGAAACACACACACACCAAAAACTAACACACAAACACACACACAGCACACACTAACATTGAAACACACACACACAGCACATGCTAACACTCAAACACATACACAGCACACAATAACACTCAAACACACAGCACATGCTACCATTCAAACACACACACAGCACACACTAACATTGAAAAACAGAGAGAACACACTAAAACTCAAACACACACACAGCATACACTAACACTCAAACACACAGACAGCACACACTAACACTCAAACACACAAATATTGCACATTAACACTCAAACACACACAGCACACACTAACACTCAAACACACATGCACAGCATATGCTAACATTCAAACAGACGCAGCAAACACTATAACACTGAAAAACACACAGAACACACTAAAACTCAAACACACACAGCAAACACTAACACTGAAAAATACTAACAGCACACACTAACACTCATACACGCTAACAGCTCCCACTAACACTAAAACACACTCACAGCACATACTAACACTCAAACACACACACAGCACACACTAACACTTAAACACATTAACAGCACACACTAACACTTAAACACACACAGCACATACTAACAGTCAAACACACACACAGTACACATTAACACACAAACACACACACACAGCATATACACAGCACACACTAACACTCAAACACACACAAAGTACACACTAACATTCAAACACACACACAAACGCAGACAGCACACACAAACACACAAACACACACACAGCAAACACTAACACACAAACGCAGACAGCACACACTAACACTCAAACACACATACAGCACACACTAACACACAAACACAGACAGCACACACTAACACTTAAAGACACACACAGCAAACACTAACACTGAAACACACACACAGAACACACTAACATTCAAACACACACAAGCCCACACTAACACTCAAACAAACACACACAGCACACCCTAACACTCAAACACACACATCACACACTAACACTCAAACACACACAGCACACACTAACATTCAAACAAACATACATCTCACACTAACACTCAAACAAACACGCGCAGCACACACTAACACTTAAACACACACAGCACACACTAACACTCAAACACAGACAGCACACACTAACACTTAAAGACACACACAGCAAACACTAACACTGAAACACACACACAGAACACACTAACATTCAAACACACACAAGCCCACACTAACACTCAAACAAACACACACAGCACACCCTAACACTCAAACACACACATCACACACTAACACTCAAACACACACAGCACACACTAACATTCAAACAAACATACATCTCACACTAACACTCAAACAAACACACGCAGCACACACTAACACTTAAACACACACAGCACACACTAACACTCAAACAAACACACACAGCACACACTAATGCTCAAACATGCACATCAAACACTAACACTCAAACACACACAGAACACACTAACACTCAAACACACACAGCACACACTGACACTCAAACACACACACACAGCACTCACTAAC
Organism: Somniosus microcephalus; assembly: GCF_052327205.1. NCBI lineage: Eukaryota > Metazoa > Chordata > Chondrichthyes > Squaliformes > Somniosidae > Somniosus > Somniosus microcephalus. The sequence goes on along the minus strand of NC_140989.1, from coordinate 151,054,315 downwards.
ACCAACACACACACAGTACACACTGACACTGAAACAAACACAGCACACACTAACACTCAAACACACACAGCACACACAAACACTCAAACACTTACAGCACTACTAACACTCGAGCACACAGAGCAAACACTAACACTCAAACAAACACAGTGATGCGCTATCAATTACTCATAAAAGACTGAGAGTTAAGAGAGTAACTAAAGGCTTTTATTAGCAAAGAACAGAGCATGCCTCTCGTGGTTGACTGGGTTCCAAGAAGGCAGGGGGCTGCAGGTCAATCACCTTTATACCTGGGCCTGTGGGTGGAGCCAGCCGAGACATGTTGAGGCATGCATAGGTACAACAGTGTGTAACAACAACAACAACAACAACAACAATAACAGTGGTTTACCACATTCACCCCTTGTTTAAAATTGAGTCCGGCGGGGTGAAGTGTACTAAAGGTTCATGTAAGTAAGTCGATCAGGTGGCCTTGTATGCCGTCCTGATCGTCGTGGTGGCGGCGGTGATGGTGCAGCATCTAACGTTGAATCTGGCGTCTCATTGAGTGGTTGGGTGGTCAATGACGGGTCCTGGGGCTGCGGCATGCCGTCTAGCGGGGTTGGGTTGTGGGTAGTGGTGGATGGCAATGGTAGTGTTTCAGGGGCACCCAAAGGTGCTAGATCTCGTGTGGGGGCTGTGTCCTCCCGCCCGTCCGGGTACGCTACGTAAGCGTACTGGGGGTAGGCGTGGGTAGTGGTGGGTGGCGAGGGAGGTGTTTCGGGAGCACCCGAAGGTGCGAGGTCTCGTATGGAGACTGTGTCCTCCCGCCCGTCCGGGTACACCACGTAAGCATACTGAGGGTTGGCATGGAGGAGGCTCACCCTCTCGACCAGGGGTTCCGTCTTATGGGACCTCACGTGCTTCCGCAGTAGGACGGGTCCTGGAGAAGTCAGCCATGTCGGTAACGAGATCCCCGATGTGGACTTCCTGGGGAAGGAGAACATTCTCTCATGAGGGGTAGCATTGGTGGCTGTACAGAGCAGTGACCGAATGGAATGGAGCGCCGCAGGGAGGACTCCCTGCCAGCGAGAGGTCGGAAGGCCCTTAGATTTCAAGTTTAAAAGGACTGCCTTCCAGACCGTCGCATTCTCCCTTTCCACCTGGCCATTCCCCCAGGGGTTGTAGCTGGTGGTCCTGCTTGTAGCGATACCTCTCGAGAGCAGGTACTGCCGGAGTTCGTCGCTCATAAAGGATGAGCCCCTGTCGCTATGAATATAGCTAGGGAAACCGAACAAGGCGAAGAGGTCATTCAGACATTTAATGACCGTGGTACTGGTCATGTCTGAGCAAGGGATGGCAAACGGGAAACGGGAGTACTCATCAATTATGTTGAGGAAGTACACATTGCGGTCGGAGGAGGGGAGGGGCCCTTTAAAATCGACGCTCAGCCGTTCAAAGGGGCGCGTGGCTTTGATCAGGCTTGCTCTGTCTGGCCTATAAAAATGCGGTTTGCACTCGGCACAGATTTGGCAGTTCCTGGTCATGGTCCTGACCTCCTCGATGGAGTAGGGCAGGTTACGGGATTTGATGAAGTGAAAAAACCCGGTGACCCCCGGGTGGCAGAGGTCATTGTGGAGGGTCTTCAGTCTATCGACCTGCGCGTTGGCGCATGTACCACGTGATAGGGCATCTGGGGGTTCATTGAGTTTCCCGGGCCGGTACAAGATATCATAATTGTAGGTGGAGAGTTCAATTCTCCACCTCAAGATCTTGTCGTTCTTGATTTTGCCCCTCTGCTTATTATTAAACATAAAAGCTACTGAACGCTGGTCAGTGAGCAGGGTAAATCGTTTTCCGGCCAGGTAATGCCTCCAATTTCGTACAGCTTCCACAATGGCCTGGGCCTCCTTTTCGACAGAGGAGTGTCGAATCTCGGGGCCCTGGAGGGTCCTTGAGAAAAAGGCCACGGGTCTCCCCGCCTGGTTAAGGGTTGCAGCTAGGGCAAAGTCGGATGCGTCGCTCTCCACTTGGAAAGGGGTGGACTCATCCACTGCGTGCATTGTGGCCTTCGCAATATCTCCTTTTATGAGAGTGAAGGCTGCACAGGCCTCTGCTGTCAGGGGGAAGGAGGTGGACTTGATGAGGGGTCTGGCTTTGTCCGCATAGTTGGGCACCCACTGAGCATAGTACGAGAAAAACCCTAGGCATCTCTTCAGTGCTTTTTGGCAGTGGGGGAGGGGGAGCTCCATAAGGGGGCGCATCCTGTCGGGGTCGGGGCTGATGACTCCGTTCTCCACTACACAACCAAGAATGGCAAGGCGCTTGGTACGAAACATACATTTGTCCTTGTTGTATGTTAGGTTCAGCCGCTGGGCCGTACGGAGGAATTTCTCTAGATTAACATCATGGTCCTGCTGGTCGCGGCCGCAGATGGTGACGTTGTCTAGATAGGGGAAAGTGGCCTGGAGCGCGTTCTGGTCGACCATCCGGTCCATCTCCCGTTGGAAGACTGAAACCCCGTTGGTGATGCCGAAGGGAACTCTGAGGAAGTGGTAGAGACGACCGTCAGCTTCAAAAGCTGTGTACTGGCGGTCCTCAGCCCTGATGGGGAGCTGGTGGTATGCCGACTTCAGATCAATCGTCGAGAACACCCGGTATTGTGCTATCTGATTGACCATGTCAGATATGCGGGGGAGTGGGTATGCATCTAGCTGGGTGTAGCGATTGATCGTCTGGCTGTAGTCAATAACTAGGCGCTGTTTTTCGCCAGTCTTCACTACCACCACTTGTGCTCGCCATGGGCTGGTGCTACTTTCAATAATCCCTTCCTTCAGGAGTCATGCTACCTCGGATTTAATGAAGCTCCTATCCCCGGCACTGTAACGCCTGCTTTTGGTAGCGATGGGCTTACAGTCGCGGGTGAGGTTAGCGAACAAGGAGGGGGGGGGACTTTAAGGGTGGAGAGGCTGCAAATGGTGTGCGGCGGGTGGTTTAAAAGCTGCTGGCTGCAGACTGTGAGTGGGGGGAGGGGTCCGTCGTACGCTAATGTGACACTCATAAGGTTGCACTGAAAATCCAACCCCAGTAGAACGGCAGCGCAAAGGTGGGCCAGGACCAGGAGTTTAAAATTTTTGTATTCTGTGCCCTTTACTGAAAGGGTCACTACACAGTAGCCACCGACGTCCGCTGACTGGGCTTTGGAAGCCAAAGAGATCCGATGTCGCGTCGGCAGTACCGGGAGAGAGTAACTGCACACCGTGTCGGGGTGGATAAAGCTTTCCGTGCTCCCGCTGTCAAAAAGGCAGGTAGTGGCGCGGCCGTTTACCTTAATGTCCATCATGGACCTGGACAGTTGATGAGGAAGAGATTAGTCCAGCATCACGGAGGCCAGCGTATGGTCGAGCGAGTCGATGTGGTCGTCAGATGAGGCGGTGGTTGAGTCCGGGTCCCCCGTGGTTGAAGTTGGAGACGTCCGAGATGGCGGACAAAATGGTGGCGCCCATGGTCCCAATCCCCACGCGGCTGGGGGAGCCCAAGATGGCGGACAAGATGGCTGCCCCCACGGTTCGCACGCGGCGCTGCTGGCGTTAGCGGTTTTACCTTTGCAGGCGCTGACATAGTGTCCTTTCTTCCCGCAGCCGGAGCAGGTAGCGTTTCTCGCCGGGCAGCGTGCTCTGGGGTGTTTTGCCTGGCCACAAAAATAACATTTCTGTGCCTTGGACGTCGCAGCAGCAGTTGAAGGTGGCGGTCCCATGACCCAAGGTTGTGGCGTCCACGTTGCGGAGCGGTTAGGGGAGAAGGCGTCCATATTCCTGTGGGCCGCATCGAGCGAGAGCGCGAGGGACACTGCCTTTCTCAGGTCCATTTCTCCCTTTTCCAACAGTCTCTGCCGGGAGTAGTCGGACCTTAGACCCGCAACGAAAGCATCTCGGATCAGTCCCTCCGTGTGTGCTGCGGCTGATGCTTCTTTGCAGTCGCAGTCTCGGCCGAGTATCCGTAGTGCCCGTAGGAAGGCCTCCACCGATTCCCCGGGCTGCTGTCTGTGGGATCTTAAGAGGTGCCGGGCATAGACCGTATTTACCGGGCGTGCGTATTGCCCTTTTAGCAGACCGATAGCCGCCGCGTAGGTCGTCGCGTCCTGGATTATTGTATAAACTTGGTGGCTCACCTTTGAGGCCAGGATTTCCAACTTGTTTTTGTCCAGGGTCACAGTTGAGGCTTGCAGGTAGGCCTCGAAGCAACGCAGCCAATGCGCGAATTTGGTAGCCGAACCCGCTTCTTGGGGGTCTAGGTCCAGGCATGTTGGTCTGAGGGCTCGCAGCAGCTCCTGTTGCTCAGCATTTGGTGCAGCAGCCTGCTGTTCCGCGTTTGGTGCAGCAGCCTGCTGTTCAGCAAATGTCGACATTTTGTTTTTTGCTAATAAAATTGATGCGCTATCAATTGCTCATAAAAGACTGAGAGTTAAGAGAGTAACTAAAGGCTTTTATTAGCAAAGAACAGAGCATGCCTCTCGTGGTTGACTGGGTTCCAAGAAGGCAGGGGGCTGCAGGTCAATCACCTTTATACCTGGGCCTGTGGGTGGAGCCAGCCGAGACATGTTGAGGCATGCATAGGTACAACAGTGTGTAACAACAACAACAACAACAACAACAGTGGTTTACCACACACAGCACACACAAACACTCAAACACATACAGCACACACTAACACTCAAACACACACACAGCACATGAAAACACTCAAACACACACACACAGCATATGCTAACACTCAAACACACACACACAGCACATACTATCACTCTAAACACACAAAGCACACACTAACACTCAAACACACACAGCACACACTAACACTGCAAATCATACAGCACACACTAACACTCAAACACACACTCACAGCACATGCTAACACTCAAACACACACGCACAGCACACACTAACATTCAAACACACACATCACACACTAACACTCAAACACACACAGCACACACTAACACTCAAACACACACACAGAGCACACACTAACACTCAAACACACACACACAGCACACACTAACACACAAACACACACAGCACACACGAACACTCAAACACTTACAGCACACATTAACATGCAAACACACACAGCACACACTGACACTCAAACACACACACAGAACACACACTAACACTCAAACACACACACACAGCACACACTAACACACACAGCACACACGAACACTCAAACACTTACAGCACTACTAACACTCAAACACACACAGCAAACTCTAACACTCAAACACACACAGCACACACTAACACTCAAACACATACAGCACACTCTAACACTCGAACACACACACAGCACATGCTAACACTCAAAAGCACACACACAGCACATGCGAACACTCAAACACACACACAGAGCACACACGAACACTGAAAAACAGACAGCACACACTAACACTCAAACACACACTCACAGCACATGTTAAAACTCAAACACACACACAGAGCACATACTAACACTCAAACACACAGCAGACACTGGCACTGAAAAACAGACAGCACCCACTAACACCCAAACACACACGCACAGCACATGCTAACACTCAAACATACAAACAGCACACACTAACACTGAAAAACACACAGCACACACTAACACTCAAACACACACTCACAGCACATGCTAACACTCAAACACACACACACAGCACACACTAACACTCAAAAACACACAGCACACAGTAACACTCAAACACACACAGCAAACACTAACACTCAAATCAAACACACAGCACACACTAACTCAAACACACACACAGCACACACTAACACTAAAACACACTCACAGCACACACTAACACTCAAACACACACTTAGCACACATTAACATTCAAACACACTAACAGCACACATTAACACTCAAACACACAAACACAGCACACACACAGCACACACTAACACTCAAACACACACAGAGCACACACTATAACAAAAACACAGACAGCACACACTACACTCAAACACACACAGCACACACTAACACACAAACACAGACAGCACACACTAACACTTATTCACACACACAGCAAACACCAACACTGAAACACACACACACAGTACACACTATCATTCAAACAGACACAAAGCACACACTAACACTCAAACAGACACACAGCACACCCTGTAAGAGTCATGAAAGCTTAAGAAAGAAAATACTTTAAAATATTGATTAAATATTATAATACAGTTAATTTACCTGACTGACTTATTGTATTGAGAAACCCCCTCTTTTCTTGTTACAATAGTATAGGCTGAGTGAACCCCTTTATTCGTGCTACAATGGTACAGTCCTTAAGCTCGTCACATGGTATCCAGCCATTTTACAGCTCAAGCACCACGAGGCTGGAGAAGGCAGAAGCTTTGAGGGCTGGAGCAATACAGTTTTTGACCGTGTTCGTTTAAACGTGTTTTGCTTTGTAATTCTGTTTGTAAGGTGTTAAAGTAAACAGTTTAAAGACAAAGTTATGGTTTGGAACGTTTTATTTCGACACGCGTCTACTCATTGCTAAAGCCTCAAAGCTCAGTGGCTGCATGTTTGGAAATTACGAAGCGCCACTACATTAGTCAAAAACTGGCTCCCTAAGAAGGAAAGGATGGAATTGTCGGCGAACGTATATACATGAATGGTCACGGAGCCAGACGACAATATAAGAAAGCGAAGGTACAGTGACTATTACTTGCCTTGTTCATTCTATTGAGAAGCTAAATAAGAGCTGTGGGTAAAATGGCCGAGGCCTTATGGAGCCGTGAGGAGCTTCCCCCAGCCAGAAGGATTGTTGGCCAAAAGAGGGAAGTAAAGCGCACCCCAAAGGCAATGGAAGAGAAGTAACATAGAAGCATAGGTGCAAGGAGGGCTAAATTAGCTCAGATAACTGGAAAAATGAAGATAATTGATCGTCTTATGGAAGATAATGCTAATATTATGAAAGTTGAAGACATAATGCATTATAATTTCTCCAAGTTGCATGAAGAATTTAATGTACTCAATGAAGATGTATTAGCACTTCTGTCTGAAGAAGAGGGAAACGCTGATCAGCACAACTGGTTTGATCTTAAATCATCCAGCATTAAGGACTATGTCAAGGCCACAGAACAGTGGATGTTAAAGATTCGTCAAGATGCTGATACAGCAGAGAAAGATAAAGATGACGATGAAGTCGGACCAGATGATAGCATTTCAGAGACTTCAGCCAGACTGAGCAAAAAATGAAAAGAAGGTAGCTCTGTTTCTGGGCACAGGTCAGTCGCTTCTACCACATGCTCGTCGTGACGCATGAGAGAGGAGGTTGAACGGGCAGCGTTGCTGGCGCGCACAGCATCTTTAGTGGAGAAGCAAGCTCTTGAACGGGAAGAGGCCCAACTGCAGGCCCAAGAGGCCCAACTGCAGGCCCAACTGCAGGCCCAACAGGCCCAACAGGCCCAACTGCAGGCCCAACTGCAGGCCCAACAGGCCCAACAGGCCCAACTGCAGGCAAAGAAAGAACAGCTGGAGCTAAAAACAGCTATTGCGGTCTCAGATGCCAAGTTGAGTGTGTATGAAGATTATGAAGGCTCACAGGATGGCATGAACGAATACTGCCAGTCAATGTTGTCACACAGAGTTGGATCCAGGGCACCATCAAGAGTTAAAAGAGTGTCTGAATGCCATCTCCTGACATTACAGCATGGAAGAGAGGCCTCTCCACTAACAGGAGCACGTGATGCTACCCCAGACGTCAGACGGTCTAGACTAGACCCTGCTGATGACCACCAGAGGCCTGAAGACACAGGGAGAAGCCGATACCGAGTGATGCAACGTCAGAACAAAATTACAGAGATGCTTGTAAAACAACAGAATCTGTTTCGGCTCCCTCAAAGAGACATACCAGTGTTCCAAGGTGACCCACTCAAGTATAAGCCCTTCATCGGATCCTTCGAACAAGCCATTGACTCCAAAACACAGAGCAGCAGTGGTAAGTTGTACTACCTGGGACAGTACACCAGTGGTAAACCACAAGACCTGGTCAGAAGCTGTGAACACATGAGACCGGACCGGGGATACATAGAAGCCAGGAAGTTGCTACAGGAGCACTATGGTAACGAGCTGAAGATAGCCACTGCATATATTGAAAAGGCTATCAAGTGGCCACAGATCAGATCGGAGGACGGGGAGGCATTGAACACATATGTTCTTTTTCTCATAGGATGTTGCAATACCATGGAGGATGTTGAATTCATGGAAGCGATGGACAATCCTATGACTATGAGAATCATCATCTCTAAGCTTCCTTACAGGATGAGAGAACAATGGAGAAGAACAGCCTTTGAGATAATGGAGAGACGGAAAAGTAGAGCCAGGTTTGCAGACTTAGTGAATTTCATAGACAAAGAGGCTAAAATTGCTAGGGACCCATTGTTTGGAAACATCCAGGATGTCAGCCCAACTACTGATGGAAGAGTGAAAGCCAAGCCTGCTGAATCAAAGACTCTCAGGAAAGGTGGTTCCAGGGGAAGCAGCTTTGCAACTATCGTCACTCAGACTGGGGAAGAAAAGTCTCAGAACTCATCTCCCAAAAAGAGCAGCACAGTGACGCCTGCTAATGCCTTTCAGAAGCCATGTTTATTCTGCCAGAAGAATCATACATTGGATTTCTGCAGTGACATCAAAGCACAGCCACATAAAGACAGAATTGAATTTCTGAAGTACAATGGCCTATGTTTTGGATGTCTCGCTCAGGGGCACCTGAGTAGAAACTGTAAGCAAAGAACAACATGCAGAGAGTGCACTCAGAAACAGCCCAGCCTGCTGCATATCCACAAAGAAGAACAAGTCTCTAAGAAGAGTGAAGAAAACAATACCGACGAGAAGGTTGTTTCAAGTGCTCTGGTGTCGCTAGAACCAGAGACTTGTGGATTCACTGGGGCCGGTGACAGTGATTGTATTCTTGCCATCGTACCTGTAAAGATCAAGTCTAAGAGGAGTGAGAAGTTTGTGGAGACTTACGCCTTCATGGATCCAGGTAGTTCAGCAACGTTCTGCACAGAATCACTCATGCGACAGCTGAATGTTAGAGGCAGAAGAACAGAAATCCTATTACGCACCATGGGTCATGAGAAGTCAATGCAAAGTTATATCCTGTCAGACTTAGAAGTGTGTGGACTTGAAGAGAAGGACTTCATAGACCTGCCTAATGTTTTCACACAGAGGGAGATTCCTGTTAAAATAGGGAACTTAGCCCTGCAGAAGGATGTGGAGAGATGGCCTTACCTGGAAAAGGTGCGTCTCCCATATATTGAAGCAGAAATTGGCCTATTAATTGGAACCAATGCCTACAAAACTATGGAGCCATGGCAGGTGATAAACAGCAAGGATGACGGACCCTACGCAGTCAGGACAGCCCTTGGATGGGTAGTCAATGGACCGGTAAGGAGAGATGATGGCAACAAGTCGAACAAGGAGCAATGGCAAAATGTAACAGTTAATCGTATCTCTATCGCAAGCATTGAAGAGCTGTTGATACAGCAGTTCAACGCAGACTTTTCAGAATGCAGCTTTGAGGAAAAGACAGAGATGTCACAAGAAGACCATCAGTTCATGGATTTGATGACAAGGTCTACACAGTTCATTGATGGCCACTATCACATTGGTTTGCCACTGAGAAGACAGACCGTGAAGATGCCGAACAATCGCTGCATAGCAGAGCAGCACGCCATCAGTCTCAAGAGAAAGCTGAACAAGGACCCCGACTTTCACGAAGACTACAAAGGCTTCATGAGAAACATCATAGCGAAAGGCTATGCTGTAAAAGTGCCCGAGGAACAGTTGAACAGAGATGATGGAAGGGTCTGGTACATTCCTCATCACGGTGTGTATCACCCAAAGAAGAAAAAGATCCGTGTAGTGTTTGACTGCACCACCTCATTCAGAGGAACTTCACTGAATGACCATCTGCTTCAAGGTCCTGATCTTACTAGTACCCTCATTGGCGTCTTGATGAGGTTTAGACAAGAGCTCGTTGCCATGATGGCAGATATAGAATCAATGTTCTACCAAGTCAGAATCCCTGATGAAGATGCTGATCTTCTGCGTTTCCTTTGGTGGCCAGATGGCGACGTTAGTCAAGCTATGGTGGAATGTAGAATGGCTGTACACTTGTTCGGAGCCACATCATCTCCCAGCTGTGCAAGCTACGCTCTCAGAAAAACTGCAGAAGATGGCAAAGGCAAAGCACCATCAGAGGCTGTGGAGACAATCTTCAGAAACTTTTACGTCGATGACTGTCTGAAGTCCGTGTCAACAGAAGACGATGCCATTGCACTGTCAAGAGACCTTAGAACTCTGTGTTCGAATGGAGGATTCCATCTGACTAAGTGGATAAGCAACAGCAGAGCAGTTCTAGCTTCTATCCCAGAAAAGGAAAGGGCCACTGAAGTCAAAGATCTGGACCTGAGCCACGATGTCCTTCCTATCGAGAGAGCTCTTGGTGTACAATGGTGCATTGAGTCAGACATGTTCAACTTCAGAATAATGGTGAACGAAAGACCATCCACAAGACGAGGGATTCTCTCCGTGGTCAGTTCCATCTATGACCCCCTTGGATTCCTGGCACCACTCATTCTGCCGGTGAAGCTGATCCTACGACAGCTGTGTAGAGACAAGAGAGGTTGGGATGAAGATATCCCAGAAGGTCAAGCTCAGAGATGGCTCAGATGGTTGACAGATTTGCAACAACTTTCTAGCTTCAATGTCAGCAGATGCATCAGCCCTGTGAGTTTTGGAGTTACAAAGACGGCTCAATTACATCATTTCTCGGACGCCAGTGAGGACGGCTATGGCACGGCTACTTACCTCTTGCTGACAAATCAACAGGGCCAGAAACATTGTTCCTTCCTCATGGGGAAATCCAGGGTGGCTCCGCTGAAGCAGGTCACCATCCCGAGACTGGAGTTGACGGCAGCGGTTGTTGCAGTTAAAGTTGACAAGTTGATGCGGAAGGAGTTACAGCTCCCACTAGAAGAATCTGTCTTCTGGACGGATAGCACGACGGTTCTGAAGTATATAGAAAATGAGAAGATACGCTTCAAGACCTTCGTAGCAAACAGAATCTCATCCATTAGAGAAGCTACACAACCATCTCAATGGAGGTATGTAAACACCTCATTAAACCCAGCAGATCAAGCCTCACGGGGATTGAAGGCTGAAAACTTCATGAGGAGTGAAACTTGGATACAAGGCCCAAGTTATCTGCTGGAAACAGAGAGATCATGGCCAGAAAGACCAGATATGCCAAGTCAGATTGCTGAAGACGACGTCGAAGTCAAGAGATCAGTCACAGCAAATCTCATAACTACGAAAGAGAACTTTGACACAGTGAACAAGCTTGTTAACCATTTCTCAGGATGGTACCAGTTGAGGAAAGCAATTGCATGGTTTCTAAGGCTGAAAGAGTTGCTGCTACACCTGAGCGGTAAGAGAAAAGAGTATCGAGCCACTATCCATCAGTCTGAAAGTAACCCTGATAAGCAGAGAATGCTTCTGCAGCAATATATGCACCAGCACAAGACCACATTGGGTAAGAATTCATTGACCGTGGAGGATTTGGCCAAGGCTGAGATGGAGATAGTTTGCTTCAGTCAAAGACAAAGATATCCAGAAGAAATCGAAGCTTTACAGCAAAATACTCCAATCAAGAAAGGTAGTCATATCTACAAGCTGGACCCTACACTGCAAGATGAAGTACTGAGGGTGGGAGGGCGACTAAACAAATCTGCTATGCCAGAGGAGGCCAAGCATCCTGCTATCCTTTCTAAGGACCTCCGGGTTGCTACTCTCATTCTTCAGCATATACACCAGAGTATTGGACACAGTGGGAGGAACCACGTGCTTGCGAAGCTAAGACAAAGATACTGGATTCCAGGAGCTAATTCTGTAATAAGAAAAATACTCTCTGAATGCATTGTTTGCAGACGGTTACACAACCCTGGAAAGACCGATCACAAAGCTCTGCCTGCTACAAGAAGCAGCGTGAAAGGTTCCTGAACAAAAAAAAGTGGACATTTATATTGTAAATATGTTGAACTCATTAGTTTATGACTCTTAAGAATGTTTGAGTAATTGATATGCTTCATGTGCCTAGTCAATTAGGGGCCGGAATGTAAGAGTCCTGAAAGTTTAAGAAAGAAAATACTTTAAAATATTGGTTAAATAGTATAATACAGTTAATTTACCTGACTGACTTATTGTATTGAGAAACCCCCTCTTTTCTTGTTACAATAGTATAGGCTGAGTGACCCCCTTTATTCTTGCTACAATGGTACAGTCCTTAAGCTTGTCACATGGTATCCAGCCATTTCACAGCTCAAGCACCACGAGGCTGGAGAAGGCAGAAGCTTTGAGGGCTGGAGCAATACAGTTTTTGACCGTGTGCATTTAAACGTGTTTTGCTTTGTAATTCTGTTTGTAAGGTGTTACAGTAAACAGTTTAAAGATAAAGGTATGGTTTGGAACGTTTTATTTTGACACGCGTCTACTCGTTGCTAAAGCCTCAAAGCTCAGTGGCTGCATGTTTGGAAATTACGAAGCGCCACTACACACACTAACATTCAAACACACACCAGCTCACACTAACAATCAAACAAACACACACAGCACACACTAACACTCAAACACATGTCACACACACACACTCAAACACACACAGCACACACCAATATTCAAACACACATACAGCTCACACTAACACTCAAACAAACACACACAGCACACACTAACACTCAAACACACACAGCACACACTAACACTCAAACAAACACACACAGCACACACTAACACTCAAACACACACATCACTCACAAACACTCAAACACATACAGCACACAATAACACTCAAACACACACAGCAGACACAGACACTCAAACAAACACACATCACACACTAACACTCAAACACGCACAGCACACACTAACACTCAAACACAGACACAGACACACTAACACTGAAACACACACATAGCACACATTAACACACAAACACACACAGCACACACTGACACTCAAACACACACACTCAGCACTCACTATCACCAACACACACACAGTACACATTGACACTGAAACATACAGAGCACACACTAACACTCAAACACACACAGCACACAGTAACACTCAAACACATACACACAGCACACACTAACACTCAAATCCACACAAATAGCACACACTAACACTAAAACACACACACACAGAACACACTAACTCTCAAACACACACAGCACACACTAACACTCAAACACATACACAGAGCACACACTAACACTCAAACACACACACACAGCACACACTAACACACAAAGACACACAGGACACACTTACACTCAAACACAGACAGCAAAAACTAACACTCAAACACACACAGCACACACTAACACTTAAACAGACACAGCACACACTAACACTGAAAAACACACAGCACACACAAACACTCAAACACACACACACACCATACACTAACACTCAAACACACACACAGCACACACTAACATTGAAACACACACACACAGCACATGCTAACACTCAAACACACACACAGCACACAATCACACTCAAACACACACACACAGCACATGCTACCATTCAAGCAGACACACAGCACAAACTAACACTGAAAATCAGACAGAACACAGTAACACACAAACACACACACAGCACACACTAACACTCAAACACACACACAGCACACCCTAACACTCAAACACACACAGAACATGTTAACACACAAACACGCACACATCTCACACTAACACTGAATAACAGACAGCACACACTAACACTCAAACATACACACATCGCACACTAACACTCAAACACACACAGCACACACTAACACTCAAACACACATGCACAGCACATGCTAACATTCAAATACACACAGCACACACTAACGCTGAAAAACACACAGCACACACTGACACTTAAACACACACAGCAAACACTAACACTCAAATGCACACACAGCACAAACTAACAGTCAAACACACACACACAGCACATACTAACACTCAAGCACACACACAGCACACACTAACACACAAACACAGACAGCACACACTAACACTTAAACACGCACACAGCAAACACCAACACTGAAACACACACAAACAGCAAACACTAACACTCAAACAGACACACAGCACACACTAACATTCAATCACACACAAGCTCACACTAACACGCAAACAAACACACACAGCACACACTAACACGCAAACACAAACATCACACACTAACACTCAAACACACACAGCACACATTAACATCAAACACACATACAGCTCACACTAACACTCAAACAAACACAGACAGCACACACTAACACACAAAGACACACAGCACACACTAACAAACAAACACACACAGCACACACTAACACTCAAACACATACAGCACACACTAACACACAAACACACACAGCACACACAGACACACAAACACACACACATCAAACACTAACACTCAAACACACACAGCACACACTAACACTCAAACACACACACAGCACACACTAACACTCAAACACACGCACAGCACACATTGACACTGAAACACACACAGCACACACTAACACTCAAACACATACACACAGCACACACTAACACTCAAACACACACAAATAGCACACACTAACAATCAAACACACACACACAGAACACACTAACTCTCAAACACACACAGCACACACTAACACACAAACACACACACAGAGCACACACTAACATACAAACACACACAAAGAGCACACACTAACACTCAAACACACACACAGCACACACTAACACGCAAACACACACAGGACACACTTACACTCAAACACAGACAACAAAAACTAACACTCAAACACACACAGCACACACTAACACTCAAACAGACATAGCACACACTAACACTCAAACACACACAGCACACACAAACACTCAAACACACAGCACACACTAACATCCAAACAAACACAGCAAACACTAAGGGCTAGAAATTCAGTTGTTAGCGTCAGCCGCTAGTGCCTTAGGAGGACGAGAAGTGCGGCGCTAGGTGGCTAGCGCCTGGGCGCGGTGCATTCTGCGCCTCTCGCAAACTTCACTCAAGATTTAGCGGCGCACTAAACCGCAGCGCCCGCTCAGCTGCGCGCGCAGATCGTGACGTCATTACATGGTGCAACGCCCCTGGTGCGCCCCGAACCGGAACTTCAGTGGCGCCGCCCTTCTTTGCGCCTGGCGCCCCCAGCGGCTGGTAGAGGGGAATGGTTCCCAGTTGCTGCGGGGTGCGGGTTGGCGCTATTTAAAGGGGACTCCTCCTGCATTATAAGTGGCAGCCATTTTGTGCCAATCCTTCTGTGTGAGAGACAGATATTTGGAGAGAGACAAAGGCAGAGAGCTTTCTGCTTTGACTCAGTGTTCGCACAGGTACTTCTGGCTTCAGGCCAGAGCTTTGCACTTGGATATAACTTTCAGTGCCATAGCCTTGAGTCGCCACATATAATGGGGGCTGCAATGGGTGGAAACGTTGGCTTTCTGCATTGCATTCAAAGGGATCAGAGACGTCGTGAGAGACTGCCAGTCATGGCCAGACAGAGAAGGGCCAACAGGCGTCGGCACAGGAGGCCTTACCCACCCAGGATATAAAGCCAGCAGTTCTCATACCTGAACATGTCTGAGGAGCAGTGTGTTCAGAGGCTGCGTTTCAGAAGGGAGGTGGTCACTGAGATCTGCCACCTGCTTCGCAGAGATCTGCAGCCACAGCTGAGGAGCAGGACGTGTCTGTCAGTGGCAGTGAAGGTGACGGTGGCTCTCAACTTCTGTGCCACCGGCTCCTTCCAATCCGCTACTGGGGACATTGCCAACATCTCCCAGTTCGCGGTACATTGCTGCATCCGCCAGGTGAACAATGCCCTTTTCAGAAGGAGACGTCAGTACATCTCCTTCCCCATGACCCTGGACAAGCAGCAAGAGCGTGTAATGGGATTTGGAAGAATAGCGGGCTTCCCCATGGTCCAGGGCGTAGAACTGCTGAACCAGCAATCGTCAGGCCTTGCTTCAGGGCTGCAGTGGGCAGGGCATGGCAGCCAAACAAGTCGACCCTTCCCCTTTAAGAGCTGGCCGGCGCCAGCATGTCTGCCTTCATTCAGAAACTCGCCGCACCTGCGCTGCGCCCGCCCCCATTGTTAGCGCCTTGGCACGCCGGCTTAGCACCTCATGATAGTCATGCATCGCCTGCTTTAGCGCAGCAGCAACCTCTTGGGGTGATGCAACTGAATATCGGCGAAGGTGGCGCTAAGTTGTACGGGCGCTAAATTTAGCGAACACCCAGCTGTAGCGCCAAAACGTGGCTATAGTGAATTTCTAGGCCTAAAACTCAAACACACACAGCACATATTAACACTGAAACACAAACACAGAGCACACACTAACACGCAAACACACACACAGCACACACTAACACGCAAACAAACACAGCACACACTAACACTCTAACACACACAGCACTCACTAACACTCAAGTACACACACACAGCACACACTAACAAGCAAACACAGACAGCACACACTAACACTTAAACACACACACTGCAAACACCAACAATTAAACACACAGCACACACTAACATTCAAACAGACACAAAGCACACACTAACACTCAAACAGACACACAGCACACACTAACATTCAAACACACACCAGCACACACTAACACTCAAACACACATCACACGCTAACGCTCAAACACACACACAGCACACACTAACATTGAAACACACACACACAGCACATGCTACCATTCAAACACACACACAGCACAAACTAACACTGAAAAACAGACAGAACATAGTAACACTCAAACACACACATCGCACACTAACACTCAAACACACACTGCACAAACTAACACTCAAACACACATGCACAGCACATGCTAACACTCAAATACACACAGCACACGCTAACACTGAAAAACACACAGCACACACTAACACTCAAACACACACAGCAAACACTAACACTCAAACACACATACAGCACACACTAACACTCAAACAGAGAAAGCAAACATTAACCCACAAACACAAATACACAGAACACACTCAAACACAAGCACAGAGCACGCTCTAACACTCAAACACACACACAGCACATTATAACACTCAAACACACACACAGCACTCACTAACAGGCAAACACACACAGCACACACTAACACACAAACACACACAGCACACACTAACACTCAAACACACACACACAGTACTCACTAACACCCAAACACACACAGCACACACTAAAACTGAAAGACACACACAGCACTCACTAAAACTGAAACACACGCAGCACACACTAACACTCAAACACACATGGCACACAGTAACACTCAAACACACACAGCACACACTAACACTCAAACAGAGACAGCAAACACTAACACTCGAACACAAAGACACAGCACACACTCAAACACAAGCACAGAGCACGCACTAACATTCAAACACACACACAGCACATTATAACACTCAAACACACACACAGCCCACACTAACACTCAAACACACACAAACAGCACACACTAGCCCTCAAATAAACACAGCACACACTAACACTCAAACACACACACACAGCACACACATTCACTCAAACACACACACACAGCACACACTAACACTCAAACACAGACTGCACAAACAAACACTGAAATACAAACACAGAGCACAAACTAACACTCAAACACTAACTGCACACACTGGCCTAGAAATTCAGTTGCGTGCGCCAGCCGTTAGCGCCTTAGGAGGAGTAGATCTCGAGCGCTAGGCGCTTAGCGACCGGGCGCAGCGCGATCTGCGCCTCCCCCCAACTTCAGTAGACATTTAGCGCCAGCGCAAAGTCTTTGTGCGCGCTCAGCTGCGCACGCAGATCATGAAGGCATTTCCTCGTGCAACGCCCTTTGGGCGCCCCAAACCGGAACTTCAGTTGCGCCGCCCCATTGTGCGCCTGGCGGCCCTAAGGACTGTGGAGTGGAACGGTGCACAGCCGATGTGGGCCGCGGGGAGCGCAAATTAAAGGGCACTTCCCCTGCACTATAAAGGGCAGCCATTTTGCAGCACTCACTCTTTTGAGATGGATTTTTGGAGAGAGACCAAGGTAGAGAGCTTACTGCTTTGGCCCAACACTAGGACAGGTATTTCTGGCTTCAGGCCACAGCTTTGTAATTCTTTTTGCCTTCATTGAGATTTCATTGTTTGCCAGCATTTTATGGGGGCTGTCAACGCTGGCTTTCAGCATTACGTCCAAAGGGCTCGCAGACGCCGTGAGAGAGTGGCAGTCCTGGCTAGACGCAGAGGGGGCAACAGGCGTCGGCAAGGGACGCCTTACCCACTCAGGGTATACCGCCAGCAGTTCTCCTATGTCAACATGTCTGACGAGCAGTGTGTTAGGAGGCTGCGATTCAGAAGGGAGGTGGTCACATAGATCTGCCAGCTGCTTCACAGAGATCTCCGGCCACAGCTGAGGTGCAGGACGTCTCTGTCGGTGGCAGTGAAGGTGACGGTGGCTCTGAACTTCTATGCCACCGGCTCCTTCCAATCCGCTGCTGGGGACATTGCTAACATCTCCCAGTTCGCCGTGCATTGCTGCATCCGCCAGGTGACCAATGCCCTTTTCAGAAGGAGACGTCAATTCATCTCCTTCCCCATGACCCTGGAGAAGCAGCAGCAGCGTGCAATGGGATTTGCAAGAATAGCGGACTTCCCCATGGTGCAGGGCGCCATTGACTGCACGCATGTGGCTTTGCGGGCACCGCTGGAGAATGCCGAGGATTACCGCAACTGGAAGGGCTACCATTCCCTCAACGTACAGCTGGTGTGTGACCACAGGCAGCGCATCCTAGCTGTCAATGCCTGCTTTCCAGGCAGCAGCCACGATGCCTTTATCCTGCGACAGACAACTGTGGCTGACATGTTCCAGGCACAGCCTCACCCAAGAGGATGGCTTATCGGGGACAAAGGCTATCCTTTGTGTACCTGGCTCATGACCCCGCTCCGCGCGCCCAGGACCCCTGCTGAAGAGGCATACAACGAGAGCTATCAAGCGACCAGGAACATCATCGAACAAACAATTGGCGTCCTGAAGCAACGGTTCCGCTGCCTGGATCGTTCCGGCAGAGCCCTGCAGTATTCGCCGGAGCGAGTCTCCCATTTCATCGTCGTTTGCTGCATGCTGCACAACCTGTCTATCCGCAGGACTCAGGCACTGCCACCTCAGGTTGGAGCACCACCTCAGGAGGAGGAGCAGGAGGAGGAGGAGGAGGAGGACCAGCACAGGAGGGACGCACAAGGTGCAAGGGCCACCCGTCGGCAACTTATTGAACGTAGGTTCTAGGCCCCCTGTCAGGGAATGGCTTGTGCCAATGAAAGAACATGAATGCAGCCGCTCCGCAAGCCCTCAGCCGGTTAAGGCAACCAAAACTTCAACGTTCAAACATGGACAATATGAATAAAGAAAATTGTTTATTGCACAAACTCAGAGCCCTTCCCACATGAAAAACAAAAACAGAAGAAACCCCCAAAAAACATTCAGACACATTACTCACTCCCACAACCTGGAGAGGGTTAACAAAAGTGTGAAACAAAAATGGCCGTCATCCTCGGCCTTCGTAAAAAACAAACATCACAGCCTTGGCCTTCAAACAACTAACATCAAATTCTCGGCCTCAAAAAACAAACACAACTGGGCACACATTCTACTCTTTGGCCAGCGAGGGCGATGCCTTGGGCATCTTTGTGTGGCCCCTGCCCGCCCTGCTGCTCCTCCTCAAAGTGAGCCCAGTGGCTGCAGCAAGGCTGGGGTAAGGCTCCTGAGGGGCACATGGCGTGACGGCAGATGACCTTGGGAGTCGGCCTAGACGAGCTCTGGCCCTCGAGGGGCCGGCTGGTGACTGCTGCAGCTGTGGCTGGGCAGCATCAGTCTGTCCAGCAGTTCGTGGCAGCTCCACTGGGGGAGTGGCAGTGGCGGCAGCAGGAATGGGGGCAAGCTGGCTGATGGCAGGTGCTCGCTGGTCACCTGAGACACTGGCACTCACCCGGGCCAGCACTGCAGCATGCGCAGCAATCTGCTGAAGTTCAGACCGCTGTGCTGCTGCAGCGCGGCGGGTGCCCTGGCGATGCCTGGCTAACGGAGCGAGTGTGGCAGCAGTTAGTGCCCGTGTTGCCCTGGTCTGTGACCGCATCAGACCAGCCAGTGACTGGACGGCACCACTGATCATTTGGCTACTAGCGGCCTGAGCTGCCCCGACTTCCTGCAGACTCCTGGCCTGAGCTGCCCCGACTTCCTGCAAACTCCTGGCCTGAGCTGCCCCGAATTGCTGCAAACTCCTGGCCTGAGCTGCCCCGAATTGCTGCAGACTTCTGGCCTGCGATGCCCCGAATTGCTCCAGACTTCTGGCCTGTGATGCCCCGAATTGCTGCAGACTCCTGTCATGAACTGCGCCGAATTGCTGCAGACTTCTGGCCTGTGATGCCCCGAATTGCTCCAGACTTCTGGCCTGTGATGCCCCGAATTCCTTGACACTCTTCACCAATGACTCTATGGCATCAGGCATCCGTGCCACTACCCCCATGAGCTCCGTGTGCCTGCGCTCCGAGTCGACCGCCACTTCCTCGAGGAGGCGCACCTCCTCTGCGCTGACCGTCGCCGGACTGGAGGCCGCACTCACCCTCTGGGGAGAAGGCCGCCGAGCTTCCCCACCCCTCCCGCGTTGCTGCAGGCCGCTGGGCCCAGGACCTGCATTCCCCACCGACCCTTCCCCCAGGCTCCCCTCCAGGGAAGACATGTCCCCTACATCGCCATGGGTTGGCGCGGCTGAGGGTGCCACTGATGGCCCGCCTTCCTCTTCCTCCTCCTCTTCCTCCTCCTCCTCCTCCTCCTCCGACGAGGGGCTGACACTGGCAGCTTCAGGGACATCCTCCTCACCTTGCGCCTCACCATCTGAAAGCAGGAAGGCAAAAGAGTAGCTTTTGAGTGAGGACAGGGTGTCTGCGAGGGAAGCATGAGTGGTGCCATTCACCGCATTGGTCGGACAGTGGCAAAGGATGTTGATCTGATGCGCAAGTGGAATGAGAGAGGTCCAAAAGGTCATGTCCTTACCATTGGTGCCCAGAACAGGGTTGGCATCTCCAGTGGCAACGGGGCCAATGACACGGACTCCCATGATGCGCTCCACGCGCTGGTCTAGGTCGGTCAGCTCCTGGTGCCGAGGACCGCCTCCCCCGGTGGCAAGCTGGCTACGCTTATTGTTAGCCAGCTTGGCCTGCAAGAGAAAGGATGGCCTCTAAGTACGGTGTGTAGCCCTGATCTTGTCTGCACAGCCTCCCATGGTGGAATAGCTTGCACAGTGTGTAAAGTGCAGAATGTGCAATTGATGGTCATGCCAGTCCCATAGCTGCGGGATGAGGGCTGGCCATTAGGGCTTTCAGGTCCCTTTGCCCATAATGTGAGGTGCACATGCAAGAATGAGGAGGACACTGGAAAGGGGACTCACCCTGACAATCCTAGTGAGGTCATTAAACTTCTTCCTGCATTGTACAGGAGTCCTGCCAACCACACTGTTGGATGTCACCCTGTTGGAGACATCCCTCCAGGCTTTGCGGAAGACGCTGGTCACCGGTTTCTTGCCAGTGTCTGGAAGCAAAATATGGCGTCTTCGCTCCACAGCGCGAACCAGCAGCCTCAGGTCAGCTTCAGTAAAGCACTGTGCTCTTTCCCGGGCCTTCTGCATCGTCCTGGTCGCTAAATAGGTGCAGCAGCAGTGCTCAGGCCTAGCTGGAGGGCTGCAGTGTCCAGGGCGTGGCAGCCAAACAACTCGACCCTTCCCCCTTTAAGAGATGGCCAGCGCCAGCGTGTCTGCCGTCAATCAACAAAGGACCGCACTTGCACTGCGCCCGGCCTCGGCGGTATCGCTCAGCACCGCCGGCTTTGCGCCTAAAGTTAGTCGTGCATCGCCAGTTTTAGCACTGCAGCAACCTCTTAGGGCGATGCAAGTGAATATCGGCGAAGTGGCCTCGACTTTGCGCCGGGCGCAAACGTCAGCGGCCGCCCGACTTTACCGCCCCAAAAGTGGCGATACTGAATTTCTAGCCCACTGAGTCCCAAACACAAAAACACAGCACACACTAACACTCAAACACACACACACAGCACACACTAACACTCAAGCACACACAGCACACACTAACACTCAAATAGACACACAGCACACACTAACATTCAAACACACACAAGCTCACACTAACACTCAAACAAACACACACAGCACACACTAACACTCAAACACACACAGCACACACTAACACTCAAACACACACAGCACACAGTAACACTCAAACACACACATACAGCATATACTAACAAGTAAACACACACAGCACACACTAACACAAACACACACGCACAGCATTCACTAACAGGCAAACACACACAGCACACACTAACACTCAAGCACACACAGCACACACCAACACGCAAACACACACAAACAGCATATACTAACACACAAACACACACAGCACACACTAACACTCAAACACACACACACAGCACTCACTAACACCCAAACACACACAGCACACACTAACACTGAAACACACACACAGTGCTCACTAAAACGGAAACACAAACAGCACCCACTAACACTTAAATACACATGGCACACACTAACACTCGAGCACACACAGCACACACTAACACTCAAACAGAGACAGCAAACACTAACACTCAAACACACACACAGCACATTATAATACTCAAACACACACACACAGCACACACTAACACTCAAACACATGCACACAGCACACGGTAACACTCAAACAAACAAACAGCACACACTAACACTCAAACACACACACACAGCAAACACTAACACTCAAACAAACAGCACACACTAACACACACACAGCACACACTAACACTCAAACACACACAGCACACACTAACACTCAAACACATACAGCACACAATAACACTCAAACACACACACAGAGCACACACTAATATTCAAACACACACATCACAGTAATACTCAAACACACACAGCAGACACTAACACTCAAACACATACAGCACTACTAACACTCAAGCACACACTAACACTCAAACACACACACAGCACACACTAACACTCAAACACACACACACAGCACATGGTACCACTCAAACACACACACAGCACACACTAACACTCAAACGAACAAACAATAACACTCAAACCCACACACAGCACTCACTAGAACTAAAACAAACACACAGCACACACAACTCTCAAACACACACACAGCACACACTAACACTCAAACGCACACACACTGCACACACTAACACTCAAACACACAGACACAGCATGAACTAACACACAAAGACGCACACACCGCAGAGATTAACACTCAAACGCACATACACTGCACACACTAACACTCAAACACACAGAGCACACACTAACACTCAAACACACGCAGCACACACTAACACTCAAACACACACACAGCACACACTAACACTGAAACACACACACACAGCACACACTAACACTCAAATACACACACACTAACACTCAAACACACACACACACTAACACAGACAACACACACTAAACCTCAAACACACACACACAGCACACACTAACCCTGAAACACACACAGCACACAATGTCACTCAAATACACACTCACAGCACACACTAACACTCAAACACACAAACAGCACACACTAACACTCAAACACAGACCAGCAGCGCAGACTAACACTCAGGCATACAAGCAGCACACCCTAACTGTTGTGTCCGTGTATAATAAGACACAGACTGCAGGAGAATGGTACAACAGGTGTTTACTCAACGTGGCTCACACTGGAACTGATCTGTACAGATTACTACTCAGTGCTATATACAGGTGTGGTCACTGCTGGTACTGCAGTATACGTGAGCTGTAAAAGATAGTTCCCCCCTTAAAGGTATATACATTACAATTCCTCCCCTTTTAGATTAACAGTACCATAACACTCATTTAACAATTAAATATCAAACTTGTTGTGTATGTACCTTTAAGAGAAGAACTGATTCTATACTGCAGTACTGGCAGTGACCACCCCTCTATATAAAGCCATAGCAGGCCTCTGTACTTCAGTCTTAAGTTACCCTCTGTTCAGTAAATACCTGTTATTATTGTTCTCCTGCAGTCCGTGTATTATTTATACTCGGACACTACATTGGCGACGAACAGGTTCGAACTCACCTGCAGCACTGCATCACCTCACGGGGATCTTTCCCTGAGAAGAAGCTTTTGGAGGTCGACGTCAGAACAACAGGCGTCGACCGCGGGCAACCGCCCAAGGATCCATCGGAGTTCGGAGAGTTGCAGGAGAGGCTGTGGAGAGCTGGGCTTGGCTCCCCAGTCAAGGTGTTCCAGCAAATCGTGCTGGTAGCAGGTAGTGCGCTGGCCCTTCCGGACTGCGGCGGGCTCGAGCTCGATCGAGCGGCTCTGCAAAGGGGCCGTGCAGCGTCGTCGGGAGGAAAAGAGAGAGAGAGAGGGTGGAGCGCACAGGGCGCGGTCGGTGCTCAAGAACCGGGCAGCATAGCGAAAATAAAACAAGGGGAAGGAAAAGTGAGATGCTCCGAAGCCGCGGGTCGCCGCTATTACCCTGCAGAACGCTTGGAGCAGCGTGGCAGCAAGGGGAAGAAGGAAAAGTGCAGGAGGCACCATTTTCTTCCATTGGGGAAGAAGGAAAAGCGCGGGAGGCACCATTTTAATCCATTGGTGAAGAAGAAAAAGCGCGGGAGGCGCCATTTTAAATCACCCAAGATGCTGTAAAGTGGCAGTATCACTGCTTTCAACAACGAGGTAGAAGACTGGACCATGTATGTGGAAAGAATGGAAGTGTACTGCAAGGCAAATGAGGTGGCCGATGGAAAGAAGGTGTCGGTATTATTAAATTTGATGGGCGCGAGAACGTACTGCCTATTGCGAAATGTAATTACCCCAGCTAAACCAATGGAGAAAAGTTTTGAGGAGATTGTTCATATCTTACAGGAACACCTAAACCCTACACCGCTGCTGATAGCAGAAAGATTCAAGTTCCATAAAAAAAACCAGCACAAAGATGAGAGCAATGCTGACTATCATACGGAACTACACAAGTTATCGAAGCACTGCCAGTTCGGAGCAGGACTGGCAGACACCTTACGGGATAAGTTTGTCTGCGGGCTCCAGAGTGAAGGAACCCAGAAACGACTACTTTCGGAAAAGGACCTGAAGCTAGAACAGGCTTTCAGCGTGGCAGTGTCCTACGAAGCAGCAGCACGGGGAGCTGCGGAAATACAACAGAAACCACAGGAATACAGCGCTAACGAAATGGCGTAAGGAGCAGAAAAGTGCTATCGCTGCGGCAGAACAACCCATGATCAGAAGGACTGCTGGTTTAAGGACAAAGTATGCAGGCAATGTGGTCGGCAGGTCGGGAAAGAAAACCAACACTACAAGAACTACTAAGGAAAAGTACAAGAAAGTAAAGAAATTGACAGACAGTAGTTCGGAAGATCAGGAGAGTGATAAGGACTCCGGGAGCAGGAGACTAAGTTGTCTAAAGTTACACAACGTGATCGTAAAGGAGGATCACCAAACCATTTGTGTCACCCTCATGATAGCAGGGTCCCTAGTAAAGATGGAATTGGACACAGGATCAGCCCTAACTCTCATGAATCGACGAGACTATGAGCGGCTATTCTCACACATACCCTTGAAGGACACGTCCATTGTATTGAAGACATACACGGGGCAAAAAAGTCTACCCCAGAGGAAAAATAAGGGTGCCAGTTGAATACAACGGCAAGGAAACACAGAAACTGTATCTAATTATACTACCAGATGGAGGACCACCATTATTGGGACATGAATGGATCCGAAAAATACAATTGGATCGGCATTCCATTCAGGCGCTAACTGTGACTGATAAAAAGGATGATGACGTCACACCTGGACGACTGTCAAAGATTCAAACTGACGTGAAAGAGGTGTTCCAACAAGGACTTGGGACTCTAAAAGGAGTAACGGCAATGATAAAAATCGAAGATAACGCAAACCCAAAATTTTTTAAGGCCAGACCTAATGCGATCCGCCCAGCCATTGAAGCAGAGCTGGAGAGTCTGCAGCGTTCGGGTGTGCTGTCCAAGGTGGACTGGAGCGAGTGGGCCACACCCATCATTCCTGTAATGAAGAAATCATTGAGCAGCACGCCTGGGGAACCGAAGAAGGTTCGCATCTGTGGGGACTTCAAGATAACTGTGAACCCAGTCCTGCATACAGTACAATATCCACTTCCATGGATAGAAGATATTTTTGCCTCACTATCTGGAGGGAAACGCTTTACAAAGATTGATCTGGCCCAAGCGTATCTACAAATGGAGGTGGAAGAAGCATCTAGAAAGTACCTCACGATAAACACTCACAAAGGCCTTTACCACTACAATCGACTGGTATTCGGGGTAGCATCAGCCCCGGCTATTTGGCAGAGGGCAATGGAACAAGTCCTGCAAGGGATCCCGGGGACCCAGTGTTATTTGGACGACATCCTGGTTACGGGCGAAAATGACAGTGAACACCTTGCCAGCCTGGAGCAGGTGCTCACGAGATTACAGGAATATGGGCTACGAGCCAACCGCCCCAAATGCGAGTTCTTCAGGAGACAAATCTCGTATTGTGGCCACATGATTGATAAGGAAGGGTTGCATATTTCGCCGGACAAGATTGAGGCTGTAGTCAAGGCTCCAGCACCGGAAAATGTGTCACAACTGAGGTCGTTCCTCGGGTTGGTGAACTACTACCATAAGTTCTTGCCGAATTTATCTACAATTCTGCACCCACTGAACGCCCTACTGCAAACTGGAGTAACATGGAAATGGAGTGATGAGTGTAAGCGTGCCTTTCAGAAATGTAAATGCCTAATCATTTCAAAAGAAGTATTGACCCACTACAATCCAACACCACCGATTCGGTTAGCATGTGATGCGTCTCCCTATGGCATCGGAGTGGTGCTGTCGCACATGTTCCTTGACGGTTCAGAGAGGCCAATAGCCTTTGCGTCGTGCTTGTTAACCTCAGCCGAGCGTAACTACACTTAGATTGACAGGGAGGCCCTCAGCCTGGTGTGGGGGGTGAAGAAGTTCAATCACTATCTGCACGGGCAGAAATTCACCCTACTGACTGATCATCAGCCCCTGGTCTTCATTTTTAACCCAAAGAAGGGCGTTCCGGTGATGACGGCGCAACGGCTGCAAAGATGGTCACTTTTTCTAGGGGCACATCAGTACGACATAGAGTACAAGGGTACGAAACAGCATGGAAACACTGATGGGCTGTCGCA
The DNA here is from genome assembly GCF_052327205.1 of Somniosus microcephalus. Classification (NCBI taxonomy): domain Eukaryota; kingdom Metazoa; phylum Chordata; class Chondrichthyes; order Squaliformes; family Somniosidae; genus Somniosus; species Somniosus microcephalus. Next base: position 151,026,861 of record NC_140989.1, on the reverse strand, counting down.
CCTACCGTTGCCTACGGTAGAGGAAGCACCTGCAGTGGACCCTGTTGAGATATTCCATGCGACCATAGTCGAATGTCTACCTGTAACAAACTCAAGTATAGAGAAGGAAACCCGAAATGACCCAACACTCTCTCGGGTCTATGATTTGATGGTGAAGGGATGGCCAGCACATGGCGACTCACTGTTGCCAGCATTCTCGCCAAGGAGAGAACAGCTGTCAGTGTGCCGGGGGACCTTGATGTGTGGATCCCAAGTGGTAATTCCACCCAAGTTGAGAGATAGAGTGCTCAATGAGCTTCATGAGGGTCATCTGGGAGGGATAAAAATGAAGAGCCCAGCCAGGGCGTTTGTGTGGTGGCCGGGAATCGATAAAGAAATCGAGGATATGACCAAGAGATGCACAGGATGCCAGAAGGTCCAAAACGCTCCACCACAGGCCCCGCTACATCCATGGGAGTGGCCCTCATCTCCATGGCAATGGGTACACATTGATTTTGCTGGTCCATTTATGGACTCAATGTTCCTAATCGCTGTGGACACCCATTCGAAATGGCCAGAGGTCATCAAAATGTCCTCCACCACCACGGAGAAAACAATTGCAGTCCTACGGACCATCTTCACCAGGAATGGCTTGCCAGAACAGATTTGCTCCGACAATGGTCCACAGTTTGTGTCCGAGGATTTCCGGAGGTTTCTGAGGAATAATGGGGTGAAACATTACACATCTGCCCCATATCATCCTGCCACAAATGGATTGGCTGAGAGGTTTGTTCAGACCTTTGAAAAGGCCATAAAGGCAATGTATAATGACGACATACCACTACAACACAAGGTGGATAATTTCTTGTTTGCTTACCGGAATGTGACACATGCAGTCACCAACCAAGCTCCAGCCGTAATGTTCTTCAACCGAAGGCTAAGATGTCGCCTGGATTTGCTCAAACCAAACATAAGACGAGATGTTGAGGATAAGCAATTCCAGCACATAAATGAGAAGCCAACCAGGAGCTTCAAGATAGGGCAACCAGTCTTGGCCCGCGACTACCGAACAGAAAAATGGCAGCCAGGAACAATATGCACACAACAGGGACCACTAATGTACACAATGGACGTTGGAGAGAGCATCGTGAGATGCCATGCTGACCAGATTCTAGAGTCACAGGAACAAGCCAAACCCATACCACGAGCAGCTGCACCTGGTAATCAACCCGAAGTACAGATTGCGTCTACCTCAGAAGCAGTGGTATTGGAAGCTGACGAACCAGCCAATGACAATGAGCCAGAGTCAACTCCGCCAGAAGAACAGGATACTCGAGAAAGGCGCTATCCAGTCAGGATCAGGAAGCCTCCTCAAAGACTGAACTTATAAATGATTATTTCAGTTGATGTATATAGTACAGAGAAAATTGTAATTGTAATTAGTTATTATTTAGTTGTTAAATGAATGTTATGTACTGTTTATCTAAAAGGGGAGGAATTTTTGTGTATGTACCTTTAAGAGAAGAACTGATTCTATACTGCAGTACCGGCAGTGACCACCCCTGTATATAAAGCCATAGCAGGCTTCTGTATTTCAGTCTTAAGTTACCCTCTGTTCCTCATTCACAGCATTGCTGGCTGTGCAGCTGCAAGCACAAGCAGAGGGAGCAGCCAGACTGGGAGAGTGGACTAAAGTGGTGGTCCCCTGACCAGGCAGAGGAGGAGAACGCTGGACCACCACCACCTCCACCTCCACCATCATCATAGCAACTGAGGTGCCTGGAGGGAGAGGACAGAGGAGGAGAAGGAGAAGGGAGGCCAGCAACAACACCAACCAGGGGAGAGGCCTTTCCCATTACTGCCTCCCCAAATTGGCCTCCACTTCAGGAGAAGGAGAGAGGGGAGAGAAACCACTATCAACCAACACCAACTGTTCAGAAGGAGGGAGGAATATCATCTTCAAAATATCTACAGGTGGGTGTTATTTGGGGCACTCTCCCAAAGACTTTGTATTTTAGGTGGGGGGAGAAAAGAAGAAACAAGGCCGGAACATCAAGGGGTGGCTGTGTGTGTGTGTGGCTCTTGCCAAAACTAGGCCACATGCACCACAAATAAGCATCCCTTCTATTGCCTGACCTGGGCCAGCTGGAGCTGCCTAGGTGAAGTGGTTAATTCCATTAATTACATCATTAAGACCTGGTGCAGGACTGAGCCTGGGCATCTCCAGCTTTCCCAGGTGACTCACCAGAGGAAGGCAGCAGCAGCCAACTTCCTGGCGCCGGGGGTGTTGCTGCTGCTCAGGAAGGGAGGAAAAAGTGTGGGAGAGCAATAGTGGTAGGGGATTCTATCGTAAGGGGAACAGATAGACGGTTCTGTGGCCGTAGACATGACTCCAGGATGGTTTGTTGCCTCCCTGGTGCCAGGGTCAAGGATGTCACTGAACGGCTGCAGGGCATTCTGAAGGGGGAGGGGGAACAGGCAGAGGTCGTGGTTCACATTGGGACCAACGACATAGGTAGGAAAATGGATGAGGTCCTGCAACAAGAATTTAGGGAGCTAGGTAGCAGATTAAAGAGCAGGACCTCAAAGGTAGTAATCTCTGGATTACTCCCGGTGCCACGTGCTAGTGAGTATAGGAATAGGAGGACAGAGCAGATGAATGTGTGGCTAAAGAGTTGGTGCAGGAGGGAGGGCTTTAGTTTCCTGGATCACTGGGCCTGCTTCTGGGAAAGGTGGGACTTGTACAAGTCGGACGGGTTGCACCTGAACCACAGCGGGATAAATATCCTTGCGGGGAGGTTTGCTAGCACTGTTCGGGGGGGTTTAAACTAAAATGGCAGGGGGTTGGGAACCTGAGCAGGGAGACAGAGGAAGGGAAAACAGGGATAAAAGCAAAAGATAGGAAGGAGAAAAACAAAAGTGGCAGTCAGAGAAATCAACGATTTAAATCAAACGTGGCCACAGTAAATAATAATTCTAATAGGTCTAAGAGCGTTAAAAAAACAAGCCTGAAGGCTTTGTGTCTAAATGCGAGGAGCATTTGTAATAAGGTGGATGAATTGGCTGTGCAAATAGAGGTAAATGAATACGATTTGGTTGGGATTACAGAAACGTGGCTCAAGGATGGCCAAGACTGGGAACTCAACATCCAGGGGTATTCGATATTCAGGGAAGATAGGCAAAAAGGAAAGGGAGGTGGGGTAGCATTACTGGTTAAAGAAGGGATTAATACAATTGTAATGAAGGATATTAGCTCTGATGATGTGGAATCTGTATGGGTAGAATTGAGAAATACTAAGGGGAAAAAAACATTAGTGGGAGTGGTATATAGACCTCCAAACAGTAAGGTGGAGGTTGGGGATGGCATTAAAAGGGAAATTAAAGAAGCGTGCAATAATGGCACAGCAGTCATCATGGGTGACTTTAACCTACATATAGATTGGGCCAACCAAATTAGTAACAATACTGTGGAGGAGGAATTCCTGGAGTGTTTACGGGATGGTTTCCTGGACCAATATGTCGAGGAACCAACCAGAGATCAGGCCATCTTAGACTGGGTATTATGCAATGAGAAAGGATTAATTAGCAATCTTGTTGTACGAGGCCCCTTGGGTTGGAGCGATCGTAATATGATCGAATTCTTCATTAAGATGGAGAATGAAGTAGTTCACTCAGAGACAAGGGTCCTCAATTTAAATAAAGGAAACTACGATGGTCTGAGGAGCGAGTTGGGCAGGATTGAGTGGGGAATGGCGCTCAAAGGGTTGACGGTGGATAGGCAATGGCAAACATTCAAAGACCGAATGGATGAGCTACAGAATTTGTTCATCCCAGTTTGGCGCAAAAATAAAACAAAAAAGGTGACTCAACCGTGGCTAACAAGGGAAATTAGGGATAGCATAAGATCCAAGGAGAGAACATATAAATTGGCTAGAAAAAGCAATAATCCTGAGGATTGGGAGCAGTTTAGGAGTCAACAAAGGAGGACAAAGGGATTAATTAAGAAAGGGAAAATAGAATATGAGAGTAAGCTAGCAGGGAACATAAAAACTGACTGTAAAAGCTTTTATAGATATGTGAAGAGAAAAAGATTAGTGAAGTCAAGCGTAGGTCCCTTGCAGTCAGAATCGGGGGAATTTATAATGGGAAACAAGGAAATGGCAGACCAACTAAATGCATACTTTGGTTCTGTCTTCACAAAGGAGGACACAAATAACCTCCCAGAGATGCCGGGGAACATAGGGTCTGATGAAAGCGAGGAACTGAAAGAAATCAGTATTTGTAGGAAAATGGTGTTAGGAAAATTGATGGGACTGAAGGCCGATAAATCCCCAGGGCCTGATAATCTGCATCCCAGGGTACTTAAGGAAGTGGCCCTAGAGATAGTAGATGCACTACTGATCATCTTCCAGAACTCGATAGACTCTGGAACGGTGCCCATGGATTGGAGGGTAGCTAATGTTACCCCACTATTCAAAAAAGGTGGTCGAGAAAAAGCGGGGAATTATAGACCGGTAAGCCTGACATCGGTAGTGGGGAAAATGCTAGAGTCTATTATAAAAGATGTAATAGCAGAGCACTTGGAAAGCAGTGACAGGATCGGACAAAGTCAACATGGATTTACAAAAGGTAAATCATGCTTGGCTAATCTACTGGAATATTTTGAGAATGTAACTGGTAAAATAGATAAGGGAGAACCAGTGGATGTGCTGTATTTGGACTTCCAGAAGGCTTTCGATAAGGTCCCACACAAGAGATTAGCGTGCAAAATTAAGGCACATGGGATTGGGGGCAATGTATTGACTTGGATAGAGAACTGGTTGGCGGACAGAAAGCAAAGAGTTGGAATAAACGGGTCGTTTTCCGAATGGCAGGCAGTGACTAGTGGGGTACCGCAAGGATCGGTCCTAGGACCCCAGCTGTTCACAATATATATTAATGATCTGGATGAGGGAATTGGATGTAATATCTCCAAATTTGCAGACGACACAAAGCTGGGCGGGAGGGTAAGCTGCGAGGAGGATGTCGGGCAAATCCAGTACGATTTGGACAGGTTGGGTGATTGGGCAGAAACATGGCAAATGCACTATAATGTGGATAAATGTGAGGTTATCCACTTTGGTGGCAAAAACAGGAGGGCAGATTATTATCTGAATGGCAATAGATTGGGAGAAGGGTAAGTGCAAAGAGACCTGGGTGTCCTTGTGCACCAGTCGCTGAAGGTAAGCATGCAGGTGCAGCAGGTGGTTAAGAAGGCAAATGGTATGTTGGCCTTTGTAGCAAGAGGGTTCGAGTACAGGAACAAGGATGTCTTGCTACAGTTGTACAGGGCCTTGGTGAGACCGCACCTTGAGTATTGTGTGCAGTTTTGGTCACCATACCTGAGGAAGGACGTTCTTGCCATGGAGGGAGTGCAGCGAAGATTCACCAGGCTGATACCTGGGATGGCAGGAATGACGTATGAGGAGAGAATGTGTCAATTGGGCTTATACTCACTGGAGTTTAGAAGATTGAGAGGGGATCTCATCGAGACCTATAAAATTCTGTCAGGTCTGGACAGACTAGATGCAGGAAGGATGTTTCTGATGGCCGGGGAGTCCAGAACCAGGGGTCATAGTCTAAGGATAAGGGGTAAGCCATTTCGGACTGAAATGAGGAGGAATTTCTTCACCCAGAGAGTGGTGAACCTGTGGAATTCTCTGCCACAGAGGGCGGTGGAGGCCAGTTCATTAAATATATTCAAGAAAGAGTTGGATATGTTTCTTGAGGCTGAAGGGATCAAGGGATATGGGGAAAAGGCGGGGACAGGGTACTGAGTTTGGATGATCAGTCATGATCACATTGAATGGCGGAGCAGGCTCGAAGGGCCGAATGGCCTACTCCTGCTCCTATCTTCTATGTTTCTATGTAAGACATCTTCTCCCCCTGCCAGAAGACCACCACTATCAGAGACTTTAAATTTCCATCAGGAGAGTGCACCCCTGCCAACACCCACCCACCCACCATCCTGAGTGGCGACCCTGCCTTTGCAGCCTCCGTCCTTCCCACCCCCCTCTCTCTCTCTCTTTGTCTCTCTCTGCCTCTTTCTCTAAGGCACCTCAATTTACTTTATTAATTAATTGCCTATTGAGCAGAGGGCAGAAGGCCCCTCTCCCAATCTCAGTCAATAAGGGGAGAGGCGTGCCTTCATTTTAAACAGCTCCCTCTGCTCAATAGAGGACCAAAAATTACCTGAGGCCATTTCCACCTTCAGGCCTGTGACTTGGGGTGAGTGTAGCCCTTTATAATACCGCCCCAGAATGGCGACTGCATCTTCGCCGGTGACGGAGCCAGCCAAGACGTATGCGGGAGTGGCAGCCACAGCCACAGCTGCTCCCGTTGCTTCTGCTGCCCCGTCACCATTCAGACTGATGACAAAAAAGCTTGGGGTGAAGAGCTACACTCACCCCACTATGACTATTGAGGCCTGCGTTAAAGCCATGGCTGGGGTTGTCGGCCCCTCAGCCATTGTAGCGGCCTCAAAAATGTATGGGAAGGCTGTGTTCTTCCTGGGGTCGGAGCGGGCGGTGTCCCTGGCCGTCGCCAAGGGGCTCACTGTGGGCGGGACCTTCCTGCCAGTGGATCCTCTCGAGGCCACCGCGCAGAGGATCGTCATTTCCAACGTCCCGCCCTATGTTCCTAGTGAGCTCCTCCTTCCCCATCTACGTCAACTTGGGGAGGTGAGGTCGGGGATCACACCCATCACGCTCGGCTTCCGGGAGGCCAGCCTTCGCCACGTCTTCTCCTTCCGGCGCCAGCTGTTTATCCAGCTGGCGCGGGAGGAGGACACTGACGGGGCATTCATCGTCCACCATGAGGGGACCGCCTATCGCGTCTTCTGGACGTCGGACGGTATGCGGCGCCACGCCTGCAAGGAGGTGGGGCACATCCGGAAAAACTGCCCCGCCTCCAAGGCCGCCGGATCATCTCGTGCGGCCGAGGCTGGCGCCGCCGACGCTCCTCCCCCCAAATCTGCCTGCGCGTCGGGAACGTCTGATGCGTGGTCGACGTCAGGGGCCGATGCCACCAAGGCCTCCGGCAGGGGGGAGGGAGCATGTCCGGCCAGAAAGAAGGCGCGGCGAAAAAATAAACACCTTAGGGCGGGTCCCCCCGTGGATGGCCAGCCCTTGCCCCTTGAGCCCCTTACACCCGTGCTCCTCGCGGAGTTAATCGGGGTAGACGCGAGCGGAAGGGGCCTCGTGCCCGAGCCTGTGGCCGCAACTGCCACAGCGATAACGCCGATAACTACGGCCGGGCTCGGGCCCGAGGAACCCGACAAACCTGTTCCGCCGGAGGGAGCTGAGGAGGAGGCCTCTGCAGGCATGGAGGTCTCTCTCGCTCCCTCCGTGCTAAAAAGAAGGCGCGACCCCCTGGAAGAGGAGGAGGACCGGGAGGAGGAGGGTCCTTCTGTGCAAGGGGAGTCGTCGCCCGCCGCGGGTACTGCGCCCCCCCCCCCCCGCTGTCACCATCACCAGTGATCGGCAGGGGTCGCCTGTCCCTCGGGAGGCTGAGGCAGATGTGTCTGTCCAGCACGTGCCTCCCGGGGACGGGGATGAGACCTGCCCGTGGGGGGGGTCGCGGAACAACCCGCGGTGGAAATAGATATTCTATCGGTGCCATTACCCCTCGCCGGGTCGGGCGGCCTGGGGTCTGGGTCGGGCGAGCTCGAGGATAATGAGCTCGCCCAATGCGACCCGGACATCTCCCAGGGGCTGCTCGACCTGGTAAAGGTTTTAACTCAAAACACCCCATCCGCTGGGTTGGAGGTTGGTGGCGGGGAGGAGGATGGCCCCCTGGCTGCGTCTCTGGTGCCGGACGTACTGGAGGAGCTGGGATTTGTTCTCTCCCCGGTTTCTCCGGTCGTTCCGGCGTCTGGGGCAGAGGGGAGCTCTGAACCGCCGGCGTCTTCTGGTCCAGCACCCCTAGAGGAGCCCAGGGAGGAATCCTCTGCCGCCGATCCTGGGGGTGGGATCCGGGCGGAGGCGGGGCTGGCTGGTGCGGCCGAGCCGTTCGCTGCGCACTGCGCGACGGATGGGTCGGCCGCTGGTGACGAACCCCTGGAGGAGGATGGGGACTCGGTGATGGGCACGGAGGACGATTCGGACTCCCGCGCCGACGAGGCAATGGATGACCTCGTGCCCCTTGCCGAGTCTCCCCTCATTCCCGTAAGGGAACTCCAGGATTTTATGGCCATGTGCCTGGGTCGGCGCAATAAGGTCTGGCTGGCCCTCGACAGGTGGTCGGAGCTGGCGCTGCTCATCGTATCCGTCCGCGCCGCCATTAAGATCATGGGCGCGGACGAGGGTGTGAACCAGCTCGAGCTGCGTCGGCTCAGAACGTTTCTCACTGGGCTGCTGAGTAAGTGGCGGCTGATCAGCGGCTGCACTTCCTCACCCCGTTAGGTGTAGGTAGAGGTTGCACTATGCTTCTGACATGAAGATAACCATAGCCAGCCTCAACATCAACGGCAGCAGGGAGGCGCGCCGCAGATTCAATAACTTCTCGGTCCTTCGGGACGGGAAGTATGCGGTGTGCTTCCTGCAAGAAACCCACACCGTTCCGGGAGACGAAGCCACGTGGCTCCTGGAGTGGCAGGGAGGGGTCAGCATGAGTCACCTCTCCAACAATTCCAGCAGGGTGGCTATCTTGCTGGCCCCGCATTTTCAGCCGGAGATCTTGGGGGTCAAGGAGCACGTGCCGGGCCGCTTGCTCCATGTCACTGTTCGCCTGGGGGGCGTGCCGCTCCATCTAGTGAACGTGTACGCCCCTCAGACCAGTGCGCAGCAAGTGCGCTTCTTCGAAGAAGTGTCCGCTCTCTTGGGCTCCATCGACGTGGGCGAGTGCGTCATCCTCGGGGGGGATTTTAACTGCACCCTCGAGGCGAGGGACCGTTCGGGTCCCCCGCGAAGCCCGGCGGCGATGGAGAAGTTGAGGGACCTGGTTGGGTCCTTCGACTTGGTGGACGTCTGGCGAAATCTCCACCCCGACTCCAGCGCCTTCACTAGCGTGAGGTCTGGGGGAGGAAGGTCCAGAATCGACCGCCTCTACATTTCCCGGGCGTTCGTCTCCTGCGTTCCGGCAGCTTCCATGCGGCCGGTGCCGTGCACGGACCACCACCTGGTGTGGGCGGAGCTCGCTCCGCTGCGCGCGCGGGGGGGGTCCGTGTACTGGCATTTTAACAACCTGCTGCTGGAGGACGCACGGTTCCGGGATTCGTTTCGTCGATTCTGGGCCGACTGGAGAAGGAAGCAGGGGGGCTTCCCCTCCTTGAGGCTATGGTGGGATGTGGGCAAGGCTCACATCCGTCTCTTCTGTCAGGAGTACGCGAAGGGGTCGACCAAGAGGCGGGAGGCCCGGGTCGGGCGGTTGGAGAAGGAGGTGCTCGACCTGGAGTCCCGTCTCGGTCAGGTCGTCGAGGACCCGGCCCTGCGGAAGGTGTACGAAGAGAAGAAGGGCGCGCTGAAGGACCTGCAGCTCGTCGGGTCCCGAGGCGCGTACGTGAGGTCGCGGATCCAGCTCCTGCGGGACCTGGACCGCGGCTCCCCCTTCTTCTACTCGCTGGAAAAAAGACGGGGGGTCCGTAAGCAGCTCTTGGGGCTGCTGGCCGACGACGGATCTCTGGTCTCGGATCCGGAGGGAATCAGCGCGGAGACCCGCGCCTATTACGGGGCTCTGTTCTCTCCGGATCCGTCCAGCGAGGATGCGCACAGAGTTTTGTGGGAGGACCTGACGAAGGTTGGCCCGGAGGGCGCCGAAAAATTGGACGCTCCGCTAAGTCTGGCGGAGCTGACCGGCGCCCTCCGCCAGCTCTCTAGGGGAAAGTCCCCGGGGCTGGACGGGCTGACCGTGGAGTTCCACAGGGCGTTCTGGGACGTCTTGGGGGGCGACTACGCGCGGGTCCTGGGGGAAAGTTTGGCGACCGGGGAGATGCCCCTCTCTTGGCGCAGGGCGGTCATTGTCCTGCTGCCTAAGAAGGGCGATCTCCGCCTCCTTAAGAACTGGCGCCCAGTCTCCCTCCTCAGCACGGACTATAAAATCTTTGCCAGGGCCATGTCTGCTCGCCTTGGCACCGTGCTGGCCCACATGATCCACCCCGACCAGTCCTACACGGTCCCGGGCCGGACCATCCACGATAACATCCATCTGGTCCGGGACCTGGTCCACCACTCCCAGAGGGCTGGTCTGTCGGTCGCCTTCCTTTCCCTGGATCAGGAGAAGGCGTTCGACAGGGTGGATCACGAGTATCTCTTCGGGACTCTGCGCGCATTCGGGTTCGGGACGCATTTCGTCGCCCGGATCCGACTTCTGTACGCCGCCGCGGAGTGTCTGATTAAAGTTAACGGGTCCTTGACGGCGCCCCTTCGCTTCGGGAGGGGGGTGCGTCAGGGATGCCCCATGTCCGGTCAGTTATATGCCATTTGCGTGGAGCCTTTCCTGCGCCTCTTGCGGAAGAGGTTGACGGGACTGGCTCTGCAAGGGCCGGGCGTGGAGGTGGTCCTCTCGGCTTACGCCGATGACGTGCTCCTCACGGTCACGGATCCCGCTGACTTGCGGAGGATGCGGGAATGCCAGCAGATTTACTCGGACGCATCCTCCGCCAAGATCAACTGGGAGAAATGTTCCGGACTCCTGGTGGGTCAGTGGCGGGTGGACTCCCTGCCGGAGGAGTTCAGGCCTTTCGCCTGGAGCACCACGCACCTCCTCTATTTGGGAGTCTACCTTAGCCCTGCCGAGGACGCTTGGCCGGCGAACTGGCAAGAGCTGGAGGCCAAAGTCACCGCTCGCCTAGGACGCTGGACAGGACTGCTCCGAGTGTTGTCCTACAGGGGTCGAGCGCTGGTCATAAACCAGCTGGTGGCCGCCATGTTGTGGTACCGGTTGGTCACTTTGATCCCTCCCCCTGCGTTTGTCGCCAAGATTCAGAAGAAGCTCATCGACTTCTTCTGGGACAAAAGGAAGCACTGGGTCTCTGCCGCGGTTCTGTGTCTCCCGCTTAGGGAGGGCGGTCAGGCGCTGGTGTGCCTTCGCACCCAGGCTGCGACTTTCCGTCTTCAGACGCTGCAGAGATACCTGTACGTCGAGAATCCTCCGAGATGGTGTGCGCTGGCGACGTTTTTCTTCCGCCAGCTGCATGGCCTCAATTACGACACGCAGCTCCTGTTTGCGAAAGTGGGCAGCAGGCGTGCCGGCCTGCGGGAGCTGCCTGTCTTCTACCAGGAACTACTATGGGTTTGGAACTACGTCGCTTCCAGGCGGAGCTCTCCCCCGTCAGGAGCGGCGGCTCTCCTTCGGGAGCCGCTGCTCAGGAATCCGCACCTCCACGAACACGGGTTCGGGCGGCTGGCGGAGGGTAGGGCTGTGGCTGGCAAGGTGACCAGAGTCGGGGACCTGCTCGATGGCGGAGGAGCAGGCTGGATGGCGCCGGAGGAGCTGGCGCGGCGCCTGTCCTGGGCCAACGTCCAGCTCGCGGTCGAAACCATCGAATCGGTAAAAGCGGCACTGGGCCCCGACTCCACTAGGTGTATCGAGGCGGCTCAAGCACGTGGGGCGATCCCGTCCGAGCTTACCCCCGTTCGGACGGAATTCCTCATCGGCGCCCGGCCCCGAAACTCCCCTCGGGAACCGGCGCCTCACAACTTGAGCCGTCTCGAGGAAATACCCTCCGTGCCTTTCCATTCCGCGCGGAGGGGTTTCCTGTACGGGCTGCTCCTGCACACTCTCCACTTTGCCATCTTCGTCTACCGTCCGGACACGCCTTGGCGTGGCGTTTTGCCGACCGGCGGTAGCGGAGGTCCCCAATGGAGGGCTCTCTATGTGGGAGTCCTCCCTTGTTCCATCGGGGACTTGGCCTGGAGGGTGTTGCATGGAGCGGTCCCGTGCAATAAGGTTTTAAGTAGGTTCACGGACTCCCAGGCCGCCTGCATTTTTTGCGGCCTGGAGGAGTCCGTGTTTCACGTTTATATGGATTGTGAGAGGTTGCAGCCCCTCTTTCACTACTTGAAGGGGCTGCTCCTCGATTTTTGGTTGCACTTCAGTCCCACGCTCTTGATCTACGGTCACCCGGTGCGGAGGGGAGCGGACAGGTTGGAGGACCTCCTTGTGGGCCTGCTCCTGGGCCTGGCTAAAAGAGCCATCAATTGGTCCAGGCAGCGGGCGGTCGAGGGGGTCGTCCAGCCGGATTGCCTGCATCTCTTCCGCGGCCATGTTCGCGCCCGGGTGGCCCTGGAGATGGAGCATGCGGTGTCCGCCGGTGCGCTTGAGTATTTCCGCAACCGGTGGGCGCCGCGGGGACTGGAGTGCATCATCAACACGGAAAACCAAATTTTAATTTGATTTGTTAAGCTTTAGTTGAACTTTTGTTTATTTACAGTCGAATTGGTTTTTTTTGGGTCCAAATAAAAGAGTACCCTCTGTTCCTCATTCACAGCATTGCTGGCTGTGCAGCTGCAAGCACAAGCAGAGGGAGCAGCCAGACTGGGAGAGTGGACTAAAGTGGTGGTCCCCTGACCAGGCAGAGGAGGAGAACGCTGGACCACCACCACCTCCACCTCCACCATCATCATAGCAACTGAGGTGCCTGGAGGGAGAGGACAGAGGAGGAGAAGGAGAAGGGAGGCCAGCAACAACACCAACCAGGGGAGAGGCCTTTCCCATTACTGCCTCCCCAAATTGGCCTCCACTTCAGGAGAAGGAGAGAGGGGAGAGAAACCACTATCAACCAACACCAACTGTTCAGAAGGAGGGAGGAATATCATCTTCAAAATATCTACAGGTGGGTGTTATTTGGGGCACTCTCCCAAAGACTTTGTATTTTAGGTGGGGGGAGAAAAGAAGAAACAAGGCCGGAACATCAAGGGGTGGCTGTGTGTGTGTGTGGCTCTTGCCAAAACTAGGCCACATGCACCACAAATAAGCATCCCTTCTATTGCCTGACCTGGGCCAGCTGGAGCTGCCTAGGTGAAGTGGTTAATTCCATTAATTACATCATTAAGACCTGGTGCAGGACTGAGCCTGGGCATCTCCAGCTTTCCCAGGTGACTCACCAGAGGAAGGCAGCAGCAGCCAACTTCCTGGCGCCGGGGGTGTTGCTGCTGCTCAGGAAGGGAGGAAAAAGTGTGGGAGAGCAATAGTGGTAGGGGATTCTATCGTAAGGGGAACAGATAGACGGTTCTGTGGCCGTAGACATGACTCCAGGATGGTTTGTTGCCTCCCTGGTGCCAGGGTCAAGGATGTCACTGAACGGCTGCAGGGCATTCTGAAGGGGGAGGGGGAACAGGCAGAGGTCGTGGTTCACATTGGGACCAACGACATAGGTAGGAAAATGGATGAGGTCCTGCAACAAGAATTTAGGGAGCTAGGTAGCAGATTAAAGAGCAGGACCTCAAAGGTAGTAATCTCTGGATTACTCCCGGTGCCACGTGCTAGTGCGTATAGGAATAGGAGGACAGAGCAGATGAATGTGTGGCTAAAGAGTTGGTGCAGGAGGGAGGGCTTTAGTTTCCTGGATCACTGGGCCTGCTTCTGGGAAAGGTGGGACTTGTACAAGTCGGACGGGTTGCACCTGAACCACAGCGGGATAAATATCCTTGCGGGGAGGTTTGCTAGCACTGTTCGGGGGGGTTTAAACTAAAATGGCAGGGGGTTGGGAACCTGAGCAGGGAGACAGAGGAAGGGAAAACAGGGATAAAAGCAAAAGATAGGAAGGAGAAAAACAAAAGTGGCAGTCAGAGAAATCAACGATTTAAATCAAACGTGGCCACAGTAAATAATAATTCTAATAGGTCTAAGAGCGTTAAAAAAACAAGCCTGAAGGCTTTGTGTCTAAATGCGAGGAGCATTTGTAATAAGGTGGATGAATTGGCTGTGCAAATAGAGGTAAATGAATACGATTTGGTTGGGATTACAGAAACGTGGCTCAAGGATGGCCAAGACTGGGAACTCAACATCCAGGGGTATTCGATATTCAGGGAAGATAGGCAAAAAGGAAAGGGAGGTGGGGTAGCATTACTGGTTAAAGAAGGGATTAATACAATTGTAATGAAGGATATTAGCTCTGATGATGTGGAATCTGTATGGGTAGAATTGAGAAATACTAAGGGGAAAAAGACATTAGTGGGAGTGGTATATAGACCTCCAAACAGTAAGGTGGAGGTTGGGGATGGCATTAAAAGGGAAATTAAAGAAGCGTGCAATAATGGCACAGCAGTCATCATGGGTGACTTTAACCTACATATAGATTGGGCCAACCAAATTAGTAACAATACTGTGGAGGAGGAATTCCTGGAGTGTTTACGGGATGGTTTCCTGGACCAATATGTCGAGGAACCAACCAGAGATCAGGCCATCTTAGACTGGGTATTATGCAATGAGAAAGGATTAATTAGCAATCTTGTTGTACGAGGCCCCTTGGGTTGGAGCGATCGTAATATGATCGAATTCTTCATTAAGATGGAGAATGAAGTAGTTCACTCAGAGACAAGGGTCCTCAATTTAAATAAAGGAAACTACGATGGTCTGAGGAGCGAGTTGGGCAGGATTGAGTGGGGAATGGCGCTCAAAGGGTTGACGGTGGATAGGCAATGGCAAACATTCAAAGACCGAATGGATGAGCTACAGAATTTGTTCATCCCAGTTTGGCGCAAAAATAAAACAAAAAAGGTGACTCAACCGTGGCTAACAAGGGAAATTAGGGATAGCATAAGATCCAAGGAGAGAACATATAAATTGGCTAGAAAAAGCAATAATCCTGAGGATTGGGAGCAGTTTAGGAGTCAACAAAGGAGGACAAAGGGATTAATTAAGAAAGGGAAAATAGAATATGAGAGTAAGCTAGCAGGGAACATAAAAACTGACTGTAAAAGCTTTTATAGATATGTGAAGAGAAAAAGATTAGTGAAGTCAAGCGTAGGTCCCTTGCAGTCAGAATCGGGGGAATTTATAATGGGAAACAAGGAAATGGCAGACCAACTAAATGCATACTTTGGTTCTGTCTTCACAAAGGAGGACACAAATAACCTCCCAGAGATGCCGGGGAACATAGGGTCTGATGAAAGCGAGGAACTGAAAGAAATCAGTATTTGTAGGAAAATGGTGTTAGGAAAATTGATGGGACTGAAGGCCGATAAATCCCCAGGGCCTGATAATCTGCATCCCAGGGTACTTAAGGAAGTGGCCCTAGAGATAGTAGATGCACTACTGATCATCTTCCAGAACTCGATAGACTCTGGAACGGTGCCCATGGATTGGAGGGTAGCTAATGTTACCCCACTATTCAAAAAAGGTGGTCGAGAAAAAGCGGGGAATTATAGACCGGTAAGCCTGACATCGGTAGTGGGGAAAATGCTAGAGTCTATTATAAAAGATGTAATAGCAGAGCACTTGGAAAGCAGTGACAGGATCGGACAAAGTCAACATGGATTTACAAAAGGTAAATCATGCTTGGCTAATCTACTGGAATATTTTGAGAATGTAACTGGTAAAATAGATAAGGGAGAACCAGTGGATGTGCTGTATTTGGACTTCCAGAAGGCTTTCGATAAGGTCCCACACAAGAGATTAGCGTGCAAAATTAAGGCACATGGGATTGGGGGCAATGTATTGACTTGGATAGAGAACTGGTTGGCGGACAGAAAGCAAAGAGTTGGAATAAACGGGTCGTTTTCCGAATGGCAGGCAGTGACTAGTGGGGTACCGCAAGGATCGGTCCTAGGACCCCAGCTGTTCACAATATATATTAATGATCTGGATGAGGGAATTGGATGTAATATCTCCAAATTTGCAGACGACACAAAGCTGGGCGGGAGGGTAAGCTGCGAGGAGGATGTCGGGCAAATCCAGTACGATTTGGACAGGTTGGGTGATTGGGCAGAAACATGGCAAATGCACTATAATGTGGATAAATGTGAGGTTATCCACTTTGGTGGCAAAAACAGGAGGGCAGATTATTATCTGAATGGCAATAGATTGGGAGAAGGGTAAGTGCAAAGAGACCTGGGTGTCCTTGTGCACCAGTCGCTGAAGGTAAGCATGCAGGTGCAGCAGGCGGTTAAGAAGGCAAATGGTATGTTGGCCTTTGTAGCAAGAGGGTTCGAGTACAGGAACAAGGATGTCTTGCTACAGTTGTACAGGGCCTTGGTGAGACCGCACCTTGAGTATTGTGTGCAGTTTTGGTCACCATACCTGAGGAAGGACGTTCTTGCCATGGAGGGAGTGCAGCGAAGATTCACCAGGCTGATACCTGGGATGGCAGGAATGACGTATGAGGAGAGAATGTGTCAATTGGGCTTATACTCACTGGAGTTTAGAAGATTGAGAGGGGATCTCATCGAGACCTATAAAATTCTGTCAGGTCTGGACAGACTAGATGCAGGAAGGATGTTTCTGATGGCCGGGGAGTCCAGAACCAGGGGTCATAGTCTAAGGATAAGGGGTAAGCCATTTCGGACTGAAATGAGGAGGAATTTCTTCACCCAGAGAGTGGTGAACCTGTGGAATTCTCTGCCACAGAGGGCGGTGGAGGCCAGTTCATTAAATATATTCAAGAAAGAGTTGGATATGTTTCTTGAGGCTGAAGGGATCAAGGGATATGGGGAAAAGGCGGGGACAGGGTACTGAGTTTGGATGATCAGTCATGATCACATTGAATGGCGGAGCAGGCTCGAAGGGCCGAATGGCCTACTCCTGCTCCTATCTTCTATGTTTCTATGTAAGACATCTTCTCCCCCTGCCAGAAGACCACCACTATCAGAGACTTTAAATTTCCATCAGGAGAGTGCACCCCTGCCAACACCCACCCACCCACCATCCTGAGTGGCGACCCTGCCTTTGCAGCCTCCGTCCTTCCCACCCCCCTCTCTCTCTCTCTTTGTCTCTCTCTGCCTCTTTCTCTAAGGCACCTCAATTTACTTTATTAATTAATTGCCTATTGAGCAGAGGGCAGAAGGCCCCTCTCCCAATCTCAGTCAATAAGGGGAGAGGCGTGCCTTCATTTTAAACAGCTCCCTCTGCTCAATAGAGGACCAAAAATTACCTGAGGCCATTTCCACCTTCAGGCCTGTGACTTGGGGTGAGTGTAGCCCTTTATAATACCGCCCCAGAATGGCGACTGCATCTTCGCCGGTGACGGAGCCAGCCAAGACGTATGCGGGAGTGGCAGCCACAGCCACAGCTGCTCCCGTTGCTTCTGCTGCCCCGTCACCATTCAGACTGATGACAAAAAAGCTTGGGGTGAAGAGCTACACTCACCCCACTATGACTATTGAGGCCTGCGTTAAAGCCATGGCTGGGGTTGTCGGCCCCTCAGCCATTGTAGCGGCCTCAAAAATGTATGGGAAGGCTGTGTTCTTCCTGGGGTCGGAGCGGGCGGTGTCCCTGGCCGTCGCCAAGGGGCTCACTGTGGGCGGGACCTTCCTGCCAGTGGATCCTCTCGAGGCCACCGCGCAGAGGATCGTCATTTCCAACGTCCCGCCCTATGTTCCTAGTGAGCTCCTCCTTCCCCATCTACGTCAACTTGGGGAGGTGAGGTCGGGGATCACACCCATCACGCTCGGCTTCCGGGAGGCCAGCCTTCGCCACGTCTTCTCCTTCCGGCGCCAGCTGTTTATCCAGCTGGCGCGGGAGGAGGACACTGACGGGGCATTCATCGTCCACCACGAGGGGACCGCCTATCGCGTCTTCTGGACGTCGGACGGTGTGCGGCGCCACGCCTGCAAGGAGGTGGGGCACATCCGGAAAAACTGCCCCGCCTCCAAGGCCGCCGGATCATCTCGTGCGGCCGAGGCTGGCGCCGCCGACGCTCCTCCCCCCAAATCTGCCTGCGCGTCGGGAACGTCTGATGCGTGGTCGACGTCAGGGGCCGATGCCACCAAGGCCTCCGGCAGGGGGGAGGGAGCATGTCCGGCCAGAAAGAAGGCGCGGCGAAAAAATAAACACCTTAGGGCGGGTCCCCCCGTGGATGGTCAGCCCTTGCCCCTTGAGCCCCTTACACCCGCGCTCCTCGCGGAGTTAATCGGGGTAGACGCGAGCGGAAGGGGCCTCGTGCCCGAGCCTGTGGCCGCAACTGCCACAGCGATAACGCCGATAACTACGGCCGGGCTCGGGCCCGAGGAACCCGACAAACCTGTTCCGCCGGAGGGAGCTGAGGAGGAGGCCTCTGCAGGCATGGAGGTCTCTCTCGCTCCCTCCGTGCTAAAAAGAAGGCGCGACCCCCTGGAAGAGGAGGAGGACCGGGAGGAGGAGGGTCCTTCTGTGCAAGGGGAGTCGTCGCCCGCCGCGGGTACTGCGCCCCCCCCCCCCCCGCTGTCACCATCACCAGTGATCGGCAGGGGTCGCCTGTCCCTCGGGAGGCTGAGGCAGATGTGTCTGTCCAGCACGTGCCTCCCGGGGACGGGGATGAGACCTGCCCGTGGGGGGGGTCGCGGAACAACCCGCGGTGGAAATAGATATTCTATCGGTGCCATTACCCCTCGCCGGGTCGGGCGGCCTGGGGTCTGGGTCGGGCGAGCTCGAGGATAATGAGCTCGCCCAATGCGACCCGGACATCTCCCAGGGGCTGCTCGACCTGGTAAAGGTTTTAACTCAAAACACCCCATCCGCTGGGTTGGAGGTTGGTGGCGGGGAGGAGGATGGCCCCCTGGCTGCGTCTCTGGTGCCGGACGTACTGGAGGAGCTGGGATTTGTTCTCTCCCCGGTTTCTCCGGTCGTTCCGGCGTCTGGGGCAGAGGGGAGCTCTGAACCGCCGGCGTCTTCTGGTCCAGCACCCCTAGAGGAGCCCAGGGAGGAATCCTCTGCCGCCGATCCTGGGGGTGGGATCCGGGCGGAGGCGGGGCTGGCTGGTGCGGCCGAGCCGTTCGCTGCGCACTGCGCGACGGATGGGTCGGCCGCTGGTGACGAACCCCTGGAGGAGGATGGGGACTCGGTGATGGGCACGGAGGACGATTCGGACTCCCGCGCCGACGAGGCAATGGATGACCTCGTGCCCCTTGCCGAGTCTCCCCTCATTCCCGTAAGGGAACTCCAGGATTTTATGGCCATGTGCCTGGGTCGGCGCAATAAGGTCTGGCTGGCCCTCGACAGGTGGTCGGAGCTGGCGCTGCTCATCGTATCCGTCCGCGCCGCCATTAAGATCATGGGCGCGGACGAGGGTGTGAACCAGCTCGAGCTGCGTCGGCTCAGAACGTTTCTCACTGGGCTGCTGAGTAAGTGGCGGCTGATCAGCGGCTGCACTTCCTCACCCCGTTAGGTGTAGGTAGAGGTTGCACTATGCTTCTGACATGAAGATAACCATAGCCAGCCTCAACATCAACGGCAGCAGGGAGGCGCGCCGCAGATTCAATAACTTCTCGGTCCTTCGGGACGGGAAGTATGCGGTGTGCTTCCTGCAAGAAACCCACACCATTCCAGGAGACGAAGCCACGTGGCTCCTGGAGTGGCAGGGAGGGGTCAGCATGAGTCACCTCTCCAACAATTCCAGCGGGGTGGCTATCTTGCTGGCCCCGCATTTTCAGCCGGAGATCTTGGGGGTCAAGGAGCACATGCCGGGCCGCTTGCTCCAGGTCACTGTTCGCCTGGGGGGTGTGCCGCTCCATCTAGTGAACGTGTACGCCCCTCAGACCGGTGCGCAGCAAGTGCGCTTCTTCGAAGAAGTGTCCGCTCTTTTGGGCTCCGTCGACGTGGGCGAGTGCGTCATCCTCGGGGGGGGATTTTAACTGCACCCTCGAGGCGAGGGACCGTTCGGGTCCCCCGCGAAGCCCGGCGGCGATGGAGAAGTTGAGGGACCTGGTCGGGTCCTTCAACTTGGTGGACGTCTAGCGAAATCTCCACCCCGACTCCAGCGTCTTCACTAGCGTGAGGTCTGGGGAAGGAAGGTCCAGAATCGACCGCCTCTACATTTCCCGGGCGTACGTCTCCTGCGTTCCGGTGGCTTCCATGCGGCCGGTGCCGTGCACGGACCACCACCTGGTGTGGGCGGAGCTCGCTCCGCTGCGCGCGCGGGGGAGTCCGCGTACTGGCATTTTAACAATCTGCTGCAGGAGGACGCGCGGTTCCGGGATTCGTTTTGTCGATTCTGGGCCGACTGGAGAAGGAAGCGAGGGGGCTTCCCCTCCTTGAGGCTATGGTGGGATGTGGGCAAGGCTCACATCCGTCTCTTCTGTCAGGAGTACGCGAAGGGGTCGACCAAGAGACGAGAGGCCCAGGTCGGGCGGTTGGAGAAGGAGGTGCTTGACCTGGAGTCCCGTCTCGGTCAGGTCGTCGAGGACCCGGCCCTGCGGAAGGTGTATGAAGAGAAGAAGGACGCGCTGAAGGACCTGCAGCTTGTCGGGTCCCGAGGCGCGTACGTGAGGTCACGGATCCAGCTCCTGCGGGACCTGGACCGTGGCTCCCCCTTCTTCTACTCGCTGGAAAAAAGACGGGGGGTCCGTAAGCAGCTCTTGGGGCTGCTGGCCGACGACGGATCTCTGGTCTCGGATCCGGAGGGAATCAGAGCGGAGACCCGCGCCTACTACGGGGCTCTGTTCTCTCCGGATCCGTCCAGCGAGGATGCGCGCATAGTTTTGTGGGAGGACCTGCCGAAGGTCAGCCCGGAGGGCGCCGAAAAATTGGACGCTCCGCTAAGCCTGGCGGAGCTGACCGGCGCCCTCGGCCAGCTCTCTAGGGGAAAATCCCCGGGGCTGGACGGGCTGACCGTGGAGTTCCACGGGGCGTTCTGGGACATCTTGGGGGGCGACTACATGCGGGTCCTGGGGGAAAGTTTGGCGACCGGGGAGATGCCCCTCTCTTGGCGCAGGGCGGTCATTGTCCTGCTGCCTAAGAAGGGCGATCTCCGCCTCCTTAAGAACTGGCGCCCGGTCTCCCTCCTCAGCATGGATTATAAAATCTTTGCCAGGGCCATGTCTGCTCGCCTTGGCACCGTGCTGGCCCACATGATCCACCCCGACCAGTCCTACACGGTCCCGGGCCGGACGATCCACGTTAATATCCATCTGGTCCGGGACCTGGTCCACCACTCCCAGAGGGATGGTCTGTCGGTCGCCTTCCTTTCCCTGGATCAGGAGAAGGCATTCGACAGGGTGGATCACGTGTATCTCTTCGGGACTCTGCGCGCATTCGGGTTCGGGACGCATTTCGTCGCCCTGATCCAACTTCTGTACGCCGTCGCGGAGTGTCTGATTAAAGTTAACGGGTCCTTGACAGCGCCCCTTCGCTTCGGGAGGGGGGTGCATCAGGGATGCCCCATGACCAGTCAGTTATACGCCGTTTGCGTAGAGCCATTCCTGCACCTCTTGCGGAAGAGGTTGACGGGACTGGCTCTGCAAGGGCCGGGCATGGAGGTGGTTCTCTCGGCTTATGCCGATGACGTGCTCCTCACGGTCACGGATCCCGCTGACTTGCGGAGGATGCGAGAATGCCAGCAGATTTACTCAGACGCATCCTCCGCCAAGATCAACTGGGAGAAATGTTCCGGACTCCTGGTGGATCAGTGGCGGGTGGACTCCCTGCCGGAGGAGTTCAGGCCTTTCGCCTGGAGCACCACGCACCTCCTCTATTTGGGAGTCTACCTTAGCCCTGCCGAGGACGCCTGGCTGGCGAACTGGCAAGAGCTGGAGGCCAAAATCACCGCTCGCCTCGGACGTTGGACAGGACTGCTCCGAGTGTTGTCCTACAGGGGTCGAGCGCTGTTCATAAACCAGCTGGTGGCCGCCATGTTGTGGTACCGGTTGGTCACTTTGATCCCTCCCCCTGCGTTTGTCGCCAAGATGCAGTAGAAGCTCATCGACTTCTTCTGGGACAAAAGGAAGCACTGGGTCTCTGCCGCGGTTCTGTGTCTCCCGCTTAGGGAGGGCGGTCAGGCGCAGGTGTGCCTTTGCACCCAGGCTGCGACTTTCCGTCTTCAGACGCTGCAGAGATACCTGTACGTCGAGAATCCTCCGAGATGGTGTGCGCTGGCGACGTTTTTCTTCCGCCAGCTGCACGGCCTCAATTACGACATGCAGCTCCTGTTTGCGAAAGTGGGCGGCAGGCGTGCCGGCCTGCGGGAGCTGCCTGTCTTCTACCAGGAACTGCTATGGTTTTGGAACTACGTCGCTTCCAGGCGGAGCTCTCCCCCGTCAGGAGTGGCGGCTCTCCTTCGGGAGCCGCTGCTCAGGAATCCGCACCTCCATGAACGCGGGTTCGGGCGGCTGGCGGAGGGCAGGGCTGTGCCTGGCAAGGTGACCAGAGCCGGGGACCTGCTCGATGGCGGAGGAGCGGGCTGGATGGCGCCGGAGGAGCTGGCACGGTGCCTGTCCTGGGCCAACATCCGGCTCGCGGTCAAAGCCATCGAATCGGTGAAAGCGGCACTGGGCCCCGACTCCACTAGGTGTATCGAGGCGGCTCAAGCACGTGGGGCGATCCCGTCCGAGCTTACCCCCGTTCGGACGGAATTCCTCATCGGCGCCCAGCCCCGAAACTCCCCTCGGGAACTGGCGCCTCACAACTTGAGCCATCTCGAGGAAATACCCTCCGTGCCTTTTCATTCCGCGCAGAGGGATTTCCTGTACGGGCTGCTCCTGCACTCTCTCCACTTTGCCATCTTCGTCTACCGTCCGGCGTGGCATCTTGCCGACTGGCGGAGGTCCCCAATGGAGGGCTCTCTACGCGGGAGTCCTCCCTTGTTCCATCGGGGACTTGGCCTGGAGGGTGTTGCACGGAGCGGTCCCGTGCAATAAGGTTTTAAGTAGGTTCACGGACTCCCAGGCCACCTGCATTTTTTGCAGCCTGGAGGAGTCCGTGTTTCACGTTTATATGGAATGTGAGAGGTTGCAGCCCCTCTTTCACTACTTGAAGGGGCTGCTCCTCGATTTTTGGTTGCACTTCAGTCCCACGCTCTTGATCTATGGTCACCCGGTGCGGAGGGGAGCGGACTGGTTGGAGGACCTCCTTGTGGGCCTGCTCCTGGGCCTGGCTAAAAGAGCCATCAATTGGTCCAGGCAGCGGGCAGTGGAGGGGGTTGTCCAGCCGGATTGTCTGCCTCTCTTCCGCGGCCATGTTCGCGCCCAGGTGGCCCTGGAGATGGAGCACGCGGTGTCCGCCGGTGCGCTTCAGTATTTCCGCAACCGGTGGGCGCTGCGGGGACTGGAGTGCATTATCAACCCGGAAAACCAAATTTTAATTTGATTTGTTAAATTTTAGTTGAACTTTTGTTTACAGTCCAATTTGGGGTTTTTTTGGGTACAAACAAAAACGTTACCCTTTGTTCAGTGCACGGAGCGGTCCTATGCAATAAGGTTTTAAGTAGGTTCACGGACTCCCAGGCCGCCTGCATTTTTTGCGGCCTGGAGGAGTCCGTGTTTCACGTTTATATGGAGTGTGAGAGGTTGCAGCCCTCTTTCACTACTTGAAGGGGCTGCTCCTCGATTTTTGGTTACACTTCAGTCCCACGCTCTTGATCTACGGTCACCCAGTGCGGAGGGGAGCGGACAGGTTGGAGGACCTCCTTGTGGGCCTGCTCCTGGGCCTGGCTAAAAGAGCCATCAATTGGTCCAGGCAGCGGGCGGTCGAGGGGGTCGCCCAGCCGGATTGCCTGCCTCTCTTCCGCGGCGATGTTCACGCCCGGGTGGCCCTGGCGATGGAGCATGCGCTGTCCGCCGGCGCGCTTGACTATTTCCGCGACCGGTGGGCGCCGCGGGGACTGGAGTGCATTATCAACCCGGAAAACCAAATTTTAATTTGATTTGTTAAGTTTTAGTTGAACTTTTGTTTATTTACAGTCCAATTGGGTTTTTTTTTGGGTCCAAACAAAAAGAGTACCCTCTGTTCAGTAAAAACCTGTTATTATTGTTCTCCTGCAGTCCGTGTATTATTTATAATCGGACACTACAAAACTAATTACAATTAACACTTTTAACATGCAACATCAGCTGAAAATAGTCTATTTATATATTCAGTCTTTGGGGAGGCTTCCTGATCCTTTCTGGATAGCGCCTTTCCTGAGTGTCTTGCTCTTTGTGTGGAGGCGATTCTGGCCCCCTGTCGTCGGTTGGTTCATCAGCTTCCGATGCTACTGTTTCTGGGGTAGATGCGACCTGTACGTTGGGTTCATCACCAGGTAAGTATGGGCGAGGCATGGGGTTGACTTGTTCCTGTGACTCTAGGATCTGGTCAGCATGGCGTCTCACGATGCTCTCCCCAACGTCCACTGTGTACATTAGTGGGCCCTGCCGTGTGCATATCGTTCCTGGCTGCCATTTTTCTGTTCGGTAGTCACGGGCCAAGACTGGTTGCCCTACATTGAAGCTCCTTGTTGGCTTCTCATGGATGTGCTGGAATTGCTTACTCTCAACATCTCTTCGTACGTTTGGTCTGAGCAAATCCAGGCGAGGTCTTAACCTTCGGTTAAAGAACATCATGGCTGGGGCCTGGTTGGTGACTGCATGTGTTGCATTCCGGTAGGCGAAGAGGAATTTGTCCATCTTGTGCTGCAGCGGAATGTTGTCATTGTACATAGCCTTTATTGCCTTCTTAAAGGTTTGTACGAACCTCTCAGCCAATCCATTTGTAGCTGGATGATACGGGGCGGATGTGTAATGCCTTACTTCATTCTTTTTCAAGAACCTCCGGAACTCTTTGGACACAAATTGTGGCCCGTTGTCGGAGCAAATCTGTTCTGGCAAGCCATTCCTGGCAAAAGTGGTCCGTAGGACTGCAATAGTTTTCTCCATGGTGGTGGAGGACATTTTGATGACCTCAGGCCATTTCGAGTGCGCATCCACGGCTATTAAAAACATTGAGTCCATGAATGGACCAGCAAAATCAATATGCACCCGTTGCCATGGAGATGAGGGCCAATCCCATGGGTGTAGAGGGGCATGAGGTGGTGCATTTTGGACTTTCTGGCATCTTGAGCAACTCTTGGTCAGGTCCTCGATTTGTTTATCGATTCCCGGCCACCACACATAAGCCCTGGCTAGGCTTTTCATTTTTACCCCTCCCAGATGACCCTCATGAAGCTCATTGAGCACTCTATCCCTTAACTTGGGTGGAATTACCACTTGGGAACCACACATCAAGGTCCCCCGGCACATGGACAGCTGTTCTCTCCTTGTCGAGAATGCTGGCAACAGTGAGTCGCCATGTGCTGGCCATCCCTTCACCATCAAATCATATACCCGAGACAGTGTCGGGTCATTTCGGGTTTCTTTTTCGATCCAAGCGTTAGTTACCGGTAGGTATTCAACTATAGTTGAATGGAATATTTCGACAGGATCCACTGCTGGTGCTTCCTCCGCAGTAGGCAGTGGCAGGCGTGATAGCCCATCAGCATTTCCATGCTGTTTCGTGCCCTTATATTCAATCTCATAGTGGTGTGCCCCTAGAAAAAGTGACCATCTTTGTAGTCGTTGCGCAGTCATCACCGGAACGCCCTTCTTCGGATTAAAAATGGAGACAAGAGGCTGGCGATCAGTTAGCAAGGTGAATTTCTGCCCGTGCAGATAGTGATTGAACTTTTTCACTCCCCACACTAGGCTGAGGGCCTCCCTGTCAATCTGGGCGTAGTTACGCTCGGCTGAGGTTAGTGATCGTGACGCAAAGGCTATTGACCTCTCTGAGCCATCCGAGAATTTGTGCGACAGCACCGCCCCAATGCCATAGGGTGATGCATCACATGCCAACCGAATTCATAATGCTGGGTTGTCATGGGCCCATACCTCTTTCGATATGATTAGTGTTTTGCTCTTCTGGAAAGCTCGTCTACATTCGTCACTCCACTTCCATGGCACCCGAGTTTGCAGTAGGGTGTTCAGTGGGTGCAGTATTGGAGACAAATTTGGCAAGAACTTATGGTAGTAGTTTACCAGCCCGAGGAACGACCTCAGTTGTGACACATTTTCCGGTGCTGGAGCCTTGACTACTGCCTCAATCTTCTCTGGGGACTTATGTAACCCCTCTTTATCGATAACGTGGCCACAATACGAGATCTGTTTTCTAAAAAACTCGCATTTGGGGCGGTTAGCTCGGAGCCCATATTCCTGCAATCTAGTGAGCACCTGCTCCAGGTTGGCAAGGTGATCACTGTCATTTTCGCCCGTGACCAGGATGTCGTCCAAATAACACTGGGTCCCTGGGATCTCTTGCAGGACTTGTTCCATTGCCCTCTGCCAAATAGCCGGAGCTGATGCTACCCCGAATACCAGCCGGTTGTATTGGTAGAGACCTTTATGGGTGTTGATTGTGAGGTATTTTTTTGATGCTTCTTCGACCTCCATTTGCAGATACGCCTGGGCCAGATCAATCTTAGTGAAGCGTTTCCCTCCAGATAGCGAGGCGAAAATATCTTCAATCCGCAGAAGTGGATATTGTACGGTGTGAAGGACCGGGTTCACTGTTACCTTAAAGTCCCCACAGATGTGAACCTTCCTTGGTTCCCCAGGCGTGCTGCTCAATGGCTTTTTCATCACAGGGACGATGGGTGTAGCCCACTCGCTCCAGTCTACCTTGGACAGTACTCCTGAACGTTCCAGACTCTCCAGCTCTGCTTCGACGGCTGGGCGGATCGCATAAGCTGGCCTTAAAAAATTTTGGGCTTGCCTTTTCTTCAATTTTAATCGCCGCTGTCATGCCTTTTAGTGTTCCGAGTCCTTGCTGGAACACTTCTTTTGCATCAGTTAGGATCTTTGACAGTCGCCCAGGTGTGACGTCGTCATCCTTTTTGTCAGCCACAGTCAGTGCCTGTATGGAATGCCAATCCAGTAGTATTTTCCGGATCCATTCACGTCCCAGTAATGGTGGTCCTCCATCTTGCAATACATACAGGTCTAGTTTTGGTGTTTCCTTACCGTTATATATAACGGTCACCCTTATTTTTCCTTTGGGGTAGACTTTTTGCCCTGTGTATGTCTTCAAAATAATTTTTGTATCTCTCAAGGGTATGTGTGAGAATAGCCGTTCGTAGTCCCATCGGTTTATGACTGTTAGGGCTGATCCTGTGTCCAATTCCATCTTTACCTGGACTCCTGCTATCTTGAGAGTGACCCAAATGGTTCGGTGATCCTCCGTTGTGATCACATTATGTAGTTTCAGACAACTCAGTTCCCTGCTTTCGGAGTGATTATCACTCTTTTGTTCATCTGAACTATTCTCCGTCATCTTATGTACCTTCTTGTACTTTTCTTTGGTAGGTTTCTTTTTGCTGGTTTTCTTTCCCGACCTGCAGACTCGTGCTATGTGTCTTACTTTTCCACACTGTCTGCACACTTTGTCTTTGAACCAGCAATCATTCTGGTCGTGTGTTGTTCTGCTGCAGCGATAGCACTTCTCTGTTCCATATGACATTTCGTTTGTGCCATATTCTTGCGGTCTCTGTTGTATCTCTGCAGCGCCCCGTGCTGCTGCTTCATATGATACCGCAATGCTGAAAGCCTTTTCCAGCGTAAGGTCCTTTTCAGATAAAAGCCGTTTCTGGGTTCCTTCACTTTGAAGCCCACAAACGAACTTGTCCCTTAAGGTATCTGCCAGTCCCACTCCAAACTGGCAGTGTTTCGATAGTTTGCGCAGTTCTGTTAAATAATCAGCATTGCTTTCATGCTTATCCTGGTTCCGTTTGTGAAACTTGAATCTTTCTGCTATCAGCAGCGGTGTGGCGTTTAAATGTTCCTGTAGTATCATTACTATGTCTTCAAAACTCTTTTCCATTGGCTTCGTTGGGGTTACTAGATTTCGTAATAAACCATACGTCTTTGCACCCATTAAATTTAACAATACCGACGCTTTCTTGTCATCTGACACCTCATTTGCCTTACAGTATACCTCTATTCGTTCGACATATGTAGTCCAATCTTCGACTTCATTGTCAAATGCGGTGATACTGCTACTCTTCGGCATTTTGGGTGTGGTTTAAAATGGCGTCTCCCAATGGCTTAAAATGGCGTCTCCCATGCTTTCCTTCCTTCCCCGCTGCTGCCAACGCCGCTCCCGGTGGTTCTCGTGGCAATGGCGGCGCCCTGTAGGTTTTGTGCGCTTCTCCTGTGCTGCTGCCAACGCCGCTCTCATAGATACATAGATACATAGAAGATAGGAGCAGGAGTAGGCCATTCGGCCCTTCGAGCCTGCTCCGCCATTCAATGAGATCATGGCTGATCATCCAAATTCAGTACCCGGTCCCTGCCTTCTCCCCATATCCCTTGATCCCTTTAGCCTTAAGAAATATATCCAACTCTTTCTTGAATATACTTAATGAACTGGCCTCCACCGTCCTCTGTGGCAGAGAATTCCACAGGTTCACCACTCTCTGGGTGAAGAAATTCCTCCTCATTTCAGTCCGAAATGGCTTACCCCTTATCCTTAGACTATGACCCCTGGTTCTGGACTCCCCGGCCATCAGAAACATCCTTCCTGCATCTAGTCTGTCCAGGCCTGACAGAATTTTATAGGTTTCGATGAGATCCCCTCTCAATCTTCTAAACTCCAGTGAGTATAAGCCCAATCGACCCAATCTCTCCTCATACGTCATTCCTGCCATCCCAGGTATCAGCCTGGTGAATCTTCGCTGCACTCCTTCCATGGCAAAAAACGTCCTTCCTCAGGTAAGGCGACCAAAACTGCACACAATACTCAAGGTGTGGTCTCACCAAGGCCCTGTCCAACTGCAGCAAGACATCCTTGTTCTTGTACTCGAACCCTCTTGCTACGAAGGCCAACATACCATTTGCCTTCTTAACCGCCTGCTGCACCTGCATGCTTACCTTCAGCAACTGGTGTACAGGAACACCCAGGTCTCTTTGCACTTCCCCTTCTCCCAATCTATTACCATTCAAATAATAATCTGCCTTCCTGTTTTTGCCACCAAAGTGGATAACCTCACGTTTATCCACATTATAGTGCATTTGCCATGTTACTGCCCAATCACCCAGCCTGTCCAAATTGTGCTGGAGTTTCACGACATCCTCCTCACAGCATACCCTCCCACCCAGCTTTGTGTCGTCTGCAAATTTGGAGATATTACATCCAATTCCCTCGTCCAGATCATTAATATATATTGTGAATAGCTGGGGTCCTAGGACCGATCCTTGCAGTACCCCACTAGTCACTGCCTGCCACTCAGAAAATGACCCGTTTATTCCAACACTTTGCTTTCTGTCCGCCAACCAGTTCTCTATCCAAATCAATACCTTGCCCCCAATCCCATGTGCCTTAATTTTGCACGCTAATCTCTTATGCGGGACCTTATCGAAAGCCTTCTGAAAGTCCAAATACACTACATCCACTGGTTCTCCCTTATCTATTTTACCAGTTACATCCTCAAAAAATTCCAGTAGATTAGTCAAGCACGATTTACCTTTTGTAAATCCATGTTGACTTTGTCCGACCCAGTCACTGCTTTCCAAGTGCTCTGCTATTACATCTTTTATAATGGACTCTAGCATTTTCCCCACTACAGGTAGACTATCCTTTATCCGAAAACCTCGGGACCAGCCGAGTTTCGGATAAAGGAGAATTTCGGATTTCGGAAGGTGGGTCGGCGGGGGTCCGCGGGGGGGTCGGCGGGGGGTCGTGCGCACGACTTACGCTGACGCTCAGCGTAAGGTCGGCGGGGGTCGGGGCCGGCGGGGTCCGCGGGGGGGTCGGCGGTTGGCGGGGTCGGCGGTTGTCGGGGCCGGCGGGGTCCGCGGGGGGGTCGGCGGTTGGCGGGGTCGGCGGTTGTCGGGGCCGGCGGGGGGGGTCGGCGGTTGGCGGGGTCGGCGGTTGTCGGGGCCGGCGGGTTCCGCTGGGGGGTCGGCGGTTGTCGGGGCTGGCGGGGTCGGCGGTTGTCGGGGCCCGCGGGGGGGGGGTCGGCGGTTGTCGGGGCTGGCAGGGTCGGCGGTTGTCGGGGCCGGGGGGGTCGGCGGGGGGTCATGCGCACGACTTACCCTTTATCCGAACTTCCGAAACCGGAACCCTCTAAAAACCGAAGATTTTTTCGTTCGTATGCACGACTTACGCTGAACGAAATAACCTTCGGTTTTTAGAGGGTTTCGTTTTTCGGAAGTCCGGATAAAGGGTAGTCTACCTGTACCAATGTCAAGCTTACCGGTCTATAATTCCCCGTCTTTTCTCTACCACCTTTTTTGAATAGTGGGGTAACATTAGCTACCCGCCAATCCATGGGTACCGTTCCAGAGTCTATCGAGTTCTGGAAGATGACCAGCAATGCATCTACTATTTCTAGGGCCACTTCCTTAAGTACCCTGGGATGCAGATTATCAGGCCCTGGGGATTTATCGGCCTTCAGTCCCATCAATTTTCCTAACACCATTTCCCTACAAATACTGATTTCTTTCAGTTCCACCCTTTCATCAGACAATATGTTTCCCGGCATCTCTGGGAGGTTATTTGTGTCCTCCTTTGTGAAGACAGAACCAAAATATGTATTTAGTTGGTCTGCCATTTCTTTGTTCCCCATTATAAATTCCCCCGATTCTGACTGCAAGGGACCTACGCTTGACTTCACCAATCTTTTTCTCTTCACATATCTATAAAAGCTTTTACAGTCAGTTTTTATGTTCTCTGCAAGCTTACTCTCATATTCTATTTTCCCTTTCTTAATTAATCCCTTTGTCCTCCTTTGTTGAATCCTAAACTACTCCGAATCCTCAGGATTATTGCTTTTTCTGGCCAATTTATATGCCCTCTCCTTGGACCTTATGCTATCCCTAATTTCCCTTGTTAGCCACGGTTGGGTCACCTTTTTTGTTTTATTTTTATGCCAAACTGGGATGAACAAATTCTGTAGTTCATCCATTCGGTCTTTGAATGTTTGCCATTGCCTATCCACCGTCAACCCTTTGAGTGCCATTCCCCAATCAATCCTACCCAACTCGCTCCTCAGAGCATCATAGTTTCCTTTATTTAAATTGAGGACCCTAGTCTCCGAGTCAACTACCTCATCCTCCATCTTAATGAAGAATTCGATCATATTATGATCGCTCCGACCCAAGGGGCCTCTTACAACAAGATTGCTAATTAATCCTTTCTCGTTACATAATACCCAGTCTAAGATGGCCTGATCTCTGGTTGGTTCCTCGACATATTGGTCCAGGAAACCATCCCGTAAACACTCGAGGAATTACTCCTCCACAGTATTGTTACTCATTTGGTTGGCCCAATCTATATGTACATTAAAGTCACCCATGATGACTGCTGTGCCCTTATTGCACGCTTCTTTAATTTCTCTTTTAATGCCATCCCCAACCTCCGCCTTACTGTTTGGAGGTCTATAAACCACTCCCACTAACGTTTTTTTCCCCTTAGTATTTCTCAATTCTACCCATACAGATTCCACCTCATCAGAGCTAATATCCTTCATTACAATTGTGTTAATCCCTTCTTTAACCAGTAATGCTACCCCACCTCCCTTTCCTTTTTGCCTATCTTTCCTGAATATCGAATACCCCTGGATGTTGAGTTCCCAGTCCTGGCCTTCCTTGAGCCACGTTTCCGTAATCCCAACCAAATCGTATTTGTTTACTTCTATTTGCGCAGCCAATTCATCCACCTTATTACAAATGCTCCTCGCATTAAGGCACAAAGCCTTCAGGCTTGTTTTTTTAACGCTCTTAGACCTATTAGAATTATTATTTACTGTGGCCATGTTTGATTTAAACCGTTGATTTCTCTGACTGCCACTTTTGTTTTTCTCCTTCCTATCTTTTGCATTTGTCCTTGTTTCCCTTTCCTCTGTCTCCCTGCTCAGTTTCCCAACCCCCTGCCATTTTAGTTTAAACCCTCCCCCACAGCACTAGCAAACACTCCCCCTGGGACATTGGTTCCAGCCCTGCCCAGGTGCAAACCGTCCGGTTTGAACTGGTCCCAGCTCCCCCAGACCGGTTCCAATGTCCCAGGAACTTTAATCCCTCCCCCTGGCACCATTCCTCTAGCCACGTATTCATCTGAAGTATCCTTCTATTTCTACTCTGACTAGCACGTGGCACTGGTAGCAATCCTGTGATTACTACCTTTGAGGTCCTGTTTTTTAATTTATCTCCTAACTCCCTATACTCCGCTTTTAGGACCTCATCCCACTTTTTACCTATATCGTTGCTGCCTATATGCACCACGACAACTGACTGTTCACCCTCCCCTTCCAAGATGTTCTGGAGTCGCTCGGAGACATCCTTGACCCTTGCACCAGGGAGGCAACACACCATCCTAGAGTCTCGTTTGCGGCCGCAAAACCGCCTGTCTATTCCCCTTACAATTGAATCCCCTATTACTATAGCTCTACCCCTCTTTTTCCTCCCATTCTGTGCAGCAGAGCCACCCCTGGTACCAGGAAGTTGGCTGCTGCTGCCTTCCTCTGATAAGCCATCCCCCACAACAGTACTCAAAGTGGTGTATTTGTTGGAGAGGGGGATGGCCACAGGGGACCCCTGCACTACCTGCTTGCGCCTAGTACTCTGCCTGTTGGTCACCCGTTCCCTTTCTACCTGCGGTGTGTCCAACTCCGTAAATGTGCTATTCACATTGTCCTGAGCATCGTGAACACTCCAGTATGTGTCCAATCGCAGCTCCAGCGCCGCAATGCGGTCTGTCAGTAGCTGCAGCTGGACGCTCTTCCTGCACATGTAGTTGTCAGGGACACAGGAAGTGTCCCTGAGTTCCCACATATCGCAGGAGGAGCAGAACACTGGGCCCGGCTGTCCTGCCATGACTTACCCTTTAATTAATTGAATTTAAATTAAATCAATCAATCCCACTAATTACACTACAGTTAACTGGTTTACCAACAGTCCCTGCTACACCAGAGAGACCTTAGAAACTATAAACCAGAGTTAAAGTTTAAAAAAAAGAGAAGAGAAATACTCACCAACCAAATACTCACCAACCAATCACTTACCTGCTTCCTGGTGATGTCACACTTTGATTATTTTTACCTCTCTCCCCTGCTGTTGAATTGGTATGCTGCTCCTGACTCACTGCCGCCGGTGTAACTGCCGCCGATGCTGTGTTCCCACACAGGCCCGCTCTAGTCGGGCTGCTCCTGACTCACTGCCACCGGTTTGAACTGCCGCCGATGCTGTGTTCCCACACAGGCCCGCTCTAGTCGGGCTGCTCCTGACTCACTGCCACCGGTTTGAACTGCCGCCGATGCTGTGTTCCCACACAGGCCCGCTCTAGTCGGGCTGCTCCTGACTCACTGCCACCGGTTTGAACTGCCGCCGATGCTGTGTTCCCACACAGGCCCGCTCTAGTCGGGCTGCTCCTGACTCACTGCCACCGGTTTGAACTGCCGCTGATGCTGTGTTCCCACACAGGCCCGCTCTAGTCGGGCTGCTCCTGACTCTGCCACCGGTTTGAACTGCTGCCGATGCTGTGTTCCCACACAGGCCCGCTCTAGTCGGGCTGCTCCTGACTCACTGCCACCGGGTTGAAGTGCCGCCGATGCTGTGTTCCCACACAGGCCCGCTCTAGTCGGGCTGCTCCTGACTCACTGCCACCGGTTTGAACTGCCGCCGATGCTGTGTTCCCACACAGGCCCGCTCTAGTCAGGCTGCTCCTGACTCATTGCCACCGGTTTGAACTGCCGCCGATGCTGTGTTCCCACACAGGCCCGCTCTAGTCAGGCTGCTCCTGACTCACTGCCACCGGTTTGAACAGCCGCCGATGCTGTGTTCCCACAAGGCCCGCTCTAGTCGGGCTGCTCGCTGACTCACTGCCGCCGATGCTGTGTTCCCACAAGGCCCGCTCTAGTCGGGCTGCTCGCTGACTCACTGCCGCCGATGCTGTGTTCCCACAAGGCCCGCTCTAGTCGGGCTGCTCGCTGACTCACTGCCGCCGATGTTGTGTTCCCACAAGGCCCGCTCTAGTCAGGCTGCTCCTGACTCACTGCCACCGGTTTGAACTGCGCCTATGCTGTGTTCCTCGGCGGTCCTTGTGGCAATGGCTGCGCCTCGCGGGTTTCTGCGCCTCTCTCTCTCCCTCTCTTCGACGCTGCTCGGCCCCTGAACACCGGCTGCGCCCTGTGCGCTCTGCCCTCTCTCTTTCTCCCCCGTCGATGCTGCTCGGCCCTTTGCTGTGCCGCTCGGTCGGGCTCTAGTCCGCCGCTGTCCGGGAAGGGTCTGCGCACGACCTGTTGTCAGCCCGTTTCGCTGGACCACCTCGACTGGAAAGCCAAGCCTGGCTCTCGACAGCCTCCCCCGCAATTCTCGAGTCTCTGCTGGATGACTGGGCGGTTGCCCGTGGTCGACGCCTGAGTCTCTGGCCTTGACCTCCAATCCACTGATCTCCAGGAACGAATCCCCGGGAGGTGATGCAGAGTTGCAGGTAGGTTCGAACTTGCCTTGTCGCCAATGTTGTGTCCGTGTATAATAAAACACAGGCTGCAGGAGAACGGTACAACAGGTGTTTACTCAACGTGGCTCACACTGGAACTGATCTGTACAGATTACTACTCAGTGCTATATACAGGTGTGGTCACTGCCGGTACTGCAGTATACATGAGCTGTAAAAGATAGTTGCCCCCTTAAAGGTATATACATTACACTAACACTACAAACACACACACACAGCACACACTAACTGTCAAAAACACACACAGCACACACTAACACTCAAACACACACAAACAGCAGAAACTAACTCTCAAACACACCGCACACACTGACACGCAAACACAGACACACAGAACACACTAACACTCAAACACAAACACACAGCACAAACTACACTCCAACACACAAACAGCACATACTAACACTCAAATACTAACTGCACACACTGACTCCCAAACACAGACACACAACACACGCACACAGCACACACAAACACTCAAACACGCACACACAGCACACATTAACACTCAAACACACAGCACTTCTAACACTCAAACAGACACACACACAGCATAAACTAACACTCAAACACACACACAGCACACGCTAACACTCAAACACACACAGCACACACTAACACTCAAAAACAAATTGCATGCACTAACACTCAACCACACATACAGAGCACACAGTAACACTCAAACACACACACACACAACACACACTAACACTCAAATGCACACACACAGCACATACTAACTCTCAAACACATACACACTGCACACACTAACTCTCAAACACACACACAGCACACAATCATACTCTAGCACACAAAAACAGCACACACTAACTCTCAAACACACAGCACAGACTAACACTCAAACACACACACACAGCACACGCTAACACTCAAATGCACACACACAGCACACACTAACACTCAAATTCACACGGCACACACTAACACGCAAACACACACAGCACACACTAACACTCAAACACAAACACACTGCACAAACTACACTCCAACACACACACACAGCACACACTACCATTCAAACACACACACATCACACACTAACACTCAAACACACACACACAGCACACACTAAAACTCAAACACACACAGCACATACAGCACACACTCGCACTCAAACACACACACAGCAAACACTAACACACAAATACACACAGCACGCACTAACACCCAAAAACACAAACACAGGGCACACACAAACACTCAAACAAACACAATGCACACGCTAACACTCAAACATACACTGCACACACAAACACTCAAACACACAAAAACAGCACAAACTAACACTCAAACACACACACACACAACACACACTAACACAAAAACACACACACACAGCACACACTAATTAGGGCTAGAAATTCGGTTGGTAGCGCCACCGATTAGCGCCTAAAGAGGCCGAGAAGTGGGGCGCTAGCCAATTTCCGGGCGGGCGCAGGGCGCCTAGTGCCTCACCCCATATTGAGCATGCATTTAGCGCCGGCGCTAAATCTTAGCACCCGCTCATGGGCGCAGGCAGATTATGATGTCATTTGAGTGTGCAATGCCTTTTGGGCGCCCCGGACCAGAAATTCAGTGGCGCCCCCCTCCATAGCACCTGGCGCTAATAGTGACAGCTTACCTGGAACCTTACCAAGTCGCTCTCAGGCTGGAGGAGCGTTATTTAAAGGGGACTGGTGTGGTTTAAAAGTGGCAGCCATTTTTGGAGCACAACTTCCTCGAGAGCTACAAAGAGTTGCTGAGCTGCACACTGAGAGCCATTTGACCACTGAGCCAGCGCAGGCAGACGATCTTCAGCCTTCTGACCATCACCTTGCTGTTGGTGAGCATTAACAATGGGGAACCTTCCTGTGGGCACTTATTATGGGGGCTGCATTGGAGGGAACATCCTGCTGCTGAATCCTCTGGAAAGGGCACTGAGACGCTGAGAGAGGGGGGCGGCATGGCCAGACGGAGGAGGGCCAACAGACATTGCCACAGCAGACCTTACGCTGGCAGGGTTTTCCGACACCAGTTTTCCTACATGAACATGTCGGAGGAGCAGTGCGTCAGAAGGCTGCGATTTAGAAAGGAGGTGGTGACTGAGCTGTGCCAGCTGCTTCAGCCAGATCTGCAGCCTCAGATAAGGTGCAGGACATCTCTGTCGGTGGCTGAGAAAATGCCTGCTGGCCTGAACTTCTACGCGAGCGGCTTTTCTTAGGCTGCACGTCAGAGGCTGATCAGAAGTAGCTTCTAGGCCCCTCTCACGGAATGCTTGCTGCCATTCCAAGAACAGGAATGGAACCGGTCTGATACCCCCAAGCCTGTGAAGGGCAAGATGCATGTAAATAGCAGGCATGGCCATTGTAAATGAAGAAAGTGTTTCATTACACAAAATGTGGTTCCTTCAAACATGAGAAAGCTATGGCAACAGAAAGCAAAACGAATACACTGACACATAACTGCCTCTCACACCCGGGAGACTGTCCAAAACATAAATCACATTCCGACCATCTTCCTTGGCCTTGATTACACTGCGCCAACCAAAGCATCCAATGCCCCATCAGTGAGGCGTTCCGCCCTCTGCCTCACCCTTTCCATTTCTTGCTAGGCTGGTGCGCCCCAGGTAGGCTCCCACCGCTTTGAAGGCCTACAAGGCAGTGAGTGGGTCTGGTGATGCCAATTGACCTGCCCCTTAAAGAGCTGGCCCGTGCCAGCGTGTCTCAGGGAAAGTGATTATTGACAGCACCTGCGCTGCGCCCCGCCGTCGCAAAATTGGGTTGCGCCGCCGGGTTAGCGCCTTAGGAATCCCGTGCAGCACCTGTTTTGGCACCGCAATCACCTTCAGGGGCGCTGCAACCCAATATCGCGCTAGGTGGCGCTAAATTGCGCCTGGCGCTAAAATTTGCGCTTCGCCAGGACTAGCGCCCCAAACGGGGCGATACCAAATTTCACAAACTGCACACACTGACTCAAAAACCCACACACAGCACACACTAACTCTCAAACACCCACACACTGCACACACTAACACTCAAAGATGCACAGCACACACTATCTCGCAAACACACACAGCACACACTAGCACGCAAACACACACAACACACACTAACACTCAAACACAGACACAGCACACACAAACACTCAAACACACACACAGCACAGACTAACACTCAAACAAACACAGCACAATAACACTCAAACACACACACAGCACACACTAACACCCAAAAAAACACAAGCGGCACACACTAATACTCAAGCACACACACAGAACACACTAACACTCAAATACAATCTGCACACAATGACTCACAAACACACACACAGCACACACTAACTCTCAAACACACATACACAGCACACACAAGCACGCAAAAACACACAGCACACACTAGCACTCAAACACAAACACACAGCTCACACGAACACTCAAACACACACAGCACTTCTAACACTCAAACACAAACTGCACACACTAAGACTCAAACATACACACACAGCACACACTAACACACAAACACACACACAGAGCACACTCTAACACTCAAACACAAACAAACAGCACACGCTAACACTCAAACACACACACAGCACACACTAACACTCAAACG
Organism: Somniosus microcephalus; assembly: GCF_052327205.1. NCBI lineage: Eukaryota > Metazoa > Chordata > Chondrichthyes > Squaliformes > Somniosidae > Somniosus > Somniosus microcephalus. Next base: position 150,988,927 of record NC_140989.1, on the reverse strand, counting down.
AACAAACACTAACACTCAAACACACACACAGCACACACTAGAAGTAAAACATACACACAGCACACACTAACACTCAAACACACATACAGCACACACTAACACTCAAATGCACACACACTGCACACACTAACATTCAAACACACACACACAGCATGAACTAACACACAGACACACACACACCGCAAAGATTAAGACTGAAACGCACATGCACTGCACACACTAACACTCAAACGCACACACACAGCACGCACTAACTCCCAAACACTCACACACTGCACACACTAATACTGAAGCACACACACAGCACACACTAACACTCAAACACAATCTGCACACACTGACTCACAAACACACAAACAGCTCACACTAACTCTCAAACACACACACACAAAGCACACACAAACACGCAAAAACACACAGCACACACTAATGTAGTGATCAATAGCATGTCATTCGATAGTGGACACTAGGTGGAGCTGTAGAGCTGTATATAGCTGTATGTATAAGACTACACTACCCAGCTATATATTATATTAAGACTACATTATCCATGAGGCTAGGCTACCCACAAGGCAGCAGTCAAGATGGAAGCCTCTACAAGATGCTGTACAAGTCCACATGTGCTCAATAAAAGTAGCTAGCAAAAGCTAGCTGTGTTCATAATAAGAATGTCTAGTTATTAATGAACATAACATGGTACCAGGGTGGTGAAGATCTGCTGAAAATTGTGAATTGCGACATGGAGAATTTGAAGACACCAGAGCGTTTGAAACTCACAGAAAAAATCGACTACATTTGGCAGACTTTTAAACAGCAATTCGAACTCTACATTGCAGCCAACGGATTCGGTACGAAGCCAGATGCAAGGAAGATAGCGTTGCTGCTTACGGTTGCAGGCCCACAGGTGATAGAGGTATTTAATACATTTGTATTTAATCCAGCGGAGAACAGAGACAAATTAGACGATGTGCTACAGAAATTTGATGCACATTGTTCTCCCAAAAAGAATGAAACGTATGAAAGGTACATCTTCCGTTCTCGGACACAGCAACAAAATGAGACTTTTGATAGCTTTATAACTGATCTGAAACTGAAAGCACAGACATGTAATTTCTCTGAGCTCAAAGCATCCATGATTCGTGACCAGATTCTGCTTGGTATTCATGATAAAAATGTCAGGGAACGTCTGTTGAGAGAAACCGAACTAAATTTGGAAAATGCGGTGAAAATATGCCAAGCCAGCGAGCTAGCTCGAAAGCACGTGAAGACTATCAGTGAAATCAATAATGAAAAGCAATCAGAGGATGAAATTTTTAATTGTAAATGCTGTGGTTACAAACACCAGTTAAGACAATGCCCAGCGTTTGGAAAAATGTGCACAAAGTGTAATGGAAAGAATCACTTTGCCAAACAATGCTTATCAAAAGTACAAACTAAGAAAGGGCAACGAGTTAATGTAATTGAGGACACTGATTTAAGTGAGACATTTTTTGTAGGAATGGTGTCATGTGACAATATCAAAAAGGATACAGAAAATGTGCAGCCCTCAGAAATGGACAACGCTGAACATAAAGTTAATGCAGTAAAAGAGGACAAATGGATGATCCCACTGCAGGTAAATGGAGCATTAGTTACCTTGAAACTAGACACTGGGGCAAAAGCAAACTTAATCAGTATGAGTGACATCAACAATATGAAAGAAAAGCCCAAAATACAGAAAAAGTCAGTACTACTGAAGGACTATAATGGACAGAAAATAGATAGCTTAGGTGTATGCAGACTTAAAGTGACAGTCAAAGACAACGTGCGTCATCTCATGTCTTCTGTTATGGCTGAAAGGCTTGATTCACTACTGGGTGACAAAGCTTGTGAGGACTTAGAACTGGTCAAAAGAGTCTACCGTATAAACTGTGCCATAAGCAGACCAGATGACTCGTTGAATTCTGTAGTGAATAATTTCCAGGATGTGATCAAAGGATTTGGAGTTCTACCATTCACTTACAAGATCCAGCTAAAGCAGGATGCTCAGCCAGTGGTACATGCTCCACGAAGAGTTCCAGCACCCCTGCGTGACCGGCTCAAGAATGAACTGGACAGAATGACCACACTAGGAGTCATCAGGAAAGTCGAAGAGCCAACAGACCGGGTTAACTCCATGGTATGTGTAAAGAAAAAGAACAATGATCTAAGAATATGCATGGATCCAAAGGACTTAAATGCAAACATAAAACGTGAACACTACCAGATTCCCAAGCGAGAAGAAATCACCAGTGAAATGTCAGGTGCCAGATACTTTACAAAGCTCGATGCCTCACAAGGATTTTGGCAACTAAAACTGGATGAAGAGAGCACCAAATACTGTACCTTCAACACACCATTTGGCAGGTATTGTTTCCTCAGAATGCCTTTCGGGATAATATCTGCATCTGAAATCTTTCATAGAGCGATGGAACACATAATTGAAGGTCTCGAAGGAGTTCGGGTCTATGTTGATGACATCATCATCTGGGGCTCCACACTGAAAGAACACAATGAGAGACTGACTAAAGTGCTACAGAGCATACGCCGGAATGGACTGAAGCTCAACAAAGCCAAGTGTCAGTTTGGCATCCAGGAAGTCACTTTCCTAGGAGATAATCTATCTGGTAAAGGAATAGAGCCAGATATGGAAAAAGTAAACGCCATACTCAAAATGCCCTGACCCACGGACAAAAAAGGAGTGCTACGCATCATGGGGATGATAAACTTCATTGGAAAGTTCATTCCTAACATGTCAGCCAAGACAGCCTGTCTGCGAGACCTGCTACATAAAACAAATGAGTTCGCATGGACAGAAAGACATGAACAAGAGTGGATGAACCTCAAAACAGTGCTGACAACCACACCTGTACTCACCTTCTTTGACCCAACAAAAAGAATCAAAGTGTCAACAGATGCATCAAAAGATGGCCTAGGTGCGGTCTTGCTACAAGCAGAGGGTGAAGATTGGAAGCCTGTTGCCTATGCCTCCAGGTCTATGACTGATACTGAGTGTCGATACGCCCAGATTGAAAAGGAATGTCTAGGCTTGGTAGTTGGACTAGAAAAGTTTCATGGCTACATATATGGACTTCCCACCTTCACAGTTGAGACAGACCACAGCCCTCTGGTTGCCATCATAAAAAAAAACCTGAATGAGATGTCTCCAAGGATTCAACGACTCATGATGAAGCTGCAAAGATATGACTTTGAACTGATCTACACACCAGGCAAATACATAGTGTTAGCAGATGCACTATCCCGAGCACCCACAATGAGTCATGGGAGCTCTACTGAAGAAGACGTGGATGTTCATGTGAGTATGGTCACTGCTGCGCTGCCCGTGTCAGACACAAAATCAAAGCAAATAGCAGAAGAAACAGTAAAAGATACAGTATTACAAACAGTAATAGAGAACATTCATCATGGTTGGCCAAAAGGTTCCTGTCCAAAATATTTTTACATAAGGTCAGAATTGAGTGTCGCAAGTGGACTATTACTAAAACAGAACAGAATAATCATTCCACAGGCTTTACATCAAGACATGCTCAAAAGGGTTCATGAGGGACACCTCGGAATTGAAAAATGCAAAAGGAGAGCAAGAGACACTGTTTATTGGCCTGGCATAAATAAGGACATTGAGAACATGATAGGCAAATGTGAGACATGTCAGAAACACCAAAACAAACAAGCAAAGGAACCAATGATAGTAGCTGACATACCAACAGCACCATGGCAAAAGGTTGGGATGGACCTTTTTCATTTAAATGGTAAAGACGATCTAATAGTGATTGACTACTATTCTAACTATCCTGAGATGGCGCTGCTCTCAAGCACCACAGCAAGCAGTGTCATAATGCATGTGAAATCCATCTTCGCCAGACATGGAATTCCCAGGATTGCCGTTAGCGACAATGGTCCGTGCTTCAACTGTAAGGAGTGGCAACAGTTTGCAGCACATTATGACTTTCAGCACATCACATCCAGTCCTTTGTATGCTCAGTCAAATGGTAAGGCAGAGAAAGGTGTTCAAGTTCTCAAGCAGCTACTGAAGAAAGCGACAGAAAGCAAGTCTGATCCTTATCTCGCCCTGCTGAGCTACTGAGCCTCACCTTTAGACTGTGGTTCTTCACCTGCTGAACTACTAATGGGTCGCAAGTTGCGCACCACGCTACCCTGCTGTGCAAAAGAACAGCAAAGTGAGGAACTGAGACAGAGACTTCAACTGTTAAAGCTGAAACAGAAATCATACTATGACAAGTCATCCAAAACTCTAAAACCATTGACAAGGGATGATGTTGTCAGGATTGAGGATCCAGATGCATGGAACAGGAAAGCTACAGTTCTTGAGGAAGTAGGACCAAGGTCATACACTGTGAGAACTGAGGAAGGACAGATTCTCAGGAGGAACCGCCTTTCCCTCCTAAAAACACAAGAGACTATTCAAGACCAGATTGATGACAATGCCGCAACTGTATCTTGTCATTCACCGCCAGAACAATCTCATGAAGACACATCAGACTTACCCATATTGAGAAGATCCACACATGAAGTAAAAGAGCCTGATAGACTTAATCTTTGAGTACAATGTAAAGCTTTGAAAATGTGTTGACTGTTTTGAAAATGTTTATGTTTATAGAGCACTAACAAAAGTGTTACTGATAATATCTTTATTGTTTTCTTGAAAGTTGATTGATATTGATTTTGTTAAACCGCAAAGAAAGGGGGATGGAGTGATCAATAGCATGTCATTCTATAGTGGCCACTAGGTGGAGCTGTAGAGCTGTATATAGCTGTATGTATAAGACTACACTACCCAGCTGTATATTATATTAAGACTACATTACCCATGAGGCTAGGCTACTCATAAGGCAGCAGTAAAGATGGAAGCCTCTATAAGATGCTATACAAGTCCACATGTGCTCAATAAAAGTAGCTAGCAAAAGCTAGCTGTGTTCATAATAAGAATGTCTATTTATTAATGAACATAACAACCAACACTCAAACACAAACACACAGAACACATTAACACACAAACACACACACAGCACACACTAACACTCAAACACACACAGCACTACTAACACTCAAACACATACAGCACTACTAACACACAAACACACACACCGCACACACTAACACTCAAACACACACAGCACACACTAACATTCAAAAACAAACTGCACACACTAACACTCAAACACACACAGACAGCATGCGCTAACACTCAAACACACACAGCACACACTAACACTCAAACACACACACAGCACACACTAACTCTCAAACACACACACACAGCACACACAAGCACGCAAAAACACACAGCACACACTAACACTCAAACACACACACAGCACACACTAACTCTCAAACACACACACACAGCACACACAAGCACGCAAAAACACACAGCACACACTAACACTCAAACACACAAACAGCACACACTAACATGCAAACACACACAGCACTACTAACACTCAAACACAAACACACAGCACACACTAACACACAAACACAGACACAGAGCACACTCTAACCCTCAAACACACACAAACAGCACACACTAACTCTCAAACACACACATACAAACACTCAAACACACACACACAGCACATGCTAACACTCAAACACACACACAGCACACACTAACACTCAAACGAACTAACACTCAAACATACACACAGCACACACTAGAACTAAAACACACACACAGCACACACTAACACTCAAGCACACACACAGCACACACTAACACTCAAACGCACACACACTGCACACACTAACACTCAAACACACACACACAGCATGAACTAACACACAAATACACACATACCGCAAAGATTAACACTCAAATGCACATACACTGCACAAACTAACACTCAAACACACAGAGCACACACTAACACTCAAACACACGCAGCACACACAAACACTCCAACACACACACAGCACACACTAGCACTAAAACACAAACACACCACACACCAACACTCAAACACACACACACAGCACACACTAACACACAAACAGAACACATTAACACTCAAACTCACACACACAGCACACACTAACACTCAAATACACGCAGCACACACTAACACTCCAACACACACACTAACACACACAACGCGCACTTAACCGCAAACAATCACACACAGCACACACTAACACTCAAACACACACACACAGCACACACTAACACTTAAATGCACACAGCACACTCTAACACTCAAACACACACAAACAGCACACACTAACACTCAAACACACAAACAACACACACTAACACTCAAACACACACACACAGCACACACTAACACTCAAACACACACAAACAGCACACACTCACACTCAAACACACAAACAGCACACACTAACAATCAAACACACACACAGCACACACTAACACTCAAACACAGACAAGCAGCGCAGACTAACATTTAGACATACAAACAGCACACACTAACACTACAAACACACACAAACAGCAGACACTAACTCTCAAAAACACCGCACACACTAACACCCAAACACAGACACACAGAACACACTAACACTAAAACATTAACACACACACACAGCACACACTAACAAGCAAACACACACAGCACAAACTACACTCCAACACACAAACAGCACATACTAACACTCAAATACTAACTGCACACATTGTCTCCCAAACACAGTCACACAGCACACACAATCACACAAACACACACACAGAGCACAAATTAACACTCAAACACACACACAACACAAACTAACACTCAAACACACAGCACCACTAACACTCAAACAGGCACACACAGCACACACTAACACTCAAACAGGCACACACAGCACACACTAACACTCAAACACACACACACAGCACACACTAACAATCAAACACACACACAGCACACACTAATACTCAAAAACAAATTGCACGCACTAACACTCAGCCACACACACACAGCACACAGTAACACTCAAACACACACACACAGCACACACTAACACTCAAATGCAAACACACAGCACATACTAACTCTCAAACACACACACAGCACACACTAACTCTCAAACACACACAAAGCACACAATCATACTCTAGCACACACAAACAGCACACACTAACTCTCAAACACACAGCACAGACTAACACTCAAACACACACACACAGCACACACTAACACTCAAATGCACACACACAGCACACACTAAAACTCAAACTCACAAAGCACACACTAACACGCAAACACACACAGCACACTCTAACACTCAAACACAAACACACTGCATAAACTACACTCCAACACACACACACAGCACGCACTACAATTCAAAAATGCACACAGCACACACTAACACTGAAAAACACACATCACACACTAACACTCAAACACACACACACAGTGTGATGAAATATTCCATTCATCACTGCCTGTGACTGTGGTCGGTTTCAGTTTCATTTCCCTTCCCCCAGTTCCGTTTCCTCACCATTGTATTGTATATTGGAATGTGTTGTGTGTAGGGCTCCGCCCATACCTGGCCCCTATGTAAGCAAGCTCAGTCTGGCCTCATATCCAGTACTGCAGCCCTCCGGATGGAAGATACCTCACTCCACTACGTGTTACCTTCTAAGTTAATAAAAGCCTTGTTTTGTTTCGCTAACATCGAGTCTCGGAATTATTGAGGCACATCAATTTTATTAACTTATTTTTCAACACAATGGATCAACTTCTGAAACCCAAACGTTTGGATTTGGATCAGCATGCTCCGGACGCATCAGCACGCTTCGGACACTGGTTTATGTGTATGGAATTCTTCCTGGACAATTCCGCAGCCGTCAAAGATGCTACGGACGCTGCGGGTATGAAACTCGGAATTCTGCGGAATTGGGTAAGCCACCGGGTTTACCCCCTCATCCAAGACGCCGACACGTACCTGGCCGCCTGCGACATCTTAAAGGTGCATTACCAGCAGCCTACGAATGAGGTGTATGCTAGGCATCTGCTCGCTACTCGCGCATAGCGACCTGGGGAATCGGTGGAGGAGTTCCTAGGCACCCTGAAAATGCTTGGCAAAGACTGCAAGTGCCGAGATGTAAAAGCCGCAGTGTACACTGACGAGCTTGTTCGCGATGCCTTTATCACAGGCCTCAGCTCCACTTACATCCGGCAAAGACTGCTGGAAAAAACGGGATTGGACCTGAAACAGGCTGCGGACACCGAGCGATCCCTGGATGTGGCCCAGAGAAACTCGGACGCCTACTCTTCAGCCCGCGCCGTCCATGCCGCCACGTGTGCACCAAGGGCGCCGCCATCTTGGAAGGCATCTTCCCCGCCCGGCAGCCCGACACCGTCGGGGCCCCGCTCTCCCCCCAGAAGCCCTACGACAGCCGCGACGCGTCGGGGACCCAACTGCTACTTCTGCGGGCAGCCAAAGCACACCAGAAACCTGTGCCCGGCGAAAGGCACCACCTGCTTTAAGTGCGGTAAGAAGGGGCACTTCGGGAAGGTGTGCAGAGGGAACCCCGCCGGAAAACCAACCGCCGGAAAACCCGCCACCGCCGCGTGCGCGCCGTGGGAGCGGCCATCTTGGACGCCATCTTGCCCGACCTCGTGGGGTCCGCCATCTTATGAGCAGACAGCGTGGACGCCATCTTGTCTCGATCAGGGCCCTACAGTGGCATCGGTCACAGTGGACCAGACCAGGCCGCACCCGCTATCCAAATCAATGGTGGACATCGAGGTAAACGGGTGCAGGGTTAAATGTTTAATTGACAGTGGAAGCACGGAGAGTTTTATCCACCCTGAACTGGCACAACAACTCTCCCTAAAGGTGCTCCCTACTCAGGGTACCATCTCTATGGCTGATAAAACCCAGACATCGACCATTCTGGGTTACTGCACGGTACAATTGTCCGTTAACGGAACTGTATATGATCATTTTAAAGTATTAATCATGAAGAATCTATGTGCGAACGTGATCTTGGGCCTGGATTTCCAGTGCAACCACCAAAGCATCACGCTCAAGTACGGTGGGTCCCAGCCGCCCCTCACAGTGTGCGGTCTGGCTACCCTGAAGGTAAAGCCGCCTTCGCTATTCGCGAACCTTACCCCTAACTGCCGGCCAATAGCGACCAAAAGCAGGAGGTACAGCTGGGAGGACAGGCGGTTTATCGCGACCGAGGTAGACAGGCTCCTGAAAGAGCGCATTATTGAACGCAGCAACAGCCCATGGCGCGCCCAAGTGGTAGTGGTAAGGGGTAGCGAGAAGAAACGGATGGTGATCGACTATAGCCAAACGATCAACAGGTACACCCAACTAGACGCCTACCCGCTACCCCGCATATCAGAAATGGTGAACCAAATCGCCCAATACCGGGTGTTCTCCACCATCGACCTTAAGTCAGCGTACCACCAGCTCCCTATCAGACCAGGGGACCGCCCGTACACCACCTTCGAAGCGAACGGACGCCTCTACCAATTCCTCAGAGTCCCCTTTGGGGTGACGAATGGGGTCTCGGTCTTCCAGAGGGAGATGGACCGCATGGTCGATGACCACCACTTGCAGGCAACCTTCCCCTACCTCGACAACGTCACCATCTGCGGTCACAACCAGCAGGATCACGACTCGAACCTCGAGAGGTTCCTGGAAACCGCACAAAAACTCAACCTCACCTACAACGAGGACAAGTGCGTTTTCAACACCACGCGCCTCTGCATACTAGGCAGCGTGGTGGAGAATGGGGAAATCGGACCAGACCCCGACCGATTGCGCCCCCTACGGGAGCTGCCCCTGCCCAACACTCCCAAAGCCCTGAAAAGGTGCCTGGGGTTATTTTCCTATTATTCCCAATGGGTCCCCAACTACTCCGACAAAGCCCGCCCCCTCTTGAAAGCATCCTCTTTTCCGCTCTCTGCTGAGGCCCACGCCGCCTTCAAAAGCATTAAGCAGGATATTGAGCGGGCCACGCTACAGGCAGTGGACGAGAACACTCCATTTCAAGTGGAAAGTGATGCGTCTGACTTCGCCTTGGCGGCCACCCTCAACCAGGCGGGGCGGCCCGTAGCATTCTTCTCGAGGACCCTCCAAGGGCCCGAGATCAGACACTCCTCCGTGGAAAAGGAGGCCCAAGCCATCGTGGAGGCAGTGCGCCACTGGCGCCACTACCTAGCCGGCAAACGCTTCACCCTACTTATCGACCAGCGGTCGGTAGCGTTTATGTTCAATAATAAACAGAGGGGGAAGATTAAAAATGATAAGATTCTTAGGTGGCGGATCGAGCTCTCCACCTTCGAGTATGACATCATTTACCGGCCAGGGGCCCTTAACGAATCCCCTGACGCCCTCTCACGAGGGATGTGTGCCAGCGCCACCGGGGATCGGCTACAGACCCTCCACAACGACCTCTGCCACCCAGGGGTCCCGCGGCTGTTCCACTTCATAAAGTCCCGTAACTTACCCTACTCAATTGAGGAAGTTCGGTCTCTGACCAGGAACTGCCGCACTTGCGCTGAGTGCAAGCCTCAGTTCTACCGCCCAGATAGAGCCCACTTAATCAAAGCCACACGGCCCTTTGAGCGGCTCAGCTTAGATTTCAAGGGCCCCCTCCCGTCCGTCGACCGCAATGTTTACTTCCTGAACATTGTGGACGAATACTCCCGGTTCCCATTCGCCTTCCCCTGCCCAGACATGACCAGCGCCACGGACATTAAATGCCTCAACAGCCTGTTCTGCCTGTTCGGTATGCCGAGCTACATCCATACGGATAGGGGGGGTGTCCTTCATGAGTGAAGAGCTACGCCAGTACATGCTGTCCAGGGGGATCGCCACGAGCTGTACCACCAGCTACAACCCCCGAGGTAACGGCCAAGTGGAGCGAGAGAACGGGACAGTATGGAAAGCAGCCACTCTAGCTCTAAGGACCAAGGGCCTCCCTATCTCCCACTGGCAGGAAGTCCTCTCGGATGTGCTCCATTCGATACAATCGCTATTGTGTACTGCCACTAATGCCACGCCTCATGAACGAGTGTTTGTCTTTCCCCGGAAATCCACCTCAGGCGTATCCATGCCGTCATGGCTCTCCACCCCAGGTCCGATATTCGTGCGAAGGCATGTGAGGGGCCACAAGACAGACCCTCTCGTGGAGCCAGTGTACCTACTCCACGCCAACCCCCAATACGCATATGTCCGGCACGCCGACGGAAGGGAGGACACCGTGTCCATAAAAGACGTCGCCCCAGCCGGTAACGACAACAACCACGGCGATAGCAGCGACAACGATCGCAGCGACTCTTACCCACCCACTACTCTTTCATCACCCCCGGAAGAACATCGACCAACGGCACCCCCACCAACTACCCCTTCAACAACCCTGGCGGCACCCCCGGCAGAGACCCAGGAGGCTACCGGGGACACTCAGCCAACACCCGCGGCACCGCAACAGCCACGTCGGTCGCAGAGGACTATCAAACCCCCGAACAGACTAAATCTATAGAAGGGGTGAATGTGATGAAATATTCCATTCATCACTGCCTGTGACTGTGGTCGGTTTCAGTTTCATTTCCCTTCCCCCAGTTTCTTTTCCTCACCATTGTATTGTATATTGGAATGTGTTGTGTGTAGGGATCCGCCCATACCTGGCCCCTATGTAAGCAAGCTCAGTCTGGCCTCATATCCAGTACTGCAGCCCTCCGGATGGAAGATACCTCACTCCACTACGTGTTACCTTCTAAGTTAATAAAAGCCTTGTTTTGTTTCGCTAACATCGAGTCTCGGAATTATTGAGGCACATCACACAGCACACACCAAAACGCAAACATACACAGCACACACTAACACTCAAACACACACACAGCAAACACTAACACACAAACACACACAGCACACACTAACACTCAAACACACACACAGCACACACTAAAGTCAAACGCACACACACTGCACACACTAACACTCAAACACACACACACACAGCATGAATAACACACAAACACACACACACTGCACGGATTAACACTCAAATGCACATACACTGCACACACTAACACTCAAACACAAAGAGCACACCCTAACACTCAAACACACGCAGCACACACTAACACTCAAACACACACACAGCACACACTAGCACTTAAATGCAAATACACCACACACCAACACTCAAACATACACACGCAGCACACACTAACAAACAAACAGAACACATTAACACTCAAACTCACACACAAAGCACACACAAACACTCAAACAAACACACACAGCACACACTAACACACAAACAGCACACTTTAACACTCAAACACACACATACCGCACACATTAACACTCAAACACACACACACAGCACACACTAACACTCAAATACACACACACAACTCACACTCACACTCAAACACACACACTAACACACACAACACACACTAAACCTCAAACACACACACACAGCACACACTAACACTCAAACACACACTCACAGCACACACTAACACTCAAACACACACAGCACACTCTAACACTCAAACACACACAAACAGCACACACTAACACTCAAACACACAAACAGCACGCACTAACACACAAACACACACACACAGCACACACTAACACTCAAACACAGACAAGCAGCACACACTAACACTCAGACACACACACAGCACACTCTAATACTATAAACACACACACACAGCACACACTAACTCTCAAAAACACACACAGCACACACTAACACTCAAACACAGACACACAGAACACACTAACACTCAAACATAAACACATACACACTGCACACACTAACTCTCAAACACACAGCATACACTAACAAGCAAACACACACAGCACACACTAACACTCAAGCACATACACACAGCACACACTATCACTCAAACACACACACACAGCACACACTAACACTCAAACGCACACACACAGCACCTACTGACTCTCAAACACACACACACAGCACACACTAACTCTCAAACACACACACAGCACACAATCATACTCTAGCACACACAAACAGCACACACTAACTCTCAAACACACAGCAAACACTAACACTCAAACACACACACAGCAAACACTAACACACAAACACACACAGCACACACTAACAATCAAACACACACACACTGCACAAACTAACACTCAAACACACACAAACAGCACACATTAACACTCAAACACACACAGCACACAATAACATTCAAGCACACACTGACAACACACAATAACATTCAAACACAAACTGCAAAAACTACACTCCAACACACACACACAGCACACACTAACACTCAAACACACACAGCACTACAAACACACAAACACACACACACAGCACACACTAACACTCAAACACACAAACAGCACACGCTAACACTCAAACACACACAGCACAAACTAACACTCAAACACAAACTGCATGCACTAACACTGAACCAAACACGCACTGCACACAGCAACACTCAAACACACACACACACAGCACAAACTAACACTCAAACGCACACACACAGCACACACTAACTCTCAAACACACACACAGCACACAATCATACTCAAGAACACACAAACAGCACACACTAGCTCTCAAGCAAACAGCACACACTAACGCTCAAACACACACACACAGAACACACTAACACTCAAACACACACACACACAACAAACAATAACACTCAAACACTCACACATCAAACAATAACACGCAAACACACAGCACACACTAACACTCAAACACACACACACAGCACACACTAACACTCAAACACACACACAGCACACACTAACACTCAAACACACACACACAGCACACACTAACACTCAAACGCACACACACACAACACATACTAACACTCAAAAAAACAAACATTAACACTAAAATACACACACAGCACACACCAAATCTCAAACACACACACAGCACACACCAGCACTAAAACACACACGCAGCACACACTAACACTCAAACACACACACACTGCACAGACTAACACTCAAACACACACACACCACACACTAACAATCAAACACACACAGCACACACTAACACACAAACACACACACAGAGCACACACCAGCATTCAAATGCACACACTGTGCACACAGTAACACTCAAACACACACACACAGCAAAAACTAACACTCAAACGCACACACAGCACAAACTAACACACAAACACGCACAAACACAGCAAACACTAACACTCAAACGCAAACACACTGCACACACTAACACTCAAACACACACACAGCACACACTAACACTCAAACACACACACACAGCACACACCAACATTCAAATGCACACAAACTGCACACACTAAAACTCAAACACACATACACAGCACGCACTAACACACACACACAGCAAACACTAACACTCAAACACACATACGCTGCACACACTAACACTCAAACACACACACAGCACACACTAACACTCAAACACGCACACACAGCACACACCAACAGTCCAACACAAACACAGCACACACAAACACTCAAACACATATACACAGCACACACTAACACTCAAACACACACATACAGCACACACCAACACTCAAACGCACACACACTGCACACACTAACACTCAAACAAACACACACAGCACACACTAACACACAAACACACACACACAGCAAACACTAACACTCAAACGCACACTCGCTGCACATACTAACACTCAAACTCACGCACAGCACACACTAAAACACAAACACGCACACACATAGCAAACAATAACACTCAAATGCACACACGCTGCATACACTAACACTCAAACACACACACAGCACACACTAACACTCAAACACACACACACACAACACACATTAACACTCAAACTCACACACACTGCATACACTAACACTCAAAAACACACAGCACACACTAACACTCAAACACACACACAGCACACACTAGCACTAAAACACAAACACAGCAAACACTAACACTCAAACACACAAACACAGCATGCACTAACATACAAACAGCACACATTAACACTCAAACACACACAAACAGCACACACTAACTGTAATGTATATGCCTTTAAGGGGGGAACTATGTTTTACAGCTCATGTATACTGCAGTACTGGCAGTGACCACACCTGTATATAGCACTGAGTAGCAATCTGTACAGATCAGTTGAAGTGTGAGCCACATTGAGTAAACACATGTTGTACCGTTCTCCGCAGTCTGTGTCTTATTATACACAGATGCGACATTGGCGATGAAGCAGGTTCGAACCTACCTGTAACTCTGCATCACCTCCCGGGGATTCGTTCCTGGAAATCAGTGGATTGGAGGTCAAGGCCAGAGACTCAGGCGTCGACCACAGGCAACCGCCCAGTCATCCAGCAGAGACTCGAGAATTGCGGGGGAGGCTGTCGAGAGCCAGGCTTGGCTTTCCAGTCAAGGTGGTCCAGCAAAACGGGCTGGCAACAGGTAGTGCGCAGACCCTTCCCGGACAGCGGCGGGCTAGAGCCTGACCAAGCGGCACAGCAAAGGGCCGAGCAGTGTCGACGGGGGAGAGAGAGGGCAGAGCGCACAGGGCGCAGCCAGTGTTCAGAGGCCGAGCAGCATCGGAGAGAGGGAGAGAGAGACGCACAGAAACCCGCGAGGTGCCGCCATTGCCACGAGGACCGCTGAGACCGGCGTTGGCAGCAGCGCAGGAGAAGCGTGCAAAACCTACAGGGCACCGTCATTGCCACGATAAACGCCGGGAGTGGCGTTGGCAGCAGTGGGGGAGAAAGGAAAGTGCGGGAGACGCCATTTTAAGCCATTGGGAGATGCCATTTTAAACCACACCCAAAATGCCGATGAGTGGCAGTATCACCGCATTTGACAATGAAGTCAAAGTTTGGACTACATATGTCGAACGAATAGAGGTGTACTGCAAGGCAAATGAGGTGTCAGATGACAAGAAAGCATCGGTATTGTTAAATTTAATGGGTGCAAAGACGTATGGTTTATTACGAAATCTAGTAACCCCAACGAAGCCAATGGAAAAGAGTTTTGAAGACATAGTAACGATGCTAAAGGAACATTTAAACCCCACACCGCTGCTGATAGCAGAAAGATTCAAGTTTCACAAACGGAACCAGCATAAGGATGAAAGCAATGCTGATTATTTAACAGAACTGCGCAAACTATCGAAATACTGCCAGTTTTGTGCGGGACTGGCAGATACCTTAAGGGACTAGTTTGTGTGTGGGCTTCAAAGTGAAGGAACCCAGAAACGGCTTTTATCTGAAAAGGACCTTACGCTGGAAAAGGCTTTCAGCATTGCGGTATCTTATGAAGCAGCAGCATGGGGCACTGCAGAGATACAACAGAGACCGCAAGAATGTGGCACAAACGAAATGTCATATGGAACAGAGAAGTGCTATCGCTGCGGCAGAACAACACACGACCAGAATGATTGCTGGTTCAAAGACAAAGTGTGCAGACAGTGTGGAAAAGTAGGACACATAGCACGAGTCTGCAGGTCGGGAAAGAAAACCAGCAATAAGAAACCTACCAAAGGAAAGTACAAGAAGGTACATAAGATGATGGAGAATAGTTCAGACGAACAAAAGAGTGGTAACGACTCCGAAAGCAGGGAACTGAGTTGTCTGAAACTACATAATGTGATCACAATGGAGGATCACGAAACCATTTGGGTTACTCTCAAGTTAGCAGGAGTCCAGGTAAAGATGGAATTGGACACAGGATCAGCCCTAACAGTCATAAACAGATGGGACTGCGGGCGGCTATTCTCATACATACCCTTGAGAGACACAAAAATTATTTTGAAGACGTACACGGAGCAAAAAGTCTACCCAAAGGAAAAATAAGGGTGACCGTTATATATAACAGTAAGGAAGCACCAAAACTAGACCTGTATGTATTGCAAGATGGAGGACCACCATTACTGGGACGTGAATGGATCCGGAAAATACAACTGGATTGGCATTCCATACAGGCACTGACTGTGGCTGACAAAAAGGATGACGACGTCACACCTGGGCGACTGCCAAAGATCCTAACTGACACGAAAGAAGTGTTCCAGCAAGGACTCGGAACACTAAAAGGCATGACAGCGACGATTAAAATTGAAGAAAACGCAAGCCCAAAATGTTTTAAGGCCACACCGGTACCCTATGCGATCCGCCCAGCCGTCGAAGCAGAGCTGGAGAGTCTGGAACATTCAGGTGTACTGTCCAAGGTAGACTGGAGCGAGTGGGCTACACCCATCATCCCTGTGATGAAAAAGTCATTGAGCAGCACGCCTGGGGAACCAAGGAAGGTTCGCATCTGTGGGGACTTTAAGGCAACAGTGAAGCCGATCCTTCACACCGTACAATATCCACTTCCGCGGATTGAAGATATTTTCGCCTCACTATCTGGAGGGAAACGCTTCACTAAGATTGATCTGGCCCAGGCGTATCTGCAAATGGAGGTAGAAGAAGCATCAAAAAAATACCTCACAATCAACACCCATAAAGGTCTCTACCAATGCAATCGGCTGGTATTCGGGGTAGCATCAGCTCCGGCTATTTGGCAGAGGGCAATGGAACAAGTCCTGCAAGGGATCCCAGGGACCCAGTGTTATTTGGACGACATCCTGGTCACGGGCGAAAATGACAGTGATCACCTTGCCAACCTGGAGCAGGTGCTCACTAGATTGCAGGAATATGGGCTCCGAGTTAACCGCCCCAAATGCGAGTTTTTTAGAAAACAGATCTCGTATTGTGGCCACGTTATCGATAAAGAGGAGTTACATAAGTCCCCAGAGAAGATTGAGGCAGTAGTCAAGGCTCCAGCACTGGAAAATGTGTCACAACTGAGGTCGTTCCTCGTGCTGGAAAACTACTACCATAAGTTCTTGCCAAATTTGTCTACAATACTACACCCACTGAATATCCTACTGCAAACTGGGGTGCCATGGAAGCGGAGTGACGAATGTAGACGAGCTTTCCAGAAGATCAAAACACTAATCACATCGAAAGAGGTATTGGCCCATTACAACCCGACATTATCAATTCGATTGGCATGTGATGCATCACCCTACAGCATTGGAGCGATGCTGTCGCCCAAATTCTCGGAGGGCTCGGAGAGGCCAATAGCCTTTGCGTCACGATCACTAACCTCAGCCGAGCGTAACTACGCCCAGATTGACAGGGAGGCCCTCAGCCTAGTGTGGGGAGTGAAAAAGTTCAATCACTATCTGCACGGGCAGAAATTCACCTTGCTGACTGATCACCAGCCTCTTGTCTCCATTTTTAATCCGAAGAAGGGCGTTCCGGTGATGACTGCGCAACGACTAAAAGATGGTCACTTCTTCTAGGGGCGCACCACTATGAGATTGAATATAAGGGTACGAAACAGCATGGAAATGCTGATGGGCTATCACGCCTGCCACTGCCTACTGCGGAGGAAGCACCAGCAGTGGATCCTGTCGAAATATTCCATTCGACTATAGTTGAATACCTACCGGTAACTAACGCTTCTGTCGAAAAGGAAGCCCGAAATGACCCGGCACTGTCTCAGGTATATGATTTGACGGTGAAGGGATGGCCAGCACATGGCGACTCACTGTTGCCAGCATTCTCGACAAGGAGAGAACAGCTGTCAGGGTGCCGGGGGACCTTGATGTGTGGATCCCGAGTAGTAATTCCACCCAAGTTAAGGGATAGAGTGCTCAATGAGCTTCATGAGGGTCATCTGGGAGGGGTAAAAATGAAAAGCCTAGCCAGGGCTTATGTCTGGTGGCCGGGAATCGATAAACAAATCGAGGACCTGACCAAGAGCTGCTCAGGATGCCAGAAAGTCCAAAATGCACCACCACAGGCCCCTCTACACCCATGGGAGTGGCCCTCATCTCCATGGCAACGGGTGCATATTGATTTTGCTGGTCCATTCATGGACTCAATGTTTTTAATAGCCATGGATGCGCACTCAAAATGGCCTGAGGTCATCAAAATGTCCTCCACCACCACGGAGAAAACTATTGCAGTCCTACGGACCATTTTTGCCAGGAATGGCTTGCCAGAACAGATTTGCTCCGACAATGGACCACAATTTGTGTCCGAAGAGTTCCGGAGGTTCTTGAAGAAGAATGGGGTAAGGCATTACACATCCGCCCCGTATCATCCAGCCACAAATGGATTGGCTGAGAGATTCGTACAAACTTTTAAGAAGGGAATAAAGGCTATGTACAATGACAACATTCCTCTGCAGCACAAGGTGGACAATTTGCTGTTCGCCTACCGGAATGCGACACATGCAGTCACCAACCAGGCCCCAGCCATGGTGTTCTTTAACCGAAGGTTAAGATCTCGCCTGGATTTGCTCAGACCAAACGTACAAAGAGATGTTGAGAGTAAGCAATTCCAGCACATCCATGAGAAGCCAACAAGGAGCTTCAATGTAGGGCAACCAGTCTTGGCCTGCGACTACCGAACAGAAAAATGGCAGCCAGGAACGATATGCACACGGCAGGGCCCACTAATGTACACAGTGGACGTTGGGGAGAGCATCGTGAGACGGCATGCTGACCAGATCCTAGAGTCACAGAAACAAGTCAACCCCATGCCTCGCCCATACGTACCTGGTGATGAACACGACGTACAGGTCGCATCTACCCCAGAAACAGTAGCATCGGAAGCTGATGAACCAACCGACGACAGGGGGCCAGAATCGCCTCTGCATCAAGAGCAAGACACTCGGGAAAGGCGCTATCCAGAAAGGATCAGGAAGCCTCCCCAAAGACTGAATATATAAGTAGACTATTTTCAGCTAATGTTGCATGTTAAAAGTGTTAATTGTAATTAGTTTGATATATAATTGTTAAATGAGTGTTATGGTACTGTTAATCTAAAAGGGGAGGAATTATAATGTATATACCTTTAAGGGGGGAACAATGTTTTACAGCTCATGTATTCTGCAGTTACGGCAGTGACCACACCTGTATATAGCACTGCGCAGTAATCTGTACAGATCAGTTGCAGTGTGAGCCACGTTGAGTAAACACCTGTTGTACCGTTCTTCGCAGTCTGTGTCTTATTATACACGGACGCAACACTAACACTCAAACACACACACACACTAACACAAAAAACACACACACAGCACACACCAACACTCAAACACACACACAGCACAAACTAGCACTAAAACACACACACAGCACACACTAACACTCAAACACACAAACACAGCACACACTAACACACAAACAGAACACATTAACACTCAAACACACACACACAGCACACAATAACACTCAAACACAAACAAACATCATATGCTAACACTCAAACACACACACAGCCCAGACTAACACTCAAACAAACACAAACTAACACTAAAACACACACACAGCACACACCAACACTCAAACACACACACATCACACACTAGCACTAAAAAACACACACAGCACACACTAACACTCAAACACACACACACAGCACACACTAACAGACAAACACACACACACAGCAAACACTAACACTCAAACACACACACAGCACACACTAACACTCAAACACAGACAAGCAGCGCAGACTAACACTCAGACACTCACACAGCACACACTAACACTACAAACACACACAAACAGCAGACACTAACTCTCAAACACACTGCACACACTAACACCCAAACACAGACACACAGAACACACTAACACTCAAACATAAACTAACACACAGCACACACTAACTCTCAAACACACACACACTGCTCACAATAACTCTCAATCACACACACAGCACACACTAACAAGCAAACACACACAAACACTCAAACACACACACAACACACACTAACACTCAAAAACAAATTGCACGCACTAACACTCAACCACACACACACAGCACAAACTAACACTCAAACGCACACACACAGCACATACTAACATGCAAACACACACAGCACACTCTAACACTCAAACACACACAAACAGCACACACTAACACTCAAACACACAAACAGCACACAATAACACTCAAACACACACAGCACACTCTAACTCTCAAACACACACACAGCACACGCTAACACTCAACCACACACAGCACACACTAACACTCAAAAACAAATTGCATGCACTAACACTCAACCACACACACACAGCACACAGTAAAACTCAAACTCACACACACAGCACACACTAACACTCAAACGCACACACACAGCACATACTAACTCTCAAACGCACACACACAGCACACACTGACTCTCAAACACACACACAGCACACAATCATACTCTAGCACACACAAACTGCACACACTAACTCTCAAACACACAGCACACACTAATACTCAAACACACACACACAGCACACACTAACACTCAAACGCACACACACAGCACACACTAACACTCAAACTCACACAGCACACACTAACACGCAAACATACACAGCACACACTAACACTCAAACACAAACACACTGCACAAACGACACTCCAACACACACACACTGCACACACTACCATTCAACCACACACACATCACACACTAATACTCAAACACACACACACAGCACACACTAAAACTCAAACACACACAGCACACACAGCACACACAAACGCTCAAACACACACACAGCAAACACTAACACACAAACACACACAGCACACACTAACACTCAAATACACACACACAGCATGAACTAACACACAAACATACACACACGGCACAGATTAACACGCAAATGCACATACACTGCACAGACTAACACACAAATGCACAATGCACACACTAACACTCAAACACACACACAGCACACACTAGCACTAAAACACAAACACACCACACACCAACACTCAAACACACACACACAGCACACACCAACACACAAAAAGAACACATTAACACTCAAACTCACACATACAGCACACAGTAACACTCAAACAAACACACACAGCAAACACTAACACACAAACAGCACACATTAACACTCATACACAAACATACTGCACAAACTAACACTCAAACACACACACACAGCACACACTAACACTCAAATACACACACACAACACACACAACACACACTAAACCTCAAACACACACACAGCACACACTAACACTCAAACACACACACACAGCTCACATAACACACAAACACACACACAGCACACACTAACACTCAAACACAGACAAGCAGCGCAGACTAACACTCAGACACTCACACAGCACACACTAACACTAAAAACACACACAAACAGCACACACTAACTCTCAAACACACAGCATACACTAATACTCAAACACACACACACAGCATACACTAACACGCAAATGCACACACACAGCACACACTAACACGCAAACTCACACAGCACACACTAACACGCAAACATACACAGCACACACTAACACTCAAACACAAACACACTGCACAAACTATACTCCAACACACACACACTGCACACACAACCATTCAACCACACACACATCACACACTAATACTCAAACACACATACACAGCACACACTAAAACTCAAACACAAACAGCACACACAAACACTCAAACACACACGCAGCAAACACTAACACACAAACACACACAGCACACACTAACACTCAAATACTTACACACAGCACGAACTAACACACAAATACACACACGGCACAGATTAACACGCAAAGGCACATACACTGCACACACTAACACTCAAACGCACAATGCACACACTAACACTAAAACACACACACAGCACACACCAGCACTAAAACACAAACACACCACACACCAACACTCAAACACACACACACAGCACAAACTAACACACAAACAGAACATAGTAACACTCAAACTCACACATACAGCACACAGTAACACTCAAACAAACACACACAGCACACATTAACACACAAACAGCACACATACAACACTCAAACACACACATACCGCACACACTAACACTCAAACACAACACACACAACACACACTAAACCTCAAACACACACACACAGCACACACTAACACTCAAACACACACTCACAGCACAAACTAACACTCAAACACACACCGCACACTCTAACACTCAAACACACACAAACAGCACACGCTAACACTCAAACACACACACAGCACACACTAACACTCAAACACAGACAAGCAGTGCAGACTAACACTCAGACACTCACACAGCACACACTAACACTACAAACACACACAAACAGCAGACACTAACTCTCCAACACACCGCACACACTAAAACCCAAACACAGACACACAGAACACTCTAACACTCAAACATAAACTAACACACAGCACACACTAACTCTCAAACACACACACACTGCTCACAATAACTCTCAATCACACACACAGCACACACAAACAAGCAAACACACACAGCACACACAAGCACTCAATCACACACACACAGCACACATTAACACTCAAACACACACACAACACACACTAACACTCAAAAACAAATTGCACGCACTAACACTCAACCACACACACACAGCACACAGTAACACTCAAACACACACACACGGCACAAACTAACACTCAAATGCACACACACAGCACATACTAACACGCAAACACACACAGCACACACTAACACTCAAACACACAGAAACAGCACACACTAACATTCAAACACACACACAGCACACACTAACACTCAAACACACACAGCACACACTAACACTCAAAAACAAACAGCACACAATAACACTCAAACGCACACACACAGCACATACTAACTCTCAAACATACACACACAGCACACATTGGCTCTAAAACACACACAAAGCACACAATCATACTCTAGCACACTCAAACAGCACACACTATCTCTCAAACGCACAGCACACACTAATACTCAAACACACACACACAACAAACACTAACACTCAAACGCACACACACAGCACACACTAACACTCAAACTCACAAAGCACACACTAACACGCAAACGCACACAGCACACGTTAACACTCAAACACAAACACACTGCACAACCTACACTCCAACACACACACACTGCACACACTACCATTCAAAGACAAACACAGCACACACTAACACTGAAAAACACACATCACACACTAATACTCAAATACACACACACAGCACACACTAAAACTCAAACACACACAGCACACACAGCACACACAAACACTCAAACACACACACAGCAAACACTAACACACAAACACACACAGCACATACTAACACTCAAACACACACACACAGCATGAACTAACACACAAACACACACATGGCACAGATTAACATGCAAACGCACATACACTGCACACACTAACACTCAAACGCACAATGCACACATTAACACTTTAGCACACACGCAGCACACACTAACACTCAAACACACACACAGCACACACTAGCACTAAAACACAAACACACCACACACCAACACTCAAACATACACACACAGCACACACTAAAACTCAAACACAAACAGCACACACAAACACTCAAACACACACACAGCAAACACTAACACACAAACACACACAGCACACACTAACACTCAAATACATACACACAGCATGAACTAACACACAAATACACACACGGCACAGATTAACACGCAAATGCACATACACTGCACACACTAACACTCAAATGCACAATGCACACACTAACACTAAAACACACACACAGCACACACTAGCACTAAAACACAAACACAGCACACACTAGCACTAAAACACAAACACACCACACACCAACACTCAAACACACACACACAGCACAAACTAACACACAAACAGAACATAGTAACACTCAAACTCACACATACAGCACACAGTAACACTCAAACAAACACACACAGCACACATTAACACACAAACAGCACACATACAACACTCAAACACACACATACCGCACACACTAACACTCAAACACAACACACACAACACACACTAAACCTCAAACACACACACACAGCACACACTAACACTCAAACACACACACAGCACACACTAACACTCAAACACACACTCACAGCACAAACTAACACTCAAACACACACCGCACACTCTAACACTCAAACACACACAAACAGCACACGCTAACACTCAAACACACACACAGTACACACTAACACTCAAACACAGACAAGCAGCGCAGACTAACACTCAGACACTCACACAGCACACACTAACACTACAAACACACACAAACAGCAGACACTAACTCTCCAACACACCGCACACACTAAAACCCAACCACAGACACACAGAACACTCTAACACTCAAACATAAACTAACACACAGCACACACTAACTCTCAAACACACACACACTGCTCACAATAACTCTCAATCACACACACAGCACACACTAACAAGCAAACACACACAGCACACACAAGCACTCAATCACACACACACAGCACACATTAACACTCAAACACACACACAACACACACTAACACTCAAAAACAAATTGCACGCACTAACACTCAACCACACACACACAGCACACAGTAACACTCAAACACACACACACGGCACAAACTAACACTCAAATGCACACACACAGCACATACTAACACGCAAACACACACAGCACACACTAACACTCAAACACACACACAGCACACACTAACACTCAAACACACACAGCACACACTAACACTCAAAAACAAACAGCACACAATAACACTCAAACGCACACACACAGCACATACTAACTCTCAAACATACACAAACAGCACACATTGGCTCTAAAACACACACAAAGCACACAATCATACTCTAGCACACTCAAACAGCACACACTATCTCTCAAACGCACAGCACACACTAATACTCAAACACACACACACAACAAACACTAACACTCAAACGCACACACACAGCACACACTAACACTCAAACTCACAAAGCACACACTAACACGCAAATGCACACAGCACACACTAACACTCAAACACAAACACACTGCACAAACTACACTGCAACACACACACACTGCACACACTACCATTCAAACACAAACACAGCACACACTAACACTGAAAAACACACATCACACACTAATACTCAAATACACACACACAGCACACACTAAAACTCAAACACACACAGCACACACTAACACTGAAAAAACACATCACACACTAATACTCAAACACACACACACAGCACACACTAAAACTCAAACACACACAGCACACACAGCACACACAAACACTCAAACACACACACAGCAAACACTAACACACAAACACACACAGCACATACTAACACTCAAACACACACACACAGCATGAACTAACACACAAACACCCACACGGCACAGATTAACATGCAAACGCACATACACTGCACACACTAACACTCAAACGCACAATGCACACATTAACACTTTAACACACACGCAGCACACGCTAACACTCAAACACACACACAGCACACACTAGCACTAAAACACAAACACACCACACACCAACACTCAAACATACACACACAGCACACACTAACACGCAAACAGCACATATTAACACTCAAACACACACATACTGCACACATTAACACTCAAACACACACACACAGCCCACACTAACACTCAAAAACACACACACAACACACACTAACACTCAAACACACACGCACTAACACACAAACACACACTAAACCTCAAACACACACACACAGCACACACTAAACCTCAAACACACACACACACAGCACACGCTAACACTCAAACACACACTCACAGCACACACGAACACTCAAACACACACACATTCCACACACTAACTCTCAAACACACACGCACAGTGCACAATAACACTCAAACACACACACACAGCACACACTAACACTCAAACACAAACACAGCACACACGACCACTCAATCGCACACACACTAACACTCAATCACAGACACAGCACATACTAGCACTAAAACACACACACACAGCACACACTAACACTCAAAGACACACGCAGCACACACTAACACTCAAACACACACAGCACACTCTAACACTCAAACACACACAAACAGTACAGACTAACACTCAAACCCACACACACATCACACAGTCACACTCAAACAAACACAGCACTACTAACAGACAAACACACATGCACAGCACACACTAACACTCAAACAAACACACAGCACACACTAACACTCAAACACGCACAGCACTACTAACAGACAAACACACATGCACAGCACACACTAACACTCAAACCCACACACAGCACACACTAACACTCAAACACAAACTGCACACACTAACACTCCAGCACACACACAGCACACCCTAACACTCAAACACAAACTGCACACACTAACACTCAAAAACACACACAGAACACTGTAACACTCAAACACACACAGCACATACTAACACTCAAAAACACACACAGAACACACACTATCACTCAAACTCACACACACAGCACACACTAACACTCAAAGACACACGCAGCACACACTAACACTCAAACACACACTCACAACAGACACTAACACTCAAACACACACAGCACACTCTAACACTCAAACACGCACAAACAGCACAGACTAACACTCAAACCCACACACACATCAGACACTCACACTCAAACAAACACAGCACTACTAACAGTCAAACACACATGCACAGCACACACTAACACTCAAACACACACAGACAGCACACACTAACTATCAAACACAAACTGCACACACTAACACTCAAACAAACACACAGCACACACTAACACTCAAACACACACAGCACTACTAACACTCAAGCACACAGTAACACTCAAACACAGACACAGCACACACTAGCACTAAAACATGCACACAGCACACACTAACACTCAAACACACAAAAACAGCACACACTAACACACAAACACACACAGCACTACTAACACTCAAGCACACAGTAACACTCAAACACACAAACAGAACACATTAACACTCAAACACACACACAGCACACAATAACACTCAAACACAAACAAACATCACATGTTAGCACTCAAACACACACACAGCCCAGACTAACACTCAAACGAAAACACACTAACACTAAAACACACACACAGCACACACCAACACTCAAACACACACACAGCACACACGAGAACTAAAACACACACACAGCACACACTAACACTCAAACACACACAGACAGCACACACTGACACTCACACACAAACTGCACACACTAACACTCAAACAAACACACAGTACACACTAACACTCAAACACACACAGCACTACTAACACTCAAACACACACACACAGCAAACAGTAACACTCAAATGCACACACACTGCACACACTAACACTCAAACTCACACAGCACACACTAACACTCAAGCACACAATATCACTCAAACAAACATACAGAACAAACTAGCACTAAAACACACACACAGCACACAATAACACTCAAACACACAAACACAGCAAGCACTAACATACAAACAGCACACATTAACACTCAAACACACACACACAGCACACACTAACAATCAAACACACACACACTAACACAAAAAACACACACACAGCACACACCAACAATCAAACACACACACAGCACAAACTAGCGATAAAACACACACACAGCACACACTAACACTCACAC
Organism: Somniosus microcephalus; assembly: GCF_052327205.1. NCBI lineage: Eukaryota > Metazoa > Chordata > Chondrichthyes > Squaliformes > Somniosidae > Somniosus > Somniosus microcephalus. Next base: position 150,960,305 of record NC_140989.1, on the reverse strand, counting down.
ACACACAGCACACACCAACAATCAAACACACACACAGCACAAACTAACACTCAAACACACACACAGCACACACTAGCACTAAAACACACACACAGCACACAGTAACATTCAAACACACAAAAAAAACACACACTAACATACAAACAGAACACATTAACACTCAAACATACACACACAGCACACAATAACACTCAAACACAAAGAAACATCACATGCTAACACTCAAACACACACACAGCCCAGACTAACACTCAAACGAACACACTCTAACACTAAAACACACACACAGCACACACCAACACTCAAACACACACACAGCACACACTAGCACTAAAACACACACAAAGCACACACTTACACTCAAACACACACAAACAGCGCAGACTAACACTCAGACACTCACACAGCACAAACTAACACTACAAACACACACAAACAGCAGACATTAACTCTCAAACGCACCGCGCACACTAACACCCAAACACAGACACACAGAACACTCTAACACTCAAACATAAACACACACACACAGCACACACTAACTCTCAAACACACCCACACTGCTCACAATAACTCTCAATCACACACACAGCACACACTAACAAGCAAACGCACACAGCACACCCTAACACTCAAACACAAACATCACACACTAACACTCAAACACACAGCACACATTAACACTCAAACACATACAGCACACACTAACGCTCAAACACACACACACAGCACACACTAACACTCAAACACACACACACAACACACATTAACACTCAAACTGACACACACAGCACACACTAACACTCAAAGACACACGCAGCACACACTAACACTCAAACACACATTCACAACAGATACTAACACTCAAACACAAATTGCACAGACTGAGTCACAAACACACACACAGCACACGCTAACTCTCAAACACACATACACAGCACACACTAACACTCAAACATACACACATTCCACACAATAACTCTCAAACACACATACACAGAACACACTAACACACAAACACACACACATTCCACACACTAACTCCCAAACACACACACACAGCACAAAATAACACTCAAACACACACACACAGCACACACTAACACTCAAACGCACTCGCACTAACACTCAATCACAGACACAGCACACTCTAACACTCAAACACACAAAAACAGCACAGACTAACAATCAAAAGCACACATACAACACACACTAACAATCAAACACATACTGTGCACACTAACGCTCAAAGGCAAACACAGCAAACACTAACACTCAAACACACACACAACACACACTAACACTCAAACACACACACACAGCACATACTAACACACAAACACACACACACAACACACACTATCACTCAAACACAAACACAGCACACACTAACACTCAAACGCACTTGCACTAACACTCAATCACAGACACAGCACACTCTAACACGCAAACACACAAAAACAGCACAGACTAACAATCAAAAGCACACATACAACACACACTAACAATCAAACACATACTGTGCACACTAACGCTCAAAGACAAACACAGCAAACACTAACACTCAAAGACACACACAGCACACACTAACACTCAAACACACACTCACAACAGACTTTAACACTCAAACACACACAGCACACTCTAACACTCAAACATGCACAAACAGCACAGACTAACACTCAAACCCACACACACATCAGACACTCACACTCAAACAAACACAGCACTACTAACAGTCAAACACACATGCACAGCACACACTAACACTCAAACACACACTGACAGCACACACTAACTATCAAACACAAACTGCACACACTAACACTCAAACAAACACACAGCACACACTAACACTCAAACACACACAGCACTACTAACACTCAAGCACACAGTAACAGTCAAACACAGACACAGCACACACTAGCACTAAAACATGCACACAGCACACACTAACACTCAAACACACAAAAGCAGCACACACTAACACACAAACACACACAGCACTACTAACACTCAAGCACACAGTAACACTCAAACACACAAACAGAACACATTAACACTCAAACACACACACAGCACACAATAACACTCAAACACAAGCAAACATCACATGCTAGCACTCAAACACACACACAGCCCAGACTAACACTCAAACGAAAACACACTAACACTAAAACACACACACAGCACACACCAACACTCAAACACACACACAGCACACACTAGAACTAAAACACACAAACAGCACACACTTACACTCAAACACACACAAACAGCACACACTAACACTCAAACACACACACAGCACACACCAACACTCAAACACACACACAGCACACACTAGCACTAAAACACACACACAGCACACACTTACACTCAAACACACACAAACAGCACACACTAACACTCAAACACACACACAGCACACACTAACACTCAAACACAGACAAGCAGCGCAGACTAACACTCAGACACTCATACAGCACACACTAACACTACAAACACACACAAACAGCAGAGACTAACTCTCAAACACACAGCACACACTAATATCCAAACACAGACACACAGAACACTCTAACACTCAAACATAAACACACACACACACAGCACACACTAGCTCTCAAACACACACACACTGCTCACAATAACTCTCAATCACACACACAGCACACACTAACAAGCAAACACACACAGCACACACTAACACTCAAACACAAACACACAGCACAAACTACACTCCAACACACAAACAGAACATACTGACACTCAAATATTAACTGCACACACTGACTCCCAAACACAGACACACAGCACACACTAACACACAAACACACACACAGAGCACACACAAACACTCCAACACACACACACAGCACACATTAACACTCAAACACACACACAACACACACTAACACTCAAAAACAAATTGCACGCACTAACACTCAACCACACACACACAGCACACAGTAACACTCAAACACACACACACAGCACACACTAACACTCAAACACACACAGCACACAGTAACACTCAAACACACACACACAGCATACACTAACACTCAAACGCACACACACAGCACATACTAACTCTCAAACGCACACACACAGCACCCACTGACTCTCAAACACACACACAGCACACAATCATACTCTAGCACACACAAACAGCACACACTAACTCTCAAATGCACAGCACACACTAATACTCAAACACACACACACAGCACACACTAACACTCAAACGCACACACACAGCACACACTAACACTCAAACTCACACAGCACACACTAACACGCAAACACACACAGCACACACTAACACTCAAACACAAACACACTGCACAAACTACACTCCAACACACACACACTGCACACATTACCATTCAACCACACACAGAGCACACACAAACACTCAAACACACACAAAGCAAACACTAACACACAAACACACACAGCAAACACTAACACTCAAACACACACACACAGCATGAACTAACACAAAAACACACACACACGGCACAGATTAACATGCAAACGGACATACACTGCACACACTAACACTCAAATGCACAATGCACACACTAACACTCAAACATACACACAGCACACACTAGCACTAAAACACAAACACACCACACACCAACACTCAAACACACACACACAGCACACACTAACACACAAACAGAACACATTAACACTCAAACTCACACATACAGCACACAGTAACACTCAAACAAACACACACAGCACACACTAACACACAAACAGCACACATTAACACTCAAACACACACATACCGCACACACTAACACACAAACACACACACAAAGCATACACTAACACTCAAATACAAACACACAACACACACTAACACTCAAACACACACACACTAACACACACAACACACACTAAACCTCAAACACACACACATAGCATAAACTAACACTCAAACACACACACACAGCACACACTAACCCTCAAACACACACTCACAGCACACACTAACACTCAAACACACACTCTAACACTCAAACACACACAAACAGCACACACTAACACTCAAACACACAAACAGCACACACTAACACTCAAACACACACAGCACACTCTAAATCTCAAACACACACAAATAGCACACATTAACACTCAAACGCACACACACAGCACCTACTAACACGCAAACACACACAACACACTCTAACACTCAAACGCACACAAACAGCACACACTAACACTCAAAAAGAAATTGCACGCACTAACACTCAACCACACACACACAGCACACAGTAACACTCAAACACACACACAGCACACACTAACACTCAAACGCACACACACAGCACATACTAACTCTCAAACATACACACACAGCACATACTGACTCTCAAACACACACACAGCACACAATCATACTCTAGCACACACAAACAGCACACACTAACTCTCAAACACACAGCACACACTAATACGCAAACACACACACACACAGCACACTAACACTCAAACACACACACACAGCACACACTAACACTCAAACTCACACAGCACACACTAACACGCAAACACACACAGCACACACTAACACTCAAACACAAACACACTGCACAAACTTCACGCCAACACACACACACTGCACACACTACCATTCAAACACACACACTGCACACACTAACACTGAAAAACACGTATCACACACTAATACTCAAACACACACACACAGCACACACTTAAACTCAAACACACACAGCACACACAGCACACACAAACACTCAAACACACACACAGCAAACACTAACACACAAACACACACACACAGCATGAACTAACACAAAAACACACACACGGCACAGATCAACAAGCAAACGCACATACACTGCACACACTAACATTCAAATGCACAATGCACACACTAACACTCAAACACACACACAGCACACACTAGCACTAAAACACAAACACACCACACACCAACACTCAAACACACACACACAGCACACACTAACACACAAACAGAACACATTAACACTCAAACTCACACATACAGCACACAGTAACACTCAAACACAGCACAAACACTCAAATACACACACACAACACACACTAACACTCAAACACACACACACACTAACACACACAACACACACTAAACCTCAAGCACACACAAAGCAAACACTAACACACAAACACACACAGCAAACACTAACACTCAAACACACACACACAGCATGAACTAACACACAAACACACACACACGGCACAGATTAACATGCAAACGCACATACACTGCACACACTAACACTCAAACGCACAATGCACACACTAACACTCAAGCACACACACAGCACACACTAGCACTAAAACACAAACACACCACACACCAACACTCAAACACACACACACAGCACACACTAACACACAAACAGAACACATTAACACTCAAACTCACACATACAGCACACAGTAACACTCAAACAAACACACACAGCACACACTAACACACAAACAGCACACATTAACACTCAAACACACACATACCGCACACACTAACACTCAAACACACACACAAAGCATACAGTAACACTCAAATACACGCACACAACATACACTAACACTCAAACACACACACACTAACACACACAACACACACTAAACCTCAAACACACACACACACAGCACACACTAACACTCAAACACACACACACAGCACACACTAACTCTCAAACACACACACACTGCTCACAATAACTCTCAATCACACACACAGCACACACTAACAAGCAAACACACACAGCACTCACTAACACTCAAACACAAACACACAGCACAAACTACACTCCAACACACAAACAGAACATACTGACACTCAAATATTAACTGCACATACTGACTCCCAAACACAGACACACAGCACACACTAACACACAAACACACACACAGAGCACACACAAACACTCCAACACACACACACAGCACACATTAACACTCAAACACACACACAACACACACTAACACTCACAAACAAATTGCACGCACTAACACTCAACCACACACACACAGCACACAGTAACACTCAAACACACACACACAGCACACACTAACACTCAAACACACACAGCACACAGTAACACTCAAACACACACACACAGCACACACTAACACTCAAACGCACACACACAGCACATACTAACTCTCAAACGCACACACACAGCACCCACTGACTCTCAAACACACACACAGCACACACTCATACTCTAGCACACACAAACAGCACACACTAACTCTCAAATGCACAGCACACACTAATACTCAAACACACACACACAGCACACACTAACACTCAAACGCACACACACAGCACACACTAACACACAAACAGAACACATTAACACTCAAACTCACACATACAGCACACAGTAACACTCAAACAAACACACACAGCACACACTAACACACAAACAGCACACATTAACACTCAAACACACACATACCGCACACACTAACACTCAAACACACACACAAAGCATACAGTAACACTCAAATACACGCACACAACATACACTAACACTCAAACGCACACACACTAACACACACAACACACACTAAACCTCAAACACACACACACACAGCACACACTAACACTCAAACACACACACACAGCACACACTAACTCTCAAACACACACACACTGCTCACAATAACTCTCAATCACACACACAGCACACACTAACAAGCAAACACACACAGCACTCACTAACACTCAAACACAAACACACAGCACAAACTACACTCCAACACACAAACAGAACATACTGACACTCAAATATTAACTGCACACACTGACTCCCAAACACAGACACACAGCACACACTAACACACAAACACACACACAGAGCACACACAAACACTCCAACACACACACACAGCACACATTAACACTCAAACACACACACAACACACACTAACACTCACAAACAAATTGCACGCACTAACACTCAACCACACACACACAGCACACAGTAACACTCAAACACACACACACAGCACACACTAACACTCAAACACACACAGCACACAGTAACACTCAAACACACACACACAGCACACACTAACACTCAAACGCACACACACAGCACATACTAACTCTCAAACGCACACACACAGCACCCACTGACTCTCAAACACACACACAGCACACACTCATACTCTAGCACACACAAACAGCACACACTAACTCTCAAATGCACAGCACACACTAATACTCAAACACACACACACAGCACACACTAACACTCAAACGCACACACACAGCACACACTAACACTCACACTCACACAGCACACACTAACACGCAAACACACACAGCACACACTAACACTCAAACACAAACACACTGCACAAACTACACTCCAACACACACACACTGCACACATTACCATTCAACCACACACACAGCACACACAAACACTCAAACACACACAAAGCAAACACTAACAAACAAACACACACAGCAAACACTAACACTCAAACACACACACACAGCATGAACTAACACAAAAACACACACACACGGCACAGATTAACATGCAAACGGACATACACTGCACACACTAACACTCAAATGCACAATGCACACACTAACACTCAAACATACACACAGCACACACTAGCACTAAAACACAAACACACCACACACCAACACTCAAACACACACACACAGCACACACTAACACACAAACAGAACACATTAACACTCAAACTCACACATACAGCACACAGTAACGCTCAAACAAACACACACAGCACACACTAACACACAAACAGCACACATTAACACTCAAATACACACATACCGCACACACTAACACTCAAACACACACACAAAGCATACACTAACACTCAAATACAAACACACAACACACACTAACACTCAAACACACACACATAGCATACACTAACACTCAAACACACACACACAGCACACACTAACCCTCAAACACACACTCACAGCACACACTAACACTCAAACACACACTCTAACACTCAAACACACACAAACAGCACACACTAACACTCAAACACACAAACAGCACACACTAACACTCAAACACACACAGCACACTCTAACTCTCAAACACACACAAATAGCACACATTAACACTCAAACGCACACACACAGCACCTACTAACACGCAAACACACACAACACACTCTAACACTCAAACGCACACAAACAGCACACACTAACACTCAAAAAGAAATTGCACGCACTAACACTCAACCACACACACACAGCACACAGTAACACTCAAACACACACACAGCACATACTAACTCTCAAACATACACACACAGCACATACTGACTCTCAAACACACACACAGCACACAATCATACTCTAGCACACAAAAACAGCACACACTAACTCTCAAACACACAGCACACACTAATACGCAAACACACACACACAGCACACACTAACACTCAAACACACACACACAGCACACACTAACACTCAAACTCACACAGCACACACTAACACGCAAACACACACAGCACACACTAACACTCAAACACAAACACACTGCACAAACTTCACGCCAACACACACACACTGCACACACTACCATTCAAACACACACACAGCACACACTAACACTCAAGCACACACACACAGCACACACTAACACTCAAACGCACACACACAGCACATACTAACACTCAAACGCACACACACAGCACCCACTGACTCTCAAACACACACACAGCACACAATCATACTCTAGCACACACAAACAGCACACACTAACTCTCAAATGCACAGCACACACTAATACTCAAACACACACACACAGCACACACTAACACTCAAACGCACACACACAGCACACACCAATACTCAAACTCACACACACAGCACACACTAACACTCAAACGCACACACACAGCACACACTAATACTCAAACTCACACAGCACAAACTAACATGCAAACACACACAGCACACACTAACACTCAAACACAAACACACTGCACAAACTACACTCCAACACACACACACTGCACACACTACCATTCAACCACACACACAGCACACACTAACACACAAACACACACAGCACACTCTAACACTCAAACATGCACAAACAGCACAGACTAACACTCAAACCCACACACACATCAGACACTCACACTCAAACAAACACAGCACTACTAACAGTCAAACACACATGCACAGCACACACTAACACTCAAACACACACTGACAGCACACACTAACTATCAAACACAAACTGCACACACTAACACTCAAACAAACACACAGCACACACTAACACTCAAACACACACAGCACTACTAACACTCAAGCACACAGTAACAGTCAAACACAGACACAGCACACACTAGCACTAAAACATGCACACAGCACACACTAACACTCAAACACACAAAAACAGCACACACTAACACACAAACACACACAGCACTACTAACACTCAAGCACACAGTAACACTCAAACACACAAACAGAACACATTAACACTCAAACACACACACAGCACACAATAACACTCAAACACAAGCAAACATCACATGCTAGCACTCAAACACACACACAGCCCAGACTAACACTCAAACGAAAACACACTAACACTAAAACACACACACAGCACACACCAACACTCAAACACACACACAGCACACACTAGAACTAAAACACACAAACAGCACACACTTACACTCAAACACACACAAACAGCACACACTAACACTCAAACACACACACAGCACACACCAACACTCAAACACACACACAGCACACACTAGCACTAAAACACACACACAGCACACACTTACACTCAAACACACACAAACAGCACACACTAACACTCAAACACACACACAGCACACACTAACACTCAAACACAGACAAGCAGCGCAGACTAACACTCAGACACTCATACAGCACACACTAACACTACAAACACACACAAACAGCAGAGACTAACTCTCAAACACACAGCACACACTAATATCCAAACACAGACACACAGAACACTCTAACACTCAAACATAAACACACACACACACAGCACACACTAGCTCTCAAACACACACACACTGCTCACAATAACTCTCAATCACACACACAGCACACACTAACAAGCAAACACACACAGCACACACTAACACTCAAACACAAACACACAGCACAAACTACACTCCAACACACAAACAGAACATACTGACACTCAAATATTAACTGCACACACTGACTCCCAAACACAGACACACAGCACACACTAACACACAAACACACACACAGAGCACACACAAACACTCCAACACACACACACAGCACACATTAACACTCAAACACACACACAACACACACTAACACTCACAAACAAATTGCACGCACTAACACTCAACCACACACACACAGCACACAGTAACACTCAAACACACACACACAGCACACACTAACACTCAAACACACACAGCACACAGTAACACTCAAACACACACACACAGCACACACTAACACTCAAACGCACACACACAGCACATACTAACTCTCAAACGCACACACACAGCACCCACTGACTCTCAAACACACACACAGCACACAATCATACTCTAGCACACACAAACAGCACACACTAACTCTCAAATGCACAGCACACACTAATACTCAAACACACACACACAGCACACATTAACACTCAAACGCACACACACAGCACCTACTAACACGCAAACACACACAACACACTCTAACACTCAAACGCACACAAACAGCACACACTAACACTCAAAAAGAAATTGCACGCACTAACACTCAACCACACACACACAGCACACAGTAACACTCAAACACACACACAGCACACACTAACACTCAAACACAAACACACTGCACAAACTACACTCCAACACACACACACTGCACACACTACCATTCAACCACACACACAGCACACACTAACACACAAACACACACAGCACACTCTAACACTCAAACATGCACAAACAGCACAGACTAACACTCAAACCCACACACACATCAGACACTCACACTCAAACAAACACAGCACTACTAACAGTCAAACACACATGCACAGCACACACTAACACTCAAACACACACTGACAGCACACACTAACTATCAAACACAAACTGCACACACTAACACTCAAACAAACACACAGCACACACTAACACTCAAACACACACAGCACTACTAACACTCAAGCACACAGTAACAGTCAAACACAGACACAGCACACACTAGCACTAAAACATGCACACAGCACACACTAACACTCAAACACACAAAAACAGCACACACTAACACACAAACACACACAGCACTACTAACACTCAAGCACACAGTAACACTCAAACACACAAACAGAACACATTAACACTCAAACACACACACAGCACACAATAACACTCAAACACAAGCAAACATCACATGCTAGCACTCAAACACACACACAGCCCAGACTAACACTCAAACGAAAACACACTAACACTAAAACACACACACAGCACACACCAACACTCAAACACACACACAGCACACACTAGAACTAAAACACACAAACAGCACACACTTACACTCAAACACACACAAACAGCACACACTAACACTCAAACACACACACAGCACACACCAACACTCAAACACACACACAGCACACACTAGCACTAAAACACACACACAGCACACACTTACACTCAAACACACACAAACAGCACACACTAACACTCAAACACACACACAGCACACACTAACACTCAAACACAGACAAGCAGCGCAGACTAACACTCAGACACTCATACAGCACACACTAATACTACAAACACACACAAACAGCAGAGACTAACTCTCAAACACACAGCACACACTAATATCCAAACACAGACACACAGAACACTCTAACACTCAAACATAAACACACACACACACAGCACACACTAGCTCTCAAACACACACACACTGCTCACAATAACTCTCAATCACACACACAGCACACACTAACAAGCAAACACACACAGCACACACTAACACTCAAACACAAACACACAGCACAAACTACACTCCAACACACAAACAGAACATACTGACACTCAAATATTAACTGCACACACTGACTCCCAAACACAGACACACAGCACACACTAACACACAAACACACACACAGAGCACACACAAACACTCCAACACACACACACAGCACACATTAACACTCAAACACACACACAACACACACTAACACTCACAAACAAATTGCACGCACTAACACTCAACCACACACACACAGCACACAGTAACACTCAAACACACACACACAGCACACACTAACACTCAAACACACACAGCACACAGTAACACTCAAACACACACACACAGCACACACTAACACTCAAACGCACACACACAGCACATACTAACTCTCAAACGCACACACACAGCACCCACTGACTCTCAAACACACACACAGCACACAATCATACTCTAGCACACACAAACAGCACACACTAACTCTCAAATGCACAGCACACACTAATACTCAAACACACACACACAGCACACATTAACACTCAAACGCACACACACAGCACCTACTAACACGCAAACACACACAACACACTCTAACACTCAAACGCACACAAACAGCACACACTAACACTCAAAAAGAAATTGCACGCACTAACACTCAACCACACACACACAGCACACAGTAACACTCAAACACACACACAGCACACACTAACACTCAAATGCACACACACAGCACATACTAACTCTCAAACATACACACACAGCACATACTGACTCTCAAACACACACACAGCACACAATCATACTCTAGCACACATAAACAGCACACACTAAATCTCAAACACACAGCACACACTAATACGCAAACACACACACACAGCACACACTAACACTCAAACACACACACACAGCACACACTAACACTCAAACTCACACAGCACACACTAACACGCAAACACACACAGCACACACTAACACTCAAACACAAACACACTGCACAAACTTCACGCCAACACGCACACACTGCACACACTACCATTCAAACACACACACAGCACACACTAACACTGAAAAACACATATCACACACTAATACTCAAACACACACACACAGCACACACTTAAACTCAAACACACACAGCACACACAGCACACACAAACATTCAAACACACACACAGCAAACACTAACACACAAACACACACACACAGCATGAACTAACACAAAAACACACACACGGCACAGATTAACAAGCAAACGCACATACACTGCACACACTAACATTCAAATGCACAATGCACACACTAACACTCAAACACACACACAGCACACACTAGCACTAAAACACAAACACACCACACACCAACACTCAAACACACACACACAGCACACACTAACACACAAACAGAACACATTAACACTCAAACTCACACATACAGCACACAGTAACACTCAAACACAGCACAAACTAACACTCAAATACACACACACAACACACACTAACACTCAAACACACACACACACTAACACACACAACACACACTAAACCTCAAGCACACACAAAGCAAACACTAACACACAAACACACACAGCAAACACTAACACTCAAACACACACACACAGCATGAACTAACACACAAACACACACACACGGCACAGATTAACATGCAAACGCACATACACTGCACACACTAACACTCAAACGCACAATGCACACACTAACACTCAAGCACACACACAGCACACACTAGCACTAAAACACAAACACACCACACACCAACACTCAAACACACACACACAGCACACACTAACACACAAACAGAACACATTAACACTCAAACTCACACATACAGCACACAGTAACACTCAAACAAACACACACAGCACACACTAACACACAAACAGCACACACTAACACTCAAACATACACTCACAGCACACATTAACTCTCAAACACACACAGCACGCTCTAACACACAAACACACACAAACAGCACACACTAACACTCAAACACACAAACAGCACAGACTAACACTCAATCCCACACACACATCACACACTCACACTCAAACACACACAGCACTACTAACACTCAAACACACACGCACAGCACACACTAACACTCAAAAACACAGACAGCACACACTAACACTCAAACAAAACTGCACACACTAACACTCAAACAAACACACAGCACACACTAACACTCAAACACACACAGCACTACTAACACTCAAATGCACACACACAGCAGACACTAACACTCAAATACACACACAGCACACACTAACACTCAAACAAAAACTGCACACACTAACACTCAAACAAACACACAGCACACACTAACACTCAAACACACACAGCACTACTAACACTCAAACGCACACACACAGCAGACACTAACACTCAAACACACACAGCACACACTAATGCTCAAACACACACACACAGCACACACTAACACTCAATCACACACAACACATACTAACACGCAAACACAAACTGCATACACTGAGTCACAAACACACACACAGCACACGCTAACTCTCAAGCACACATACACAGCACACACTAACACTCAAACACACACACATTCCACACAATAACTCTCAAACACACACACACAGCACACAATAATGCTCAAACACACACACACAGCACACGCTAACACTCAAACACAAACACAGCACACACTAACACTCAAACGCACACACACTAACACTCAATCACAGACAGAGCACACACTAGCACTAAAACACACACACACAGCACATACTAACACTCAAATGCACAAACAGCACACACTAACACTCAAACTCACACACACAGAAAACACTAACACTCAAAGACACACGCAGCACTCACTAACACTCAAAGACACACTCACAACAGACACTAACACTCAAATACACACAGCACACTCTAACACTCAAACACAAACAAACAGCACAGACTAACAGCCAAAGGCACACATACAAGACACACTAACAATCAAACACATACAGTGCACACTAATGCTCAAAGACAAACACAGCACACACTAACACTCAAACACACACACAACACACACTAACACTCAAACACAAACACGCAGCACACACTAACACTCAAACATACACACACAACACACACTAACACTCAAACTCACACACACAGCCCACACTAACACTCAAAGACACACGCAGCACACACTAACACTCAAAAACACACTCACAACAGACACTAACACTCAGACACACACAAACAGCACACACTCACACTCAAACAAACACAGCACTACTAACAGACAAACACACATGCACAGCACACACTAACACTCAAACACACACAGCACTACTAACACTCACACACACACAGCAGACATGAACACTCAAACCCACACACAGCACACACTAACACTCAAACACAAACTGCACACACTAACACTCCAGCACACACACAGCACACCCTAACACTCAAACACAAACTGCACACACTAACACTCAAACACACAGAGCACACACTAACACTCAAAAACACACACAGAACACAGTAACACTCAAACACACACAGCACATACAAACACTCAAACACAAACTACACACACACTCACAAACACACACACAGCACACACTAACTCTCAAACACACATACACAGCACACACTCACACTCAAACACACACACATCCTACACACTAACTCTCAAACACACATAAACAGCACACACTAACACACAAACACACACATTCCACACATTAACTCTCAAGCACACACACACAGCACACACTAACACTCAAACACACACACAGCACACACTAACACACAAACGCATACACACAGCACACACTAACACACAAACACACAAATACACAGCACACACTAACACTCAAACACGCACACAGCACATACCAACACACAAACACACACACAGCACAGACTAGCACTTAAACACACACACAGCACAAACTAACACTCAAACACACACACACACAGCACACACTAACAAACAAACAGCACACACTAACACTCAAACACACACACACAGCACACACTAACACTCAAATGCACACAAGCTGCACACACTAACACTGAAACACACACATAGCACACACTAACGCACAAACGCACACAGCACACACCAACACACAAACACACACACAGCACAGACTAACACTCAAACACACACACACATCACACACTAACACTCAAACTCACACACAGAACAGACTAACACTCAAACAAAAACATACAACACACACCAACAATCAAACACATACAGCGCACACTAACACTCAAACACACACACACAGCACACACTAATACTCAAACACACACACAGCACACACTAACTCTCAAACACACACACAGCACACACTAACACTCAGACACACACTCACAGCAGAAACTAAATGTAGTGTATGTACCTTTAAGAGCCCCTGTGTACTGTAATACCGGTAGTGACCACTCGGGTATATAAGCCTGTATAGCGTCTTGTATCTTTTAGTTCACCTCCACACTTTGTTCAGTAAACACCTGTTAAACCAACTCCTGCATTCCGTGTCTCCATTAACACACAGATACAACAGTGGCGACGAATTGGAAATGGACTTACCTGCAATTCGGCAGCACCTCAAGGAGATCGATTCCTCAGACGAAGGTCGAAAAAAAAACAAAAAAAAACTGTGACTTCACCAGCTAGCCGGGCTACTGGCAGGTACTGCACTAATCCTTCCTGGGCGGTGGGCTGGGGCTCAATCGGGTGGCTCTGCAGCGGGGCCGAGCAGCGAGTCGGAAGGTGGAAGCAAATGCCTCGGAGACGGAGGGTGGAGCACTCGGGAGATGGCCAGCGCTGCAAAGCAGGTCGGCGTTCGGACCAAGCAGAGGGAGGGAAAAGTCCCAGAGAGTCCGGCGGGAACGAGTCTCCAACTATTAAAAATATCTGTGTAAATAAAAACCGTGGAGAAGAGCATTGTCAGCAGCGGCAGCGGCGGGAAAGCGTGGGAGGCACCATTTGTTTCTCGGCAGGGAAGAAAGGAAAGCGCGGGAGGTGCCATTTTTGATTTTCAGGATGCCTAAGACTGGCAATATTACTGCTTTCGATAGTGATATAGAGGATTGGGCCAAATATGTGGAAAGAGTGGAGGTATATTGCACAGCGAATGAAGTAGAGGATGATAAAAAGGCATCGGTACTTCTAAATCTGATGGGCACAAGGACACACGGGCTGTTACGAAACATAATCACTCCAGCCAAACCGATGGACAAGAATTTTAAGGAGATTGTTGATACCCTACAGGAGCACTTAAACCCAACACCGCTGCTGATAGCGGAACGATTCAAATTCTTCAGGAGGAATCAGCACAAGAATGAAAGTAACGCTGATTACCTCACCGAATTAAGAAAGCTGTCAAAGCACTGCCAATTTGGGGCAGGACTGGCAGATTCTCTACGAGACAAATTCGTCTGCGGTCTCCTAAGTGAAGGAACACAGAAAAGGCTACTTTCTGAGAAAGATTTGACACTAGTCAAGGCTTTCAGTGTGGCTGTATCATATGAAGCAGCAGCAAGAGGAGCTGCAGAGATACAGCAAAAGTCACAGGACTTCGGCACCCATGAAATGACACGGGGTTTCGAGAGATGTTATCGCTGCGGCAGATCCACCCATGACCAGAGGGACTGCTGGTTCAAGGACAAAGCATGCAGGCAATGCGGAAAGATGGGACACATCGCACGTGTATGCCGATCTGGAAACAAAAAATCCACTGACAGAAAAAAAATCAATAAGGAAAAGTATAGAAAGGTACAAATGATGACGGACAGTAGCTCCGAAGATCAGAAGAGCGATAGCAACTCCGGAAACAAGAGACTAAGCTGTCTCAAATTACATAATGTAATTGCCAAAGAAGATTACCAGACCATTTGGGTTACCCTCACGATAGCGGGTTCCCCAGTTAAAATGGAGCTAGATACAGGATCAGCTCTGACCGTCATAAGTCGACGGGATTACGAGCGGCTATTTCCGCATATACCTTTGAAAGACACATCCATTATCTTGAAGACATATACGGGGCAGAAAGTATACCCCACAGGGAAAATAAAGGTGCCTGTTGTATACAACGGCAAGGAAATACAGAAGTTGTATTTATACGTTCTGCAAGATGGTGGTCCACCGCTGTTGTGACGTGAATGGATCAGGATGATACGTTTAGACTGGCACTCCATTCAGGCACTGACGGTGACCAGTAAGAAAAAAAATGATGATGACATCATACCTGAACGATTAAAAGACATCTTGGCCAACGGCAAAGAAGTGTTTCAACAGGAACTAGGAACCTTGAAAGGCGTCACCACCTCAATAAAAGTAGAAGATGCGGCAATTCCCAAGTTTTTTAAGGCAAGGCTGGTGCCATACACAATTCGTCCAGCAGTCGAGGCAGAGCTGGAGAATTTGGAAAAGGCAGGCGTGTTATCCAAGGTAGATTGGAGCGAGTGGGCAACACCCATTGTCCCGGTCATGAAGAAAACGTTGAATAATGATAAATCTGAAGAACAGAGAAAAATTTGCATCTGTGGGGACTTCAAGGTGACTGTAAACCCGCTCCTTCACATGGTACAGTATCCTCTTCCGAGGATAGAAGATATCTTCACCTCACTATCCGGAGGGAAACGTTTCACCAAAATTGACTTGGCACAGGCATATCTACAGATGGAGGTTCAGGAGGCCTCTAAAAGGTATCTCACGATAAACACACACAAAGGCCTGTACCAGTACAATCAACTGGTTTTCGGAGTATCATCAGCTCCAGCTATCTGGCAAAGAGCTATGGAGCAAGTCCTGCAAGGGATTCCGGGGACTCAATGCTACCTAGATGACATCCTTGTAACAGGAGAAAACGACAATGAGCACCTTGCCAATTTGGAGCAGGTGCTCACTAGGCTGAGAGAACGGGGCCTACGAGCAAATCGCCCCAAGTGCGAATTTTTCCAGAAACAAATATCATATTGTGGCCATATAACTAACGAAGAAGGGCTGCATAAGTCACCTGAAAAAATTGAAGCGGTCATAAAAGCCCCAGCACCTGAAAATGTCTCACAATTAAGGTCGTTCCTGGGATTGATAAATTACTATCATAAATTTTTACCGAACTTGTCAACTGTTCTGCACCCTCTTAAAGCACTGCTACAAATGGGAGTAACTTGGAAATGGAGCGAAGACTGTAAACGTGCCTTCCATAAATGCAAAGGCTTGATCACGTCCAAGGAAGTGTTGGCTCATTACAACCCATCACTGCCAATCAGACTGGCATGCGATGCATCCCCTTATGGCGTAGCAGCAGTAGTATCGCATAGATTCGTTGATGGCTCGGAGCGGCCGATAGCTTTTGCGTCACGCTCATTGAACTCAGCTGAGCGTAACTATGCCCAGATCGACAGGGAAACACTCAGCCTGGTGTGGGAAGTGAAGAAATTCAACCATTACCTGCACGGACAAAAATTTACCTTGTTGACTGACCATCAACCCCTCGTCTCCATATTCAACCCTAAAAAGGGCGTTCCCATTATGACAGCGCAAAGGCTACAGAGGTGGTCCCTTTTCCTAGGGGCACACCAATATGACATAGAATACAAAGGATCAAAACAGCATGGGAATGCTGACGGTTTATCGCGCCTACCGTTGCCAACGGTAGAAGAGGCACCTACAGTGGACCCAGTGGAGATGTTCCACTCAACCATAGTGGAATATCTACCAGTAACAAATTCTACCATTGAAAAGGAAACGAGAAATGACCTGACTCTTTCACGAGTCTACGATTTAACGGTGAAGGGATGGCCAGCACATGGCAAACCACTGTTGCCAGCATTCTCGCAAAGAAGAGAACAGCTGTCAGTGTGCCGAGGAACCTTGATGTGTGGATCCAGAGTGGTGATTCCACCCAAACTCCAGGATAAAGTGCTAAAGGAGCTTCACGAGGGGCATCTGGGTGGAGTGAAAATGAAGAACCTAGCCAGAGCGTTTGTGTGGTGGCCAGGTATCGATGGAGACATCGAAGAAATGACCAAGAGCTGTCTAGGATGCCAGAAGGTCCAAAACGCCCCACCACAAGCCCCTCTACATCCATGGGAGTGGCCCTCATCTCCATGGCAAAGGGTATATATCGACTTTGCTGGTCCATTTATGGACTCAATGTTCTTAATCGCGGTTGATGCACACTCCAAGTGGCTGGAGGTAATAAAGATGTCCTCCACCACCATGGAAAAAAACATCACAGTATTAAGGACCATATTTGCCAGGAATGGGCTGCCTGAACAGATAGGTCAACAAGTTTTGGCCCGGGACTACCGTACCGAGAAATGGCAGCCTGGAACTAATTGCACACGACTAGGACCGTTGATGTATACCGTAGACATTGGAGAAAGCATAATAAGGCGCCATGCTGACCAGATCATAGAATCATCCAAAAAGGGACAACCTACACCACAACTCTATACGCCTAATGATGAAGCAGAGATACCCATAGTATCTACCTCCGATCCGGTGATACTGGAGCCAGATGAACCCGACACTGGCATTCAAGCCAAATCGACCTTGCCAAAAGAACCTACTACACCACCGAAAACTACTAAAGCACCGAGGCGTTATCTGGACCGAGTCAGGAAGCCTCCAGAGAGACTGTCTTATAATTGATTAACTGCAGCAAATGTGTAGATTATTGTTCTTGTAAACATGTTAATTAATGATTACTTAAAATGTTATGTACTAATTATCTAAAAGGGGAGGAATTGTAGTGTATGTACCTTTAAGAGCCCCTGTGTACTGTAATACCAGTAGTGACCACTCGGGTATATAAGCATGTATAGCGTCTTGTATCTTTTAGTTCACCTCCAGAATTTGTTCAGTAAACACCTGTTAAACCAACTCCTGCATTCCGTGTCTCCATTAACACACGGATACAACACTAACAAACAAATGCCCACAGCACACTCTAACACACAAACAGCACACACTAACACTCAAACACACAAACAGCACACACTAACACTCAAACCCACACACACATCACACACTAACACTCAAACACGCACACAGCACACACTAACGCTCAAACACGCACACAGCACACACTAACGCTTAAACACACACACAGCACACATTAACACTCAAGCACCCACACAGCACACACTAACACTCAAACACACACACAGCACACACTAACACTCAAACACACACACACAGCACACACTAACACTCAAACACACACACAGCACACACTAACACTCAAACACACACACAGCACACACTGACACTCAAAACACAAAGCACAACAAAGTCAAACACAGACACGCTGCACAAACTAACACTCAAACACACACAGCACTACTAACACTCAAACGCACACACAGCACAAACTAGCGCTAAAACACACACACAGCCCACACTAACACTCAAATGCACACAAGCTGCACATACTAACACTCAAACACACACATAGCACACACTAACACACAAACACACACAGCACACACTAACACTCAAACACACACAGCACAGACTAGCACTTAAACACACACACAGCACAAACTAACACTCAAACACACACACACGCAGCACACACTAACAAACAAACAGCACACACTAACACTCAAACACACACACACAGCACACACTAATACTCAAACACACACACAGCACACACTAACTCTCAAACACACACACAGCACACACTAACACGAGGACACACACTCACAGCAGACACTAACACACAAAGGCCCACAGCACACTCTAACACACAAACACACACAAACAGCACACACTAACACTGAAACACACAAACAGCACATACTAACACACAAACCCACACATACATCACACACTCAAAGGCATACAGCAGCGAATACTAACACTGAAGCACACACACAGCACACACTAACACTCAAACACACACACACAGCACAGATTAACACTCAAGCACCCACACAGCACACATTAACACTCAAACACACACACTGCACACACTAACACTCAAAAACACACACACAGCACAAATTAACACACAAGCACCCACACAGCACATACAAACACTCAACCACACAAACAGCACACACTAACACTCAAACACACACACACATCACACACTAACACTCAAACACACACAAACATCACACACTAACACTCAAACACACACAAACATCACACACTAACACTCAAACACACACAAACATCACACACTAACACTCAAACACACACACAGCACACACTAACACTCTAACACACACAGCACTACTAACACTTAAACACACACACAAAGCAGACACGAACACTCAAACCCACACACAGCACATACTAACACACAAAAACACACACAGCACACACTAACACTCAAAGACACACAAACAGCACACACTAACACTCAAACACACACACAGCACACACTAACACTCAAACACACAAAGCACAACTAACACTCAAACACAGACACGCTGCACACAATAACACTCAAACAAACAGAGCACTACTAACACTCAAACACATATGCACAGCACACACTAACAATCAAACACACACACAGCACACACTAAAACTCAAACGCAAACTGCACACACTAACACTCAAACACACAGAGCGCTACAAACACTCAAACACACACACAGTGCACACTAATACTCAAACACACACACAGCACACACTAACACTCAAACAGACACAACAAACAGCACACACTAACACTCAAATACAAACTGCAAACACTAACACTCAAACACACAGCACACACTACAGTCAAACACACACAGCTCACACTAACACTCAAACACACACACAAAGCACACACTAACACTCAAACACACACAGCACACACTAACACTCAATCACAAACTGCACACACTGACTCACAAACGCACACACAGCACACGCTAATTCTCATACACACATACACAGCACACAATAACACTCAAACACACACACATTCCACATACTAACTCTCAAACACAAACTCACAGCACACACTGACACTCAAACACACACACATTCCACACACTAACTCTCAAACACACACACACAGCACACACTAACATTCAAACACACACACACCACACATTAAATCTCAAACACACACACACAGCACACACTAACACTCAAACACACACACAGCACAAACAAACACTCAAACGCACACACACACAACAATCAATCACACACACAGCACACACTAACACTCAAATACACACTCACAGCACACACTAACACTGAAACACACACACACTGCACACACTAACAGTGAAACACACACGCACAACACACACTAACACTCAAATGCACACATGCTGCACAAACTAACACTCAAACACACACACAGCACACACTAACACATAAAACACAGACAGCACACACTAACACTCAAACACACACAGAGCACACACCAAAACTCAAACACACACACAGTACAGACTAGCACTAAAACTCACACACAGCACACACTAACACTCAAACACACACACACAAAGCACACACTAACACACAAACAGCACACACTAACACTCCAACACACACACAGCACACTCTAACACTCAAACACACACATACAGCAGAGACTAACACTCAAACACTCACACACAACACACACTAACAATCAAATGCACACAGTGCACACAAACACTCAAACACACACACACATAGCACACACTAACTATCAAACACATACACACAGCAAACATTAACACTCAAACACACACAAGCTGCGCACACTAACACTCAAACACACACAGCACACACTAACACTCAAACACACACACACAGCACACACTAACACTCAAACACACACAAACAGCACACACTAACACTCAAACACACACGCAGCACACACTAACCCTCAAACACACACAGCACTACTAAAACTCGAACACAGACACGCTGCACACACTAACACTCAAACACGCACAGCACAACTAACACGCAAACAGACATGCACAGCAAACATTAACACTCAAACACACAAGCAGCACACACTAACACTCAAACACAACCTGCACAGACTAACATTCAAACACACACACAGCACACACTAACACTCAAACAAAACTGCACACACTAACACTCAAACACACACACAGCACACACTAACACTCAAACACACAGCACACACTAACACGCAAAAACACACAGCACACACTAACACTCAAACACACACACACAGCACACACTAACTCTCAAACGCACACAAGCTGCACACACTAACACGCAAACACACACATAGCACACACTAACATTAACACACAAACACACACAGCACACACACCAACACACAAACACACACACAGCACAGACTAGCACTTAAACACACACACAGCACACACTAACACACAAACACACACACACAGCACACACTAAAATTCAAACACACACACAGAACAGACTAACGCTCAAACAAACGGACACAACACACAACAACAATCAAACACATACAGCGCACACTAACACTCAAACACGCACACACAGCAGCGAATACTAACACTCAAACACACACACAGCACACACTAACACTCAAACACACACACTGCACACACTAACACTCAAGCACACACACACAGCACAAATTAACACTCAAACACACAAAGCACAACTAACACTCAAACACAGACATGCTGCACACACTAACACTCAAACACAAACAGCACTACTAACACTCAAAAACACACGCACAGCGCACACTAACAAACACAAACTGCACACACTAACACTCAAACACACAGCACACACTAACACTCAAACACACACAGCTCACACTAACACTCACCACACACAGTGCACACTAACACTCAAACACACACAGCACATACTAACACTCAATCACAAACTGCACACACTGACTCACAAACGCACACACAGCACACGCTAACTCTCATACACACATACACAGCACACACTAACACTCAAACACACACACATTCCACATACTAACACTCAAACACACACACAGCACACACTGACACTGAAACACACAGACATTCCACACACTAACTCTCTAACACACATGCACAGCACACACTAACACTCAAACACACACACACCACACACTAATTCTCAAACACACACGCAGCACACACTAACACTCAAACACACACACACAGCACACGCTAACACTCAAACTCACACACAGCACACACTAACACTCAAACGCACACACACACTAACACCCAATCACACACACAGCACACACTAGCACTAAAACACACATACAGCACACACTAACAATCAAACACACACACACACAGCACACATTAACACTCAAATACACACTCACAGCACACACTAACAGCGAAATGCACACACACTGCACACACTAACACTGAAACACACACGCACAGCACACACTAACACTCAAGTGCACACACGCTCTACAAACTAACACTCAAACACACACACAGCACACACTAACATATAAAGCACACACAGCACACAATAACACTCAAAAACACACACAGCACACACCAACATTCAAACACACACACAGCACAGACTAGCACTAAAACTCACACACAGCACACACTAACACTCAAACACACACACAAACAGCACACACTAACACTCCAACACACACACAGCACACACTAACACTCAAACACACACACAGCACAGGCTAACACTCAAACACACACACACTAACAATCAAACACATACAGCGCAAACTAACACTCAAAGACACACACAGCACACACTAACACTCAAACACACACACACAGCACACACTAACACGCAAACACACACATACAGCACACACTAACACTCAAACACACACTCACAGCACAAACTAACACTCAAACTCACACAGCACACTCTAACACTCAAACACACACAAACAGCACAAACTAACACTCAAAGACACAAACAGCACACACTAACTCTCAAACACACACACACAGCACACACTAACATTCAAACACACACAAGCTGCACACACTAACACTCAAACACAAACACAGCACACAATAACACTCAAACACACACAGACAGCACAACCTAACACTCAAGCACACACAAACAGCACACACTAACATTCAATCACACACAGCACACACTAACCCTCAAACTCACACAGCACTACTAACACTCAAACACAGACACGCTGCACACACTAACACTCAAACACACACAGCACAACTAGCACTCAAACTGACATGCACAGCACACATTAACACTCAAACACACACACAGCACACACTAACACTCAAACACAAACTGCACACGCTAACATTCAAACACACACACAGCACACACTAACACTCAAACACAAACTGCACACGCTAACACTCAAACACACACACAGCACACACTAACACTCAAACACACAGCACACATTAACACTCAAACACACACAGCACACACTAACACTCAAACACACACACACAGCACACACTAACACTCAAACACACACACATTCCACACACTAACTCTCAAACACACACACAGAGCACACACTGACACTCAAACACACACACATTCCACACACGAACTCTCAAACACACATACACAGCACACACTAACACGCAAAGACACAAACAGGACACACTCACTCTCAAACACACACACACAGCACACACTAACATTCAAACACACACAAGCTGCGCACAGTAACACTCAAACACACACACAGCACACCCAACACTCAAACGCACACACACAGCACACACTAACACTCAAACACACACAAACAGCACAAACTAACAGTCAAACACACACACAGCACACACTAACACTCAAACACACACAGCACTACTAAGACTCAAACACAGACACACTGCACACACTAACACTCAAACACACACAGCACAACTAACACTCAAACACAAACTGCACACACTAACATTCAAACACACACACACAGCACACACTAACACTCAAACACACACAGCACATACTAACACTCAAACACAAACTGCACACACTGACTCACAAACGCACACACAGCACACGCGAACTCTCATACACACATACACAGCACACACTAACACTCCAACACACAAACAATCCACACAGTAACTCTCAAACACACAAACACAGCACACACTGACACTCAAACACACACACACATTCCACAGACTAACTCTCAAACACACACACAGCACACACTAACACTCAACCACACACATACAGCACACACACTAACACTCAATCACACACTAGCACTAAAACAAACACACAGCACACACTAACAATCAAACACACACACACAGCACACACTAACACTCAAATACACACTCACAGCACACACTAACACTCAAATGCACAGACACTGCACACAGTAACACTGAAACACACACACACAGCACACACTAACACTCAAATGCACACACACTGCACACACTAAAACTCAAACACACACACAGCACACACTAACACACAAACACACGCAGCACACACTAACACTCAAACACACACACAACACACACAAACACTCAAACACACACACTGCACAGACTAGCACTAAAACACACACACAGCACACACTAACACACAAACAGCACACACTAACACTCCAACACACATACAGCACACACTAACACTCAAACACACACACACAGCACCGACTTACACTCAAACACACACACACAACACACACTAACAATCAAACACATACAGCGCACACTAACACTCAAAGACACACACGCAAAGCCCATACTAACACTCAGACACACACAAACAGCAAACACTAACACTCAAACACACACACACAGCACACACTAACACTCAAACTCACACTCACAGCACACACTAACACTCAAACACACACAGCACACTCTAACACTCAAACACACACTAACAATCAAACACACACACACACAGCACACACTAACATTCAAACATACAAACACTGCACACACTAACACTGAAACACACACACACATAGCACATACTAACACTCAAATGCACACACACTGCTCACACTAACACTCAAACACACACACAGCACACACTAACAAACAAACACACACAGGACACACCAACACTCAAACACACACAAACAGCACACACTAACACTCAAACACACACTCACAGCACACACTAGCACTCAAACACACAGCACACTCTAACACTCAAACACACACAAACAGCACACATTAACACTCAAAGACACAAACAGCACACACACAGCATACACTAACACTCAAACACACACAAACAGCGCACACTAACACTCAAACACACACACAGCACACACTAACACTCAAAACACACTCACAGCACACACTAACACTCAAACACACACAGCACACTCTAACTCTCAAACACACACAAACAGCGCACACTAACACTCAAAGACACAAACAGCACACATTAACTCTCAAACACGCACAAACAGCACACACTAACACTCAAACACACACATCACACACTAACACTCACACACAGCACCCACTGACACTCAAACACACACAGCACACACTAACACTCAAACACACACACACAGCACACACTAACACTCAAACACACGGTACACGCTCTTCTGTAAACACTCAAATGCATGCACACTTATTTTAGCACAAATACTGAAACACACAGAACACGCATTCACACATACGAACACTTAAACTCACCCTCACACACGTTTAAACAGAGCCCACACACAGAAACTTTCAAAAACACACAAAGCACACACGTAGCACACAATCATATGCAAATACTCAAGCACAGTGAACACACGTCCACGTGTGCAGAACACACAAACTCAAACTCACACAGTGCGCACTTACGCACAAGCACACACACATTCACACATCAACATTCAAACCCGCACAAAGAACGAACTCGCACACACTTAAACAAACTGAGCACATATTCACACCCCAACACGCAAACACACATGTACATTCACCCTAACCACGGAGAGAGCACATATTCACAAATACACTAAAATACGCTCAAAGCGCACACACATATGAACATGACATGGGCAGACGTTCACAAATTCTCACACGGTGCACACACGCATGCAAATATTTGCACATAAGTTACAGACAGAATCACAAATGGTGCATATTTACACTCGCACAAACATGTACATGCATGCAAATGCACACAGCACACATTGTCACACAGACGATACACTCAAATCAGATACAAAGACAACACATGTCAACACAAACGCTAGTTCACTTGCACAGGGGGAAAATATTCACACGCATATATCTCATACATACAGGCACAACATACAGCCGCACACACGGACATGTTCACATACAGAGACACCTGCATGCACACACGCGCGCAAACGCATCTATATACTTGCACACAGAGCATGAATTCACGCATGTCTGCATCTAACTGTAGCATCTAACTGTAGATTTGATGCGGAAACACAGTTCATCGAAGCTGAACCATTGTCAAGTGTTACAAATCAGAAATATCAAAAGTTGCCCAGTTCCTCACTAAATTCCCATTCGGATAGTACAGTGTATCAACCCGGCGGCCAGATCTGGTATCTCATGCAAATGCAATTATTTCTAAGAAGGTTACAGAAACCACGTCCAAAACGTGACCGATCTGTTAAATAAGAACAATTTAGAAGACCCATTCCTCGTCCCTGTGTTCAAACTTTACACAGCATGCGTGTTTGCAAAGATCGGAAACAAGTAACTGAGGTTTGTGAACATAACGAGTGGCGAATTAAAACACTGATGCAAAATCTATCGAGCTGAAACCGGCGATTACTACGAAATTCGAATATGGAAATGATTCCCTGTAAAACGAGATATTGCCGGTTAAACTTTGCGAATTGTCCCCAATGAGAATGATTAGAAATAGTATCCTTATTTTTTTTAATGGACGAATGATCTGCTGTATGACATTTGTGATATATTAGATCTTCTAGAACCAATTTTTATTTTTTTTCGGAATCTTATTAAATTTTGCATAGAAGATACTATGTGCAACATTACAAGCCAGGTCTGGAATAAAGTCCAGCGGTAGGATATTGATAAGAGGTTAATTTCTCTATCGATTTCATGCAGAAGCGTCACCGCTACCCTGGCCGAACGGAAACATAACAAATCAAACGCCAATAACTCCGAAATAATGGTTATTAATGTAGTAGCGAAATAATCCAACAATTTCCACATGAAACGAGGGCACGTGTACTTTTTGGTATAATTTTGTCATATTGTGTAAAATTTGGAACTTTCGATGCCCTCTTGCGGGATTTTGGCGCGTTTCCTGCAGTCTGATGCCGCTGGAAAAACTGATGTTCTCCTAAAACGCGAGTAATTTTTCTTTCTAGGTGCTAAATATTTTTTTTTAAAGACGGGCAAGTATAACCACCAATTGAAATGTTGTGAACACAACTTAATTTTTAAAAAGTAGCAGTCGTGTCGTTAGAGAATAATTGTCACCATTAAATTGCTTACAGGCTCGCAATGTGTACGATATGATGTGTGAGTCGCCCTTTGTATATCTGGAGCAATATAACAATTAGATGAAGTGTTCCCATTTTCACTGCTGGCTTCCATTTTGTCTTATCAATTAAAAGCCATAAATTGGAATGAAGATAAGCTGTACAAATTAGCATTAAGTGATATATTCCATCATAATACCAACGGCCTTTAATTATCATATGGAAAATGTACCTATGTAGATTTTATGCAGCGTTACAATACAGATCAGTTCAGGGTCGCGCAGTGTAAGAGCTTCTTTATTACAATCTGACCACAATTTCCTTTAAAAGCGTTGCCCTTTCACATTTGGAAGCAATCAAGATCCATAACATACAAATTCCTGCATTAATTTGATAACTGGCGGCTTTTCCTTACACTTTTTTTTATTTGTAATAATTATATGATATCCAAATTCATTTCAGCAACTAAAATAGTAAACGTGCATTCTTTCCTTCACTTCCTGGTCTTAGTTAAACGATTTTTAAAATTCTCACCAAGTCATGGATTTTTTAATTCAAACCCAAAGACCAAAACGGACACCAAAAAAAACCTCCAAGCGTATTCCTGGGATTGTGCTTAACTGCGAAAGAAGGGAATGACGCAAAGGCCGCGCTGGGCTACCCTGTACCGCACTGTTGTTCATGGATCAGGACAAGCATTTGGGCCATTGACGGTTCTGTCGAATTCAGATAGATCCCTCAGACATCGCGGTGCAAGCATTTGGTTATGTTTAAATGTAACAAATTAACAGGAATAAGTACAGCTCCTATTATGCGACTTCGTTGCCAATATCCTTTCTACTCATTTAAACTCATTAGTTACCTGCCCACCTCTTACATTGACCCCATTCCCCGAGTTTGCACCATCGAGGGTTGTAAAGCTTTAAAAAATAAAAGATATTTCAGTTGTTTTGGTTTAAAGGGCGGTCTTTTCCCTCTCTTTCATTCTAGTCCTCCTTGCCTTTGTTAGGATTCTCTTTAAACCCATCGGAACTTCAATAGTTCCCTTTATCGTTCTACACAAAAATTGCTCTTTAATTACCTTATTACCAGAAGGTCAAGTATAGTTGGTGGGGCAGGCAGCGCTAGTCAATCCGAGAGCACATTTGAAGTTGATTATTTATGGTATGTGTTTACAAAGCGACCGTAAACGTATTTGATTTTAACGAAGGATGTATGATTATAACTAATGAAAAAAATCTGAGACAAATCGAAATATTTGCAACTTTCGGTTATGAAATTCACAATCGCAATTTAAAAATCTCCCTAAAAAGGGAATATCGTTGCTGTCCATTCATCATTAATGTATGTGATTTCCCCCCTCTAACTAGTAATTGGAGAAGTCATTATTTTTGATAAAAGATCCTGCATATTATGATATTGTGCGGGGTTTTTGCCAGATCGAGTTTGTAGGTATGTAAAGTGTGTAGAATTGTGTGTAAAATGCTGGATGTCCCAACTCCTTCTTCCCGAGGCTTTAATGTACTGCGTGCTGCCGACTGCTCCTGCTGCACAGATAGAGGATTAGGAATATTTCAAAAGAAAGACGAGTTAATGCGGTATAGTGTGAACTGTCCCACCCCTGCAATAGGCTAAAGCAGAATTACAGCTTGTACGAATCGTCTCCCATCAGTCTCCCGGGAGACTGCACAACTTGGGTGTTCCCGACCACGGTTAACCAGTTAAACCCCGTGTTTATCCTCCGACTTTCTAAACTTTGGATGCAACTTTCGACGCCTGGAGACCAAGGTCCATTTTTTTTGTGCTAAACTTTTTAAGGGATGCAATCCTTGATGGCCAGAAGCATTGGTCTAAAATATACCAGTGGAAATTGGTCGCCCAAAGAGAAAAATAGACTAAAATGTGATTGTTGTCTTGTTGGAATAAAAATGGTCATTTGCGGGTCAATTATATCTTGGTGACCTCGATTGTTGGGAGTCCACATTTCCCGACGAATGGTTTCTAAAATGATAATAAACCAAGTTTAAGAGCTCTGTTGGTTACGGGTCTATTGGCTTTAGCAGGCGTGCGAACTAAAAGCCAGATAAGTGACAGCACTGGGTCTAGGAACATGTATCTGAAGCGGAGTCGCAAAGAGCTCGGTGTTTTGGCTCCTTCCTGAGGTATTTGCCTCAAAAGTCCCTGTGATTTCTCGCCCTATAACCCAGGCCAGAAGAATGTGGGCGGCATTTACTAATTATATGCAGATAAAGTAACTTGTGCAAAATGTAATTAAATTGCCCTGCAGAAGTAAACGGATCAAGAAGACCCTTATTATAGGCGGTAACTGCGTCGCGTTACCACGACAACAGTAAACCGTCCCAGCTTACCGTCTGTAATGTACTGGGTCTTAACCGAAGGCATTTGGAGCCTCTTCTGACATTTGAAATCTTTCTGGGAGAATCTCTGTGTAGATTTGGTGTTGTGGAGAGGGCCAGGAGCTCACAATGCGCTTTCTTCACTGGATTTACCACCCGGTACAGACACAGCCACATTATAACCTCATTAAACTTTTTCCACCCTCCCCGCTTCAAAAAAAACACCACTTCGCTTAGGTCGTTTTCTGTTTCACTTAGCACCATGGTTGCACGTTATGTCCGTACAGAAATCCTCTTTTTGGTGCATTGAGGGGTAAAAAAAAGAGATTCTGCTTTTGAAGGTATTTACTTTGTTCTTTTCGTTGGCCGGGGATCATTCTGTTCTCTCTTTTTAGTATAATTAATGCAATCCCCATCAAAAGGTATTAGGAGTCCTTTGGTGTTGGGCCGACGGGGAGCGAGACAATATAATCTGAATTTAAAAAATCCCAAGAAATCAAATGGAACGTTACT
The DNA here is from genome assembly GCF_052327205.1 of Somniosus microcephalus. Classification (NCBI taxonomy): domain Eukaryota; kingdom Metazoa; phylum Chordata; class Chondrichthyes; order Squaliformes; family Somniosidae; genus Somniosus; species Somniosus microcephalus. The sequence goes on along the minus strand of NC_140989.1, from coordinate 150,926,992 downwards.
TAATATCACCATTTCAACCCAAGTTCATTGCTACAATCCTTCGCCAGTCTTACACTATTCCGATATTTTTTTTCCTTCAGAAGTTCGATGCTTAATTCTATCGCCAATTTATTTCGAAAATCTAATGTCCTTTTGTTCATTA
>NC_140989.1:150906850-150924350 GCF_052327205.1 Somniosus microcephalus | reverse complement strand
ATTAATATTATAACATGATTTTTATAGAGTAAATCAGGTAAGTCTTACAATATATTTGCTCTTCCGCTCATATAACGCCACGTAAAATAAAAAGCGGCGCAGAATGATTTTGCTTTTAGAATGCGGGGGAGAATCTGATTGAGGATATCTGGGATTATTTGTTCCCGTCTGTTGCCTTGGTGTGATTAAAAGTGCCGGAGTTGGCCGGTACAGTGCAGTGACTGATCTCGACCGATCTCACTCCGGTGTGTTAGCTGTCTGGAAATGCCCGGCCTAGCTGTGACAGTGCCGCAGTTCGGACGCCTTGTCTGTTTTCGATGCGAAGTTATTCATTTAAGGTCCTATGGGCTGATGTTTTGATCGCTTTTTTAAAAAAAACACTAAATCGAACTGGTATCTCGCACAGTGGTTAATATAAGAGCGCAGTTCAAGTAAGATGTAAACACCTTGCAGGCTAAATTAGAATAACTTGTCAAATCTCGTTAAAACCAAAGCAAGACTGGAACATTGTGTATGTGATGTATTTTAGTGCTTGAGTTATAACAGCGGATGTCCTAAAGTAGCGAATGAAAGCATAGTGCATGGTACTTTAGCGGGTTAATTAAGTAGCAATGCTGATATAATCCACGTAATAAAACAGTTGTAATTAAGTATAGAGTTCGAACCAAATTAATATTTCTTTCCTCCACTGATTTAAAAATATAAAATATAACCTTAACACTGAATGAGTAATGGAACGTATAATGGGATTTAGGAACTCCGTGTAGCCATTGCAATTTACTAGAGGTGTTGGACCGTTGCGACAGACTAATCAGTTTCTGTTACATTTAGTTGATTCTGTATTTTCATGATGCGGCCGGAAAGTTTCCTATCGCCAGAAAATGCCTTTGTTTAATTTTGAAAGTGAAATGGTTGGATCTGATCTGTTGTATGTAGATTACATTTGGACAGCAGTGTGATTTCTTTGTTAATTGGAGTTCTTCTTTCTTTGTGTCGCTCACATCTCGGCAAATAGGAGCTCTTTTTCCGACCTTTTTTTTTACCTTCCATATTTGCTTTCGGTTTCACCGCTATCTAATTACGGTTGTCTTATCTATTCTAAAATGATGCTCGAGACATTGTTCGAAGATAACCCAACCTTCAATCCCCGGTGCGCCACTTATTAAAAACAATGCACTCCGCATCATTTCCCGATTAATCAAAACATGAATGTCTTGAAAATGTGTTATCTCCAATTATCTATGCATCCATCCAAACTCTCTTGTTTTTATCTATTATTTTTCCTATATATCTCGATCTACGTGTCTATCCAGCGGTATATATCTTTATCTGTCTTTCATTTATCCATTTATAGATCTGTCAAATGGATAACTCGTTTATTTTGTCCATTCTATTCGATCACAATAACACTCAGAAATGAGAATCTATTAATTTGTTAAATCCAATTAAGCGATGCGTCCTCTATTAATTATGCCAATTTATCGATGCCAACGAAAATACATTCATTTTTACTGAACAGTAAGCAGGAACCCAAATAGTTTTTTTGGAAGGAAAATAACGATTGAGTTTTCCTTTTATAAACAAGCAGGTTATTTAGGTAACAAGACGCAAAAACCCCAAATGTTAAAAATTGGCCACCATCAATTTGAAATAATCGTGTTTTATTTTAAGACACGAACATATTTATTGATTGCCCGTTTTCTGCTTTATTGCAATTGATTTCCAACTTAGTCGCAATCCCCAATAAGGCAAACAAAAAACACAGGAAAAAAAAGCAAATAGCATTTTCAGTTTCAACCCCAATTTAATCATTACAGGCCCTATCATCTTGCTTTCGAATCGTAACCCAAGTACGGTATAGCACTGGCTCCGAGTAACAGTTCGTCCGTTCAGGTGAGACATCGACAATGGTGAGAAAGGCGCTCCACTTAGGATGGCATTATCTGACATCTGCTGGTATAATTCTTACATTTCTTTCTAAACCTTAAATGTATGCACATCCTTGCAGATAACATACCTGGTGCCTCTCGGTCCAGCCGCGACGATAGTCCAGCTCCTCAAGCTGCTCTCTGTCTGTGAAGAAGTCGAGGCATTGCAGCATTATTTGAGCTCAACTCAGGCAGTGTTGACTTTAGCACAAAGCAAAGATTTCACTGCCCGGCTAGGTCCAAAATGATGATTTTACCGAGATATTGATCGGTGTCAAAAAATTCCTTTAAGCACAATGCACGAGAAAAAATTAGGAGAATAACAGAAACCTGTGGAAATTGACTGAAGTGTGAGGTGCAATTGAACATTTACCCGCTTGGAATTTGACTCCGGATTTTCTTGTTTACTTGACCCGGTTTATTCACCGATCACATGCAATATTTTATTAATAAAAATCAGCATATAGGATGGTGTTTGAAATGAGAGTGGATTAAACAAAAACGAAAAAGCCTACAAAGCTTTAATATCGGAACTGGCGGTATAATAAAATGGCAGCGCAAGATTCCCGTGAATGAGTGTGGATTTATATATGTGTGTGTGTATATTGTACGTATATATGTGTGTGTATATGTGTACGTATATATGTGTGTGTGTACATATGTGTATCTATATGTGTGTATATGTGCTTATATATTTGCATTTATATATGTATGCGTGTATGTATATATGTGTGTATGTGTGTGTGAATATATATATATTTATATAATAAATTGATCTTACAGCCATCAAACTGACCTGCTGTGTACTTATATTGTGCAGCGAGAGTTTGATGCAGTGCGACAACTTATCTTGCCGGATCAGTGAAGTGAGAGACACTTTTAAGTAGTTTAAAAACGACCCCCCGACAATGGTCCTGTGATATGGAACATGTAGGTTAGAGCATCGCATTCACACGTCTTTGTCGCCAATGCTGGCTCATTTCTCGCCGTATTCTGTCTCGCTCCGGGAGGCTTTTATGTGATAATGAAACAAATTTCATGGTTGGTTCGCGACGTGTGTGTCCTTGGAGCGAGATACAAGTTGTTCCTGGGTGATTGCAGTTGCAACGGTGTGTTGGAACAATGTGGAATTAGAAGGGGATTTAATGTTGTTATTTTGGTCGAACACTACTCCATACACTTCACTGACGCGTGGGAAACATCCGGGATTGGGAAATGACAGCAATTTAACCCAAGATATTTCTTTTAAAAAAATGACTAAATCCCCCCTGTTTATTCTTGCTCATTTCACCTTGTTCTCAGTTCCAACGCTTCTATACCCCAGATTTTGAAACCAATTCCTTCGAAGTATTGACATGCAGTGATTTTACACGTTTCTCTATGTTTGCCTTTCTGATATAAAATTCATACCCATCTGTGTCACCTATAACGTGAGCTAAAATATATAAAAATGATCATGGCTACAGGATATCAGAAAGGCGTTTAAATTCAGCACAATGTCTACCAAAATGGCCCACAGCCAATCCGATCTCCCGGTTATCACAAGTTAAAACTAACGTTGTTAATCCACTGGCGAAATCTCGTTATCCGTGGCGTCGGGGAAAACAAGGCTGGTTGAAACGAGAGTTGCAGTGCGTTGTGCGGCATGATTTCAACTCTTGCACGATTCATGTCGTTACAGAATTGTTCCTTGCGGTCCCCCTTTTTTGGTTAATTTGCTTGGGAGAAGATGGATATAGTGAATGCAGTAAACATGTGCAATTATGCAAACGCGGCATTGCACGGTTTGCTGTATATCGGCTGTGGACACCGTCTTTGCACTCACTAATATTTGGGCTAGGATTACAAGGCGCCAGTGAAATTGAGTTCCTTCGTTAAAGCAGAAATGTTTAATCTGCTTAAAGCAGTGTTTTATTTTTCAATCGGTCTGCAAGAATTAAAGTGCCTTCTTTCTCTGACCTAAAGTTAAAAAATATATTTGATGTTTGTATATATTCACTGTTGCACTGCTTTGAGTATGGCATCGAGTTGTTAAATATATCGTAAATAAAAAATTAATCTATTTTAAACAGTGATATTTTTAAAATCCTGGCGACCTTATGCATTCTTTGTATGGTACCTATAAGTATGGCAGTTCGATACTCGTTCGCACACCAGGTTTGCAATTCAAATCCTCATTTTGAAATTGTTTTTACAAATGCAGATTTGTGGCTCGTGTTTTGACTTTCTGTGGTATTAACACGTTAGCCTAGATAAGCACGGAACAAGATGAGAGCTAATGGACCCATTATCTTACTCAACAATGATGCCGGTCAGGAGATTGAACGAAACAGATAAGAGAGCTGACCGTCCCCAGCAGGAAGCTAATACCAACCCCAGAATTCTATGTACCAGGGGCAACATCATTTTCAGCATAGTCCGATTTAAACTGACGGACCTGGGTTTCCATGGTGCTGAATTCAACTCCCGTAATATAAAGCATTTGCGGCTTTATATTAAGCTTTGTAAAAGGGGAAACATGGCAATTTCAATCATGCAAATAAACGCCACACCTGCACGGTCAGTGAAAAGAATACAGCTATAAGTTATTGAAACACAAAAACAGGTTGTGCTATCTAGTTGGCTGTGACAGTTGGTTAAACAGGAAACTTAGGAAACTTGCCAAATCAATCCGACATATTTCGTAATTAAATTAAATGAAAAGTCAGGGTGTATAATACTGAAATTATAATCGGATTTAGAGATTCAATATCATTCCATTAACGCCTTTCAATTGTGGCTACTCTTTAGAACATATGAATTGCGGTTAAGTGGCCTTACTTAATGAAACAATTAAATCGGCCTGATCTCGTTTAACTGTTGTACAGCAGTCAATCAGACGCGCCGCTCTCCGTGAAAATAACCCGGTATGACTGAAATGTCACCGGATCAGATATGGTACACGCGCATAAGGAAAATATAAATTAAAGTTTTATAGACCGGAATAAACACCAGAGAGAATCGATGTTTCAAAAATGTGCATTTATAGCGCTCGCTCGCCCTTCACATTCCCTTCCGTGCAAACATGAAGATATTAGTCGATGTGCTGTTTTATTTGCGTAGCTTTTTGGAAGAGCAAATGTTAAACCATACTAATATAAATTTAGATGTAGACTATTAGGGAGCCGAACAGCAAAAGGAGGCATCAGTCAACACTGACGCCCGTCTATATTGGTGCAAGTTAAACATTCCTTTTAAATACCTCTTCACTGAAGGAGCAGTAATGCTTTTCATAGATAGGGAAACCCACACCATTTTTTTCAAACGGAACCAGAGACAAGACAGGGGCAGACTGGCCAGCCCTTTACCTGGCGCCACACTACACGGCTGCAACAGCACCATGACTGAGAAAATACTAATCGGCACGGCTACCCCTCAGCAACGCTAATTCCAAAAGGCACACCAAAAAAGCTCTTACCTGTGTAGCAACACAAGCCTTATTAAATCAAAAGTTCCCGGCGCTCAGCCTACTGAGGTGTTTTCGTCCATTTAGCACAAGGATGCAGGATTCGACCATTCATTTTGGAAAGTGAAATAGTACCTATTTGGGGGAATAGACATCGGCTCGTTCCTACCGTGCCATAATATTATTTGGAAAAAGTATCGAGTGCATTTTAACATCGGGCTTGAGTGAGGGAAATAAATTGTCTTGTGAGCGCCGAATTAATCAGCATCTTAAAACATCAGGTAAACGTTGGAGCAACTGCACTGCGCTGTTCTGTTGGTAAGGATATCGCCTTTTGAAATGACTTCAAACGTTTAATAAGGATAGAATCGGACAGGACCAACAGTCTGCTTGCAGCTCTTAAACAAGAATCGAAGGTCGTTTAACCGGATCAAAATATGTTCGTTTATTATTTTTTTTGTTGGTTTTATTACATTTGTCTTTATAAAATGTTAACATTTCAACGCAAAACGATCTCAGTTTCTTACATCGGGAAACAAAAAAAAGAGTCCTCCACACTAAAATCTACAGCTTAACAATAAATTAAATCACTTTCAGTTCGTGTAGCAAGTGGGAATATGGAGTCGCCGGCTCCCCGGGTTACCAAGAGCTCGGGACAGGATTTATGGAATTACCGAAAGTGCAACAATTTGTGAACAATTAACCTTTCGCTCAAGGGAGCTAACAGGCAGCATCCCTCCCGACAGCGAGTAGTGTAACCACTGCAATTGACAGAATTAGTTGTGAACATCTAACACTTAACACTTTTTTTAATATAGATTCTGAAAATTCGGCAGTCCACTACCGGAACAGACGTTTACAAGTCATAAATAAAGCATACACAAACCATAAATTACTCGTAGATTTTTTTTTGTTAAATGGTAGCAACATTCCTTCGAGGGATTTTTTGTCGAAAAGGAAACGAACGCTCCTTTTGGTCCTTTGTGGAAAGCTACAGGGAGTATTTTAACTGTACACAGAAATATACTGGAGACGTTGCCTTTTTCTTCCCCCCCCCCCCACTTCTGTATTTTAAAAAACATTTAAAACGGTGCTCCCCGCACAATACAGTCTAACTCGCCAAAAAAATAATCGCTAAACAGCTTGACATCTAACAGTTTCAAAACATCAAAAAATATTTTCGAATTCCTGGGCACAAACAACGATTTTTTGTTTAATTATTATTATTACAAATGTACACAGCTGGCAAAGTCCATTTGTGCGTGGAAAGGTTTTAAGACGAGTTCATAATAGGTCTAGAATACACACCTTGATAGTAAGACGTGTCGCTCGCGATTGGCGAAGATTCCAAGACGGTTTTGGAGCTCATGGGGAGGTTGGCGGACATTGGGGAACTATAGTTAGAGTAATGCATCACCTGTTCGTAAGCCTTTAAGTCCATTTTGTGGTGCTGTTGTTCGGAAGACATTAAGTTGTTGATTGAGAACGGGTGGTTGAATGAATAGTGGTGATCTGGTTTAAGGTGAGCCTGGGCTTCCGATGGGATGTGAGACAGGACCGAGTGGTGCTGGTGCATCAAGTGTTGCTGGGCTTGCGAGACCGCGTTGCCGGCGTGGCTGTGCTCCGGGCTGAGGGCCGAGGTCGACTTCATGTCCGCCATGGACCTCTTCTGCTCGGTTCCCGGAGAGCCGCTGGAATGGGGGGACTCGTTGCCGGTGCTGCTCTCCGAGCTGCTGCCGCTGCCGGTCGAGCCCGTCTCCGACGCTTTTCTGTTGGGGTCCTGCGAGTTTTTGATGGCTTGTTTCTTCTCGCACTTGAAGCGCTTCTGCCTCCGGAGGTAGCAGCCGTTCTCGAACATGTTGCCCGAGTCGGGATGCAGGGTCCAGAAGGAACCTTTTCCTGGTTTGTCTGGCGATCTGGGAACCTTGAGGAAGCAATCGTTGAAAGACAGGGAATGGCGGATGGAGTTCTGCCAGCGTTGCTGGTTCTGGCGATAGAAGGGGAAGAGGTCCATTATCCACTGGTAGATTTCACTGAGGGTCAGCATCTTACTGGGAGATTGCTGGATAGCCATGGTGATGAGCGAGATGTAAGAGTAAGGGGGCTTTGCGTGGGTGTAACTGCGGCGGTAGGTCTTGGGGTCCCGCGATCTGTTGAGGTTGGATTGGCCGTACATCGGGCTCATGCTCATATTGGTATAGGAAGTCAGGGCGTTCATGGAACTGGCCTGAGCGCTCATCGGACTCATGCTGGGGCTGAGGGCAGTGCCCATGCCCGTCATCCCAGCTCCCATGCCATTCATTGCCCCCGCTCCAGGAGACATGCCAGTCATCGCCGGGCTCATGCCGGTGCCCACATAAGACATGTTCATGGAGCCCGCTGTCATGTTGGCTGTTGTACCCATTGCCGACATACTCATGTAGGTGTTCATACCGTTCATTCCAATCCCCGCGTTCATGTTGTTCACTGTTGGATAGCCCTTGAAAGGAAAAATAAAACACAGTCATTATTAAGAAACTGCCTAATGCGTTAAACACCCGGGTCGAGTTTTCAGTATTTCATTACTAGTGTTAATCCAGTCATGATACTGCACGCAATTATCAATTAAAATATTGACAATGTTTACAATTAACAAAGTTCGACCTTTGTTGGGTTTGTTTATTTATTCTTGATAATAAAACTCCACCCTTTGTGTTAATAATCTGATTAATGAAGCAACCATGCACTAGGTACCTAACGACAAGTCTGCCTGTTTTTATCACTCGTGTTGCCGATTTAAGTTATTATTTCTGCCTGGGACTCAACGAACTTCCCAATAATCAAAATATTTTTTTTCCGAAAAAGAAAACCGTAGATATAATGGGGAATCAATTTAACATAAACGAGTTCAGCAGAAATTATACATCACAAAGCAGCCCATAGACAGATAAAAACAAAATCCCAATAGTGGACGTGTTGTTAATAAACTTTCAATAAATCCGGGTATAGTCAAGTTAAAACTCAGCATTTGACTTTCCGTAATTAATGCTGAATTTAATCATCGGCCAAAACAAAGTGAAATAAGTTATGTCTCCAGCGCTTTAGAAGTGTTCAAATGTACAACTAAACTTTATTTTAGCCCAATAGAACTTTGTTTAAAGACTGTTGCGTGCAAACCGAGGAGGAATTGGAGGCGCCGCAAGTCAATATTTGATCACAAAGTTAATATTATCTTAAGGCTAATATTATCTTGTACATAAAGAGGTTTGCTTTTTTTTGCCGAAACCTACCTCGGGCTCTCCATAGTAGGAGCTCCAGTCCGTGTGCTCGTGTCCTTCCATTTTCACTGCGCCCAGCATGCTGGAGGTAGAGTGCATTATAGGGCTCGGGAGGGAGAGAGAGAGAGAAAAAAGTTCCTGCTTAAGAAGATCGTGGGCGATGGATCTCCCCCGTGTCGGATTGCGGAATAGGTTATTTGGGAAGTGCTGGGTCCTGTAGATTGGTTGTAAACTGCCGCTAGAAGCGGTCGGGAGCAGCCTGATGATGACAGCGGCTTGAAGTGACGTGGGTGGCTGGCGGTGGACGGTGATATAGCTGTGTGCGCGCCACACCAACCTCCAATCCCAATTTCCTTGCAGCCTATTTGAATAATCATCTCACACCTAGGCGTGAGAGCGTTCGGTTTTGCCCCCCTATTGTGCACCTGCCACCAGCATCAAAAGGGAACGTTTGAATAGATTAATTAAACCTTAATCTGGTTTGTTCCATTAATAGAAGAAGGAAACAAGCTATTTCGAATTTACTTCTTTAAAAATAATCAGTTTTTTTTACTGAACTATTATAATTGGCCATAGGGTGCAGCAAGGTGTGGGTTATTGTTTTCTAATTGTTATTTTGTTAATGAAAAGAGCAAGTTAAGTTGTTTTGAACGGAGTTTGAGGTCTATCGTGTTTATTTTTTCCGAGCTGTTTGGTTGTGTATCTGCGATCGGAGCTTAACGAAAACTTAACCGTTGGTATAACAGATCTGAACACCTTTTTTCGCGATGTGGTTTATAGAACGACTGGCCGCTTTCGCTGGCTAAGGGCTTTCAGACTGCTCCGTCTAACCCCGGTGACAGATGGGGGCCCAGTACAGTCAGTTCCAAGGTTACGGGAGGCTAACACGGTTTCTTTCTGCGACGTTTCGTAACGAAAGCAAACACACATTTAAAGAAGATAAGGACATTCGATACAACATTAAAGTACATTGATGAACGCCTCACTCTACGATTGGCTTAGTTCATGCATGCTATGTGTGTAGGAAAGTCTAAAACTTTTCATAAACACGGATAACGTTGTAAATACTGTACTGTGCTGCTACGTGAAGGTGCACGTATTAAAATTCGTGGCTTAAAACTGGTCATGAGAGATATCTATTATCAGTAAAACGACAAGGTAACAAGCATTGCTTGGCGTGTTAAACACACACCTACACACACATGCACATATACATATATATGTACACACACACAAATATTGTCCTGTTCAATTATTCAAAACATTACTCGGTTTCCTGTATTATACCAGGTAACGTTTGCATATTAAATAAATCCCATGTGTATGTGTTTATCAACAGACGTTTAAAGCATCCACTAACTGTTGTTTAGTACAGAGTCTCCCGAAACATCAGGTTCTTCGACGCAGGATTAACATATCGGTTCGGTAAATGCACCACCTGAGGACACAATTTGGGATTTTTAAATCACACCGGGGTTTTAACAGCAATTCATAAATAAAATAGCACTCGTCTTATTGACCGTTTCGTAAATAGTTCATGTTTTTAATTTAGGGGGAACAATGAACAGTTTTAGCTTCCTTTCGCTACTTAACCCCTGCAATACATTAAAGGTCGTAGCCACATATTATTGGTGTGAGACCGTTACTTGTGGAGCGCGAAGTCCTGCGGGCAAAACCAGAGTTATACTGCAGGCTGCAGCTTGTACTCGGCCTGCCGAGATAGGGCTCGGTGCAAGCGTCTTTGCACTCTTCGCAGAGCTGTTTAATATTGGGAGAGCTCAAGGTGCGGTGTCTTTCTCACATTTAACAAAAAAAATCAGTCTCTGAGATGCTCGGGGCAGTTTTTAATCCCAGCACCATCCCAGACAGGAATTACAACCCACCGGGTACCACGCCAGGTGGTGTGAGACGGCCTCCTGGAGGATGTCTCCCAGCAATTGGCATTAATGTACCGTGCAGTCAGTCTCATGTCCAATGTGTCCCATGAAATCCCTTGGCATCAACGCCAAACTCGCACTACAACTGCAAACCCAGAAGGTGTACGAAGTCTTTGAAAACAAAAGACATTAAACGCTGTTATTGAGCCCAAAGCACTGCGCGATTCTTGGTGTAATCTAATTGCTGTTCAAAATAAATATGAAAAGGAAAAGTTTGAACGTTCCTGTATTTTGTCTGCAATATGGCACCCGCATTTGGCGAGGTGGAGTATTAGCCCTTGGCATCTGACCACATCTAACGGATGGGTTCAACCGATACAACGAGGTTGCTGTTGTGTGTTTTCGCTGTCAACCCATAAAGTTTATAAAGGCCTTTTTAGCCAGCGTGGGGGCTGCTTTGTTGCTCAAGCAGCAGTTAGTACGCGAGGCGAATGTTTACTATCTAGCTATGCAACCCTGAAGCTGCAAAGTCCCCTTGTGTGTAGTTACAGTCTGGAGAGCGGTTACTCGGGGTTTTTCAGCTCACCTTTCGCTTTACCCAAAAATAAATCGCAATTTAAAAATAAAACGTGGCACTCTAACTGTTTGCTGATTCTGTCTCACTGCCCAAGGAAGGCACTTTTGCCCAATGGCTGCACGCGCCGTCTAATTATTTTTTTAACAAATTTTATTTGTGGATTATATCAACAACAAAAAAGGTTCACTTAATGTTTAAATATCATAAATGGACCGCGACGTGAACTGTGTCGGTTTGGGTTATATTTTATATTGTAGTGTCTCACTCTCCCCAAAATAAACACAAATAAAGTTGGTCAAGGGCTCCCCCTGATGGCCGGCAGCTGGTAATTCGGCCACTCTGGCCAGCTCGGCTCACCCACTGCTGAAAACAGCCCACTTTGGCTGAGAACGGTACTTCTAGTGTTGAAAAATCGCGAAGGCCCTGAAAGGACCGCGTGTCCCGCCGTTTGGGAATATCAGCGCGGGACTGGGGCTGATTTTGCTATAAGAATACAGGGCGTAACTGTTGAAAATAGGAGCAGTTCACGGGGCTGATTGCGTGCACATTAAAGGGAAAAACAAACGTACCCGTCGACATTTTATGATTATGTAAAAAATTTACAACACAATTCCTTATGGCATGAATACTTTATTGATGTAACAACTGGGAGACTTTTGCAACACACATTGTGACAATACTTGGCTTCAATGGAGCATTGTACAGACACATTGGGAATGGCTTGTTGATATATCGGCATTAATTGACTTTCTAATTTAACGTTCGCTTCAGTGTAGTGGGAAAGCTTTTCTTTTTGACCGGACAGAGAATCATAGAAGGGGACCATTCGGCCCATGTGCCAGCTATTGGAAAGAGCTATACAATTAGTCCCACTTCCCTGCTCTTTCCCCATAGCCCTGCAAATCTTTCATTTTTAAGTGTATATCCAATTCCCTTTTGAAAGTTATTATTGAATCTGCTTCCAACACCCTTTCAGCCAGTGCATTCCAGATCACAGCAGCTCGCTGCGTATTCTTCTGCCAATTATCTTAAATCTGTGTCCTCTGGTTACTGGCAACAGTTACTCCTTATTTACTCTTATTAAAATCCTTCATGATTTCGAACCCCTCTATTCAATCTCTCCTTCGCCTTTGCTGCTCTAAGGAGAAGAATCCCAGCTTCTCTAGTCTCTTCACATAACTGAAGTCCCTCAATCCGGGTATAGTGCTCGCAAAACTCCTCTGCACCCTCTCCAAGGCCCTGACCTCCTTCCTGAAGTGTGGTGCCCAGAATTGGACATAATACTCCAGCTGGGGCCTAATTAGCTAAAGGTTTAGCATAACTTCCTTGCTTTTGTACTATATTGATAAAACCAAGGATTTCGTATGATATTTTTAAACATGTTTTCAATTTGTCGTGCCACCTTCTATGATTCTAGGAAGATCATAATGTGCTGAGTTAGCTGATCGCAGAGTGGGAGTGGTCGGGATGCTACAATCGGCCCCAGGCTAAAGAGGGGGAGGAGAATTACCCAGGGAGGCCAGTCCCGGTCGCTGCTGCTGAAAGCGTGTCAAAGACTTCAGGCGAGGACAGGAGTAGGCTCTGCTGTGATGCCCTTTGTGCTCAAGAGCCTGCCAATGCTCACCTGGCATTTAAGACGATGGTAGTGCAACTGGAGGCAGACGCGTGGTTCCCTCCGTTGGACGCGCTCCTAAATGTGAAGGAGCCAAGGCTTGAGGAGCTGACGAGTATCACAAACAGAAACCTGGGTCTGCGCATTCACGTGGGCTTCAGGATGCTGGTGTCAGTGAAGTAGCTGCAAGGAGACAGTCCCACCCATTTGCACTCTGTCTCCATTACATAGCGGAGCCCACCAACCTTACAGAGACTGTGCTCCCACATACAGTGCCCAAACAACAGGTCAGTCCCTGAAACAGGAGCACTGAGTCAAGGGGCCAGTACCTGTGTTCACACATGAAGAGAGGTCACTCAGACCAGGTAGGGTTCTGAGCAGCTATGACTCAACGCTTTCAGCGGAACACAACTAAAAACAAGACTAACGCAGAAACTCTATCATATCCCATCATATCTAAAATACACGCTGACCTCACACAGAGCGAAACACACACAACTTTAATTATTTCTCTTACAGCAGAGCGGGAAGTATTTTTGCCCCTCCATTATGTTAACGACCAAAAGGGGATTTCTAACATTCCTCGTGCGCCAATGTATTTTTTGGAAGATGTTTCGGAGAATTGAGCCAATCAAGACAAGTCATTTACCGTTGTTTCTCTCTCCTCTTCAACCTGTTCTACCGAGCTTGACCACCTACAGTTCTCAATGGAAAACCAGGGAAAGGACGGATTTGACAAACCGTCGACACTCAACGTTAACCTCTCCCTTCTCTTCCCAGCTGTTGAAAGGCTATTCATTTCAAGCATTTTCTGCCGTTTGTTTTAAATTTGTAGCTTTTTAAAACAACCCCCGAATGTTCAAGTTGAGGAGGTGAACTTTGCCATTCCGCTGGCTTTCGATTACATTCCACACATCCGAGCTATCATTCTAACGTTTTCTTTAAATTCTCCAGCAACACTTAACATAAAGAACTTTCCAATCCTGTGCCACGCCACAGCGATAAATCAATAAACGTCAAAACTTGGACGATATTAAAGATGTCTTTGAACGACAACAACCTCTGCGTTAAACCCATGTGAAACTAGTAAAGGAATCGCCGAGAACCCATCTAACCCAGCCTCGTTAGATCTGCCAAGGCTCACTTCGTTTCTGCAATATTCACTGGGTCTGTGGCAAAACAATACAATAATATTATAAGATAATCTTCAAATCTTATGGCGAAAAATTAACTGCATCTCTATCCAGTTCAAAGGGCGGTGGGAGCAGATTCAATAACAACTTTCAAAAGGGAATTGGATAAATACTTCAAGGGAAAAATGCAGGGCTACGGGGAAAGGGCAGGGGACTGGGACTGATTGGATAGCTCCTGCAAAGAGCCCGCACAGGCACGATGGGCTGAATGGCCTCCTTCTGTGCTGTATCATTCGATGTTTGGGTTCAAAGGCATGCAGTGAGCTTTCTACAAAATATCTCCTTGTTGGCAATGCTTTGACTTTGGTTGTGGTGTGTCCTATTAATGGCCCTGAAATTCGGGTCACCACGGGTGAGTACGCACGGGGTACTCACCCGTAGGCCCGATGGAAGTGCGGTTAGCACTGCGCATGCGCGGAAACCGGCACTTCCATTCCTCTGAACGAAGAGGTTCAGAGGTCGAACGCGTGCGCGGGGGAGGCTGCGCGTGCGCATCGAACTTCGTTTTTTTTTACAGGTTTTCCCGGGAGGAATTTATAAGTGTAAAAAGCAGGCGTAAGGCCTGCTTTTTACAAGGTAAGTGGTGAATTAATTAAAATTAAAACATTTTTTGCACAGGTTTATTATTTTTAAATACTTTAAAGCAAGGTAAGTTTATTTTTAGCCCCATTAGAATATAAAATTATTTTTTTCAAAAATTTAAATTATTGTTTAAAATAGTTATTTCATGTAATTTATAGTTTATTTAAAAAATGTGATTTAAAAAAAAAATTATTTGAAGGTTTAGTGCTATTTTGGGGCCGTAGTATTTATAAGTCTTGACAGCACTTCCTGTCAGACTTATGAATGGAGCATTCCCTGCTCGATTGGCTGCTCATGGCCCATGTGATCCCAGGGGACGCATCGAACTAACTGCCCCCCTGGGATATGCAAGCACTGCGCGCTGTCAGCTGGAGCAGGCCCAGGATCGGAATTCCATGGGGGCCCACAGCACAACGGCCGGCATGCAGGTCAGGGGCTTGCACCCGCCGGGAAGCCCCGACCCAAATTTCTACCTCAGAGAATGCTTCCGAGTTTTCCTATCTGGCTCATTATCACATTGCTGTTTGTGGGAGCTTGCTGTGCGCAAATTGGCTGCCACGTTTCCTACATTACAACAGTGACTTCACTTCAAAAGTACTAAATTGGCCATAAAGCACCGTGGGAATTCCTGGTGAAAGGCGCTATAGAAATGCTCGTCTTATGTTTCCTTTGTGTGTGTGACATTTTTATCTGATTTGTTTTGAGAGTTATTTTTTTCTTGATCGCCCTTTGCTGAACTGTTTGTACTGGAGATCAGGCCACAATTCACACTAAATATGAAAGCACTCCAATAAAACCACTGGATGTCACAGCAGGATATTTGGAAATGGTACAATTAAAAATGCCACCTTGTCTTGACGTATCCCTACAGCAATATTTTATATGTACACCATCCTACTAATAACCCTTCCCTACCTGATAGCACTTCATTGGCTGTAAAGCACTTTGGGACGTCCTGAAGTCGTGAAAGGTGCTATAGAAATACAAATCTTTCTTTCTTTGCAGATGTGTATTATAGTTTATTAAACTCCATTATGTAGTGTAACAAGTCATGTCGATTTTGGAGTTTACATTCCCCGAAAGCTCCCAGTGCCCGGTACAATTATTTTGTTATCAGCCTGAAGCTTCAAGGCGTCGGGTCTCTCAGCTCCATCTAGCGGTGCCCATATCGCACGGAGATGCATCTTTCGGTGTCAATTATTTCTGTTGAAATGCAGAATTGTGTTATTCAATTTGACGAATATAAGTATCGCTTTTCTCTCTCTCTCAGGATTGAAATAAAATTATTTTACTCTTACTTAAGTTTTGCAGCTTTATCATTGAAGCCTTTTTAAACGTATGGTATCAGCAAACAACACGTTAGATGCTTTACTGCATTATCCTTCTGGATATGAGTCAAATAAATCTCAGTGTTCGGAGCAACACACAAGACTATGTTATAACAATGCCAAGGTTTTTAACCCTTCTGAGTCGCGAGGTTGCAGTTTATGAAATATATACATATTATGTCTGCATAAAGAGGCCCACATTTAAAGTGTCCGACTGTGGGGCCCTTTGGTACCCGCATTCCCAAACTTTTATTACCCCAATTTGAAGTAATGGTGTGAAAAATGTTCTTTGTCGCACCTGGATGTACAGTAATATTACACCACATTGGTTTATAAGATCAATGATCATGAGATTATGTGACAGAACCATGATTAAGGCTAACAGAAGAATTTGTATTTTTAGTGGTCTTTACTGTTACACAACACAATTAAGAAGCTGTTGAGACTGTGGTGCCTTCCTATAACACACCCCAATGTGTCAATGTTGTGGGGAGGGGGATTGTCCTGGTTGCTATGGGCAACAATATGGTAAACACATTGGCCCGGAATGTGTGGTCTGGATGGCAGGGTTTACTATCATTCTGCCTTTGAAACTGACCGCAACTTTGCCATTTGGCACATGCGCAGATATGTGCGGAAATTCTGAAGTTGCAGTCTGTCATTCACTGCTCCTCCACAGGCTGTGCTGTGCCCACACCACCCACCCCACCCTCCCCCACACCACACCCCACAGAGCTGGCAATCTGGGTAATCACCCAAATCAGGAAACTGATGAAAACTTCAGCTCTTCTGCAATAATTACACTGTTAAATTCCCCACTAAAAATTAGACCCAAAGGATTAGGTGTAACTGGGGTTTTAGCAGTGTGTTGACTGCTAACTAAAGTTTATGGGCCTAAAAACTAATTTTAATTTTAAGCAGTGTCAAAATTATCCATTTTAATAAAAATTAAAAATTTTAAGAAACAAAAAAATAATGGTCCTGAATTTGCGGTCGGTGCGGCATACCGACTTTGAAATTGACGCAAGTTCAGGATTTCTGCATGCGCTCGTGCATGCGTTAAATCCCGAACTTGCGATCTGTCCAGTTCCGAATAAAAAGATGGTCCACTGCAACTTTCACTGCTGGTGAAAAATTGGGCTATGTGCCCACCAACTGTGCATCAATTGCATTGGAAAATGTTATGGCTGGTACAAACAGGCGTAGGAGCCTGTTTGCACAGTGTAAGGGGAGGAGGGAATGAGAAAATTGCAATTTCAGGACCATAATAATTTGTGTGTTATTATTATCTATATATATAAACTGGTATGTCTCTCTGTCTGTCTCTCTGTCTGTCTCTCTGTCTGTCTGTCTCTCTGTCTGTCTCTCTGTCTGTCCGGCTATACAATCAAAAGTTATAGAGCGTACCTACACATATGTTATATCAAAAGAAAGCTTATCATTAGGGGACTCTCATAGGCATATTTACTTTTTGGTCGGACAAAAATTGTGCTGGCGGTATCCAAAAAACGTTCAAAATTCCACTCAATATCCGCTCATTAGCATCGAGTGACGTGAAGGTTGACCAATCGTACAGTCGAGCGACCCGACGGTCGACCAATCACTGCGTCATGGGGGGCGGTTCATTGCGTGTGCGGGCGGCCATCCTCGAGTCGAGTGAGGTGACGATTGACCAATCCTACAGTTCAGTGCCTGACGGTT
>NC_140989.1:150853065-150906350 GCF_052327205.1 Somniosus microcephalus | reverse complement strand
GAGAGAGGCCTTTTTTTTTAATCATTCACTGCTAACTGCCTAAGTCTTGTACAAGACAGAGCCACTGCCCCTCCAACATTTTTTTGAGCTAAATGAAAGATAATTGTCTCATAACGTGTATTTTGTGTCATGTGAAATGCTTGCTTTGTGCTGTTTTACCACTGCTGTAATCATCACTGTCTCCCATACTTTCAAAGAGTATGCAACAACAACAGCTTGCATTTATATAGCACCAGTAACAGAGTAAAATATCCCAAGGCACATCACAGGATCGTAAAATCAGACAAAAATTGACATTGAGCCAAAGAGGGGAGACATTAGGACAGGTGACCAAGAAGCTTGGTCGAAGAGATAGGCTTTAATCAGTTTTAAAGGAGGAGAGAAAGGTAGAGAGGCGGAGGGGTTTGGGGATGGATAGATGATTTCTTGTAGCTCATCGTCATATAATGCATGATAGAGCCATCTCCCGCTTCAGGCACAGTAATGTATAATCCGATCATTGTTTCTTCAAATATCTTTAGCCACATTAGCCAGCAGATTGTAAGTGAGGAATCTTGGGCCATAATATGCCCTAAATATGGACAAGATAGCCATTACTGAACCCATGTTCATACACACAGAGCAGATATATTCAAATGTGTATTTTCAAAGGCCAATGTGTGTGTGTGGGACTGGATCCTGCACAAAATTGAAGGCAAACCACTCCTTTTATAAAATCACAGGTCTCTATATTTATTCTAACTCAGCCATGATCTTACTAAATGAACCCCAGTATTACCTGCCTGACTAAATACTTAGGAGGGCCAATTCTAACTCCCGGTGGGAATCATGTGGGCGGGGGCTGAGGTGGAAGGTAAACTGATCTGGCCCTCTGCAGCGTGAGGTCCAGGAGATTTTAACTCTTTAATCAGTCTCCTGCCCGAACTCAGCTAAAATCAGACCGGAGCATGATTTCAGGTGGCAGGAGGCCACCACCTATGGAGACCCGAAAGAACCACTCAGGTAAGAGGTTGGGAGGGGGGGGGGCGGGCGGGGGAGAAGCGGGGAAGGGGCCAGAAAGCCCGGGCCAGGTGAGGCCCAAGGTTTCCTTATGGAGCAAAAAATTCCTATGTGGGCCTCTTCTCACCATGGCACCTCTTGCCCCAGGTTTGCCTGGCAAGGAAGCCACAACGTCTTCTCCAATTAAAATTGCATTCAGGCCCAGATGATGTCGTTGGAACCCAATCTGCATATTTAAAGGAGTACCTAGCGGCCTCCCGGCAGGTGCCCCTCTCACCTGCTCAACAGAGCAGGTTAAGATCACAACCAGCAGGCAGGCTGCTGGATCGGTGTGGGCAAGTTGCACCAACCATTTTAACTGTCCACCTTCCCCGTTTCAATGAAGCACTTTTAGGACAGGTTGCGACATTAACGTTGCTGTAAAAATGTAATTACTCCAAGGTCAATGAATGAGCAATCTCACACACAACACACTTCTCGAATGTGATAAATACATTATTGAACTATATCGAGCCTCATGTAGAATTAAAAACAGAAAATGCTGGAAATACTCGTCAGGTCAGGCAGCACCTGTGGATCGAGAAACAGAGTTAACGTTTCAGGTCGATAACCTTAAATCAGAACTGGAAAAAGTTAGAGATGTATCAAGTTATAAGCAAGTACAGAGGCAGGGAAAGGATGGAGAGGAGGAAAGGACAAAAGGGAAGGTCTGTGACAAGGTAAAAGAGACAAATGGAAATCCATCAGAGAGAAGAGCAGAACTTCTTTAAGGTGGGCATTCCTGGAAAAAAAAGTGGCAGTGAATTAAACACTAATACAAAAGCAAAATACTGCGGATGCTGGAAATCTGAAATAAAGACAGAAAATGCTGGAAATGCTCAGCAGGTCAGGCAGCATCTGTGGAGAGAGAAACAAAATTAACGTTTCAGCTCAACGTGTTTTCATCAGAGCAGGAAAAAGTTAGAGATGTAACAAGTTTCAAACAAGTACAGAGGGAGAACTGTCTTCATAGAATGGTTACAGCACAGAAAGAGGTCATTCGGCCCATCGAACCTGTGCTGGCTCTCTGCAAGAGCACTTCAGTTAGTCCTACTCCACCGCCCTTTCCCCGTAGCACTGCAAATTTTTTTCCTTCACACTCTCACTCGGGTGTGTGTGTCTTGGTGCTTGTCCAGTCACACTGATGTTTGAAATCTTTTCCCACAGACAGACCAGACAAACATTTCTCCTTCCATGTTCAAAGGCTGATGATATTCAGGTCCTGATGAATCAAGTGACTGTCAGACCTTGTTGTGATGTTTGGTTTGAGTTTCCTGTCTGCAAATCCTCCCCTTCTAATACCCTGTAAAATGAGTTTACAAAAGTAATCACTGTAAGTACAGGATAGAAATTCAGAACAGACAATTCTAGTTTCTATGGAACATTCTTTCCTCTCTTGTTTCCCCAATGCTGCAAAATCCCGTCCCACACACTCTCCCTCCTCCCTGTGCTGAAATCCAAACTCATCGCATCAACTCCAACATTTCTTTCCTTCACTCCCAGTTTTCTCCCTCCCTCTACACTGGTTGGGTTCAGTTTTATACCCATTGTCTGCAGAGTGAGAATAAAATCATCTGGCTCACGTTCTCGCTCTCAACCTCCTTCTTTAAACCTGGATCACGTTCTTCCGCCATCCCCACTGTGCTGCTCTCCATACTCTTTACCACCCCCCACACCCAGTTCCTGACCTTCTCTCCCTGAGTTCCTGACCTTCTCTCCTCTCCCCTCCCCTCCCCTCCTCCCTCTGCCCTCTGATCCCCTCTCTCCCCTGTCCCCTCTCTCTCTCTGTCTCCCCCTCTCTCTTTCTGCCCTCTGATCCCCTCTCACCCCCATCCCCTCTCTCTCTCTGCCTCCCCTCTCTCTCTGCCCTCCCCCGATCCCCTTTCTACCCCATCCCCTCTCTCTCTCTCTGCCTCCCCTCTCTCTGCCTCCCCCCTCTCTCTCTCTCTCTCTCCCTCTCTGCCTCTTTGTCTTAACAAGGAACGTGTCTGAACCATTTCAGATCTATCACCAGTTTAATTTTGTCATAGTTTACTCCTTCCTCTCCTAAAGGTCCTGCCTTATGATGGCATATGGTTCGACAGGTGGCAGTAAATCTCTGGTACTTTGCAGAAATAGCTATTTTAGATGTGTAAGTCTTGACAGAGAGTACCAAGATCAATAGGTGGCACCAGGGCCAATCATATGTTCACCCATATATATATATATGTATATATATCTGTATATGCACACAATCCAGATAGTGACAAGGAGCAGGACCTGCAGCTGATCTTTCCTCTCCCTAGCCCAGAATGATGTGACCAATTGCAGCAGCTCCACTGCTGCCCTGGTTGAGGTTAGCTAAAAGCACACACTGAGGATCAAATCTGGGATGTTCCTGCTCTTTGTATCTCATCATTACACCAGGCAGCGCGAGTAAACTTACTCAGTGAACTACCAGAGACTTTTGAAAGTCCTTTCTTCACATTTACGAGGTTCTGTAGGTCTGTGGGAACTTCCTGATGAGGAGGTCACCCTTCCTCTCTCTCTCTCGCTCTCTCTCATAATATATCCATGACAGTAATGCAGTGTGGGTGAGGATTTGCAAACTCCACTTTGTAAAAATGATTTGTGTTAAAAGAGAAAATCAGGCAGCTGTGCTATTTCAACAGCAGGAAGCTTCTCCTGCCCCCCTCCAGTGTGTCTGTATCACAAGTAGAACCTCATTTCCTGGCTTCCGTGAAGAAAGTCAAGTTTGGCTGTGGCTGCAGGGAGCCAATGAGGTGTTAATCTGTTTAATATCAGTGTCATTCTGTTGCAGTACAGTAACTCGGCAAGCAGTCAGCACCTAACAAAAGTTCAATCCACACCCTGCACTGAGGGTGATCTAAGAGGGTTCAAGGCTATAACAACAGTGAATGCATACTTAAAAGTGCCGAGTAGGCAGGGGCCCCCTGTTGGGGTATTTTATACTTTGCACAGTTAATAATGGCTACATTAGTTTGCTCCAGCCCCACAATGCTAACCACTAAACAGTACGATAGCAAAATACTGCGGATGCTGGAAATCCGAAATAACAACAGAAAACACTGGAAAAACTCAGCAGGCCAGGCAACATCTGTGGAGAGAGAAACAGAGTTAACGTTTCAGGTCGAAGACCTTTCGTTAGCACGAATGGGTAATCTGCATGACGTCACACATCAGAGCCACAACAGGAAGGAAGTGGCTGCTTAAGGAAATCAGCACCAGAGATGCCACCATTTTAAATCCCTCCAAACCAATCTGAACTAGATTATTCAAAACACGTTCAGGAAAGGTTATAATTGGCATAAAATAATACCAAGTGGGGTAGATTAGCATCTGTTAGATCTTTCTGATTGGACTAATTTGGGTGCACAGCATGTTTGGTAGCACAAGTCCAAAGTAGGACTGAATGGCCAATTTTTAATCTAATTCCATCACCACTCTGAAGACAGCTGACATCTCTGAACTTTAATTTATAAAGAAACTGAATATAGTTTTAAAATAGAAATTCAGGCTGGAACTAGCAGCCGAACATTTAATGCATCCGTATGGCATTGGAGTGCCTGTTATTTTAACAAAGGCTTTAAAATAAATGGGTTAATGCCGACATTAAAATAGCTGACAGAGCAATTTTATATGAATGTCATCAATAATAATTTCCAAGTTTTTATGTTCTTTTCCTTTCCTTGGAGTTTAGCGGTGTGACATATCAAACCCTCTTTAGAAAGTAGCCAACTGACCTGCGCCTAGGCTTTTTGTAAGGTTGCTGTAGTACTGAGTAGTGGACAGGACAATCACTACCAACATTCTCCTTAAAGCCCTCTCCCCTGCCCTTCCACCTTGATCTCCAGCAAGTGCGAGGAGCTCATGGACTTCTTTGTTACCAAGATTAACCGTTCTGCCTGTGCTGCTTCCCCGCTTCTCCTTGATCGTGACGTCATCCGGTGTACAGCGCCCCATTAACGACCCGGATGTAAAATTCGCTTCCGCCCCCTGCAGCATCACCGGGCATCAACAACGGCAGCTGCAGGATGTGCTGTCACCTTGGCTGGCCACTTGGGGAGAGCTAATTAAAGGCAGTGGTGGTCAAATAGGCCAAAATTTAATAATGTCCCCAGTATTTTGATTTTTTTCCAGCCCGCGATTGATCAGCCCTGCACTCTCTCAGAGTGCTTGGGGCTGCTATGCACGTATCGCAGGTACCGTTGCTGACCATTCCCAGCCCTAGCCTTCACTGACTGCAGCGTTGGCCCTTCGCTTTAAGGGAGTGGAAGGAGTCTGTAAAACCGGCAGCACTGCACGGGACATTGTGCAGCGCTCTGCTGCTACCTCGTTCCCTTTAGCGCTCTAAGGGAAGTGGTAGCGCTCCTGGAGTGCTAAACCGAAAGTTCCCGTCGGAATCAATTGTGTAGCGCCCAGCGATACTTCTACGCTCCCGCAAAAGTTATCGCCCCAAACGGGGCGCCACACAATTTCTAGCCCCATATTTCAACATTTTCACTCCTGTCACAGCATAGAAACAGCCCTAATTAAAGTCACAAATGACATCCTCTGTGACTGTGACCATGGCACATTTTCCTTCCTTGTCCTTCGTGACCTCTCTGCAACCCTTGACATGGTCAACCACACAATTTTCCCTGCCTTTGCCCAGCATTTCCCACTGCAATGGGCTGATATCAGGACCTTCATGGGTTGAGGGGTGATGCCCTGTGGCGGTGTTGTCTCCCACTCCTCTGCTGAGCCAGCCTTCAAGTTGGGTGCTGTGTATTGTAATTTGTTGAGCAGGTCACAAATCCTTTCAATATTGAGATACTTTTGCAACTTTCAAACTTCAGTCCAGTTTTGTAATCCTATCTGTTGAAAAATAATGTTTGTTAAACACACTAGTAGAAAAGAGCAAAGGAACACTAAATATTTTTGCTTCTTTGTAATATTTACACCTCATAAGATTGCTTAGCTTTTTAAAAAATTGACGCGATCTTGAATCCTCCCCTCCTATCTTTTTCATGGCTCTTATCATCAAGCATAATCTTCAAGATCTGGACGAGAGGCTGCATTCCTACCACTCTCAGTGCTGCTGTGTGTGACTGGCGAGCAGACATACAGTTCTAGAAGCGAGCAATTCCTCTCTTACAATGTATTGTTGCTGCTATCTGTAGTCATGACTTTGGTGACAGTGCTGTAAAGTAAATGAGGTAATGCTGAGGTGGTTTTGTCTGGGCAACTTGGTAAGCATCAGGACCAGTGTAAGCAAATATAAAATAAAGTCGGAAATAAATTGGCAAATCACAGTTGTTTGTTTGCTGCCTCTGGTGCTCTGGAATCAGACCCACAATGCAGAGCACTACAGAACAGCTTCTTATTGTCAGCCGTGGCTCAGTGGGTAGCACTCTCACCTCTGAGTCAGAAGGTTGTGGGTTCAGAGTCCCACGCCAGAGGCTTGAGCATAAGATCTAGGCTGACACTCCAGTGCAGCACTGAGGGAGTGCTGCACTGTCAGAGCTGCTGTCTTTTGGATGAGACCTTAAACCAAGGCCCTGTCTGCCCTCTCAGGTGGCTGTAAAAGATCCCATGGCACAATTTTGAAGAAATATTGGAAGTACTACTGTCCAGTATTTATCTCTCAACCAACATCACTAAAACGGTCATTATCTCATTGCTGTTTGTGGGAGCTTGCTATGCGCAAATTGGCTGACACGTTTCCTACATTACGACAGTGACTACACTTCAAAAGTACTTCATTGGCTGTAAAGCGCTTTGGGATGCCCTGAGGTTGTGCAAGACGCTATATCAATGCAAGTCTTTCTTTCTTTTTATTGATACAAAGGGATACCTGAGAAAGATGATGCCAGTTTTAGCTCAACCATCCATCCCCCACTCATCCAGACTAAAAAGATGGATTTTGAGAAGGCCTTTTAAAGATGGGCATATGATGGATGTAGTGACGATAACTGAGACCTGGCTCATCAAGGGGAGGATTGGATGCTTAATATTCCTGGGTACAAGATATTCAGGAAAGATAGGGAAGGGGAAAAAAAACTGGATTGCTCTTTGAAGGAGCCGGCGCAGACTCGATGGCCCGAATGGCCTCCTTCCGTGCTGTACTATTCTATGATTCTATGATTCTATGGAAGGTGTTATTTTTTTTGTGCCTCTGTCCAAATGCCAACTAAAAGCTGACAAGAAAAATAATAATTCAGCTGAGCAAATGAGTCTGAGTGATCTTTAGTCGCAGAGGTTGACTCATGACCTTCTGGTTGGGAAAAGCCATCTGAAGCAAAAGATCACCTACTTAACAGTAGCTGCAATGTGTATTCATTGTAAGGCATCCAGTCAGACTCATTCTCTGCTACAGTTATAATTAATAATTCAAAAATTTGTCATTCAAAATCAAAAAAATATATCCCCATCGATTTGATAGTGAAATTAAGATTAGAAAAGGAGACATTAATCGCCTTGTAGCCAAAGCATTTTCCGTGGTGCAATGAAGATCTGCTCCTTCTTTAAAACACAATAAATGGTAAAAACATGTCAGTGAAATGCAGCATTTATAAAACGTTAGTTTTGTGAATGCCAAAGTGCAGCACAGAAGTAAAATCCACTTGAACAGTAGGTGACAGATTTTTAGTCCTATTGCCAGTGTTGACATGGTGGTAAACTACTGCGAGAGTCGGGGCGAGTGTTTAAGACAGTTATTGTTTCTTGTCCGAAAGGTAAACAGTGGGGGGTGATTTAAAGTGTGAGGATGGTAAACATTTAACCAGGTTCACAGAGACTCTACTTGCATCTTTCCTCTGGTAACTACAGCTGGTTTTATCCATTGATGAATACTTGGAGCTGAATCTTAAATTCGATATTTAGTCTGTTCCAATAAAACATTTAGTCAAAAAACTACCAGACCATGAAATTCCGCTGCATGATATTAGCGTACAAATGCTTGACGTGTTCACATGACATTCCTTGCTCTGTTGTTGTAATGGAGGTGTTAACCCATTTAAAATAATTGCGCTACATCTCGCCGTTAACATAACCAACAGAGGAATTTCCCACAAATGTGTTAAGTGTTCGTACGCTAATCCTGCACAGCATTGATTCAAAGCTTTGGTGGTGAGGGTGCCCTGATGTCGTGCTGGGTCATACGAACAGTTCCAGGCTTGGTCTGTTGCTGAGCTTGCTCACCTCAGGCGGTTGGAGATTGGCTCACTACAATTATCCTCAGCGCCTCCTAAGCTAGGAAGATGAAAATCAGCTCGGATTCCTGCTCTTGATCACGGCCTAGTGACCTCTCCCAAAAATTCTGCAGCTTGTGGATGTTAGGCGAAGAGAGGACTGTTGCGATGAGCTCCGCAGTCGAATAGCTGTTTAGGTTTACACGCGGGTAATGGTCACCTGAGTGAGATGCTGTAAAGTTGCTGGAACACATGGCAGAACAAGTTAGTCTCTTCATAGAAGGAGGGAAGAATACTGCTGGTAGGGGCAACTTTTGATGGAACTGAAAGTTAGACTCTAACAACCTCCTATATTACATACTCTTCATGACTCTGATACGTGGAAAAATACTACACAAAATCTTTCCAGATAGACTCAGTGAACACATCTTTAATTCCCTTCAATACACAATATGGTAAAAATTGCTAATTCATTAATCTCATGCAGCACGAGAGATGTTAGACTTATTGCTATTAAAAATATATTTTTTTAAATGAACAGAAATTGCTCTAATGCACATTAATTATTTCAACTATATTTTACAAAGCATTAAATATGATACCCGTGGGCTTTTAACTATTTTTCTTAAATGATTTATAACAGCCGGCAACTTTCAGGAATGTTCTACCAGCTGGGCTGAGATAAGGACTCTTTACTCAACAACCATTGTCCCCTTGTCTGCAGGCTTCAAACTGTCCTGAGTCTTGGCCAAGTTGCACTATCTTGATCACGTGAGCCTCGAGTGCACCTGGGTCAACTTAAGGCAGGAATAAAGATTTCAAGCCACTTTAATGGTTAAGCAGTGGGCCTCAGCTGTTTGTCCAGATGAGAATGGGATGGCTTCGCGAAAAGGGCAAGCTCCAAATCGAATGCTTTCAAAGGTCAATGAATATTTATAAATGTGGTCGGGTGCAAATACACTGTTTACAACAGTTGTAAGCTAAGGTTTTACATTTCAAACACAAATAAAACACTTACCCCGCAATTTCATTTTCAAAACCGTCTTCACTGAGTTTGCCAAGATGAATATTATCACTTATATTTAATTTATCATACTGAAAGCCCCTTTTAGATTGCTCCTATCTAGTCCACACACACAAAAACATACACGTTCAACAGATAAGATTTTCTTTCCTTGCCTGAAATAGTTTGTGTATAGTCCCTACTGACTACTGATGATGACAACTGAAGACGTTTGTGATGCCAGTTCACCTACTGGAGGCCCTGCTTTAAAGTGTGTGTTACAGAATATTATTCTTACTGTGCAGGCATGAATTCTTTATATTCAGCCGATTTTCATGGATGTTTTAAAAACCTGCCCCGGCCCAATCACCTGCCCCGTCAGAGCTATGTGGGTGGCGTTACAGTTGCATGTTTAGGATGGTCATGCTCGAGTGTTGCTTTATCATGGAGATTGCCAGATTAAAGGCAAAAAGGATACATCTTGAGGTGGGTGCACCAGGATACTTTGCAGTAAAATAAAAAAAACAAGTCAGTGGCAGACACCTAAAAAAAACCACAGTTATGGTCAGAAATGAGGTCTTTCACACTAGTGCTAGTAACAGTAAATGCAATCTCAGAAAGAATATATGAAGCGCCCTTGGAGTAGATAGGGAGCAACTGTTTCCTTGGTAACCAGAGAACGTAGATTTAAGATCATTGGCAAAATAACCCAGGGGGGAGCTGAGGAAAATTTTTTTACTCAGCAAGTTATGATGATCTGGAATGCACTGCCTGAAAGGATGGAGGAAGCAGATTCAAAAGTACCTCTCAAAAGAGAATTGGATATGTACTTGCAAAGGGAATAAATGTAGGTCTATGGGGAAAAAGCAGGAGAGTGGGACTAATTTCTTTCAGAGAGACAGCACAGGCATGACGGGCCAAAATGGCCTCCTTCTGTGCTGTATCATTCTATCATTCTATGATAGGAACAGGAATTAATTGCAGACTGTTTCCCCACCTCCCACCCCACTATATTTGAATTGGATTTCACTCCCAGATTCCTTTTGTTTTTTTTATTGATGTTTTTATATCAGAGGAGCGCAGCCAATAGCAGATGCACATTTCTCCCGAAGTTGACTGCACATATTGTTGCAACTTGCCTGGTCTTATGGCAAGTGATGACATCATGAATCTACGAATTTGCTGTGAGGGTAAGATCTGGTGTAAATGAAATGCAGGGATCTGGACCTCCAAGTCGGCCCTCAATGACATATGGATGTCCACATAACAAAGAGACTGAAATATTCGTAAAATGTTGGAAGCAGTGTATGCGACCGGGTTAACTTTTGATGCCTTTAAAATCGGGAGCTCATAAAGCACCACCACTTGCTAAGCTTTCTCATCATGTGGTGCTGACAATGCAGTACACTAATTGATAGAAATTGATTGCCATGATTAGTCAACACCTCTATTATCATTTTATCATGTGATTACCAGGATGGTAGAAGGCAAACTAGATGGACCTTGGTCTGTTTTCATCTTGCAATTCCTATGTTCCTATGACTCTGGCAGCTCATTAGCACTCAGGCAAGATGATTCATCCTCAGTGCTCTGAGAAATAAAAATTAAAATCTTCTCAATCAAGATAAACTGACGACAACTGGAGATCAGATGCTGATCTCTGTTTCCCCACACTCTGCAGGACTATGGGTTGGCACTGCAGAAATGTACGTCACCAATAAGTAAAATGTAGACACAGCAAATTAATTATTGCTCTAACATTAAAATTTAAAATAAAACACCTCAAACCATTTAAGGCTCACTGTCCATCACTTTGCCTTCTATACACCGAACCATGTACCGTGAAAACAATGTACCAATATCTGCCTGTCTATTGTGACTGGAAGTAATTGAAATAAAAAATCTCTATTAAAGATATGGGCAGTTTCCAGAGTTTAAACTTAGGACAGGTTAATTGCTCTGATAATCGCTCCTGTGAAGCGCCTTGGGATGTTTTACTACATTAAAGATGTTATATAAATGCAAGTTGTTGTTGAATTAGCAATGACTGAATCTTTATGCAGAACTGGATAGAGGCAGGATTCAAAGTGAGCATACAAAGTATTTACAGTGTTGCAGTAATCAATCACACTATTCATACTGATCCCATAGTGATTTCATGCTCAGTGCCTGTTGCTGTTATGATGGCAGGACATTTTTAATGCAATATTTAACGTTCAGGGGGGTGAATGAGCAGTCTCACCGATACCTACAATGCAAACATGGTTTAAAATGAAACTGCCACTATACTGGAGCTTGTTTAGGTCAGATTCTGGGAGACCAGTGTTGGTGAGCTGGCTCCTGGTGTTCACACTAGGTTACCCGACTCCCTTATCCCATTGGCAGGATTGTAGACCCACGACAAACTGGGGCTGCCATTCTGCTGCTGGGTTGATATCTATATATATATGTATATATGTTTATCTGTATGTATAGTTGTGTGTGTATACATGTACGTATGTGTATTTAAGTGTACGTGTGGTGCTGTGGAAATTTGTATGTATGTGGATAAATATGCTTATATGTGTGTGTGTGTATATATGTATATTTGGACCACTTTCCATACCTCGGGATCCTACTGTCAACAAGGGCAGATGTCGACGACGAAGTCCAATACTGCCTTCAGTGTGCCAGTGCAGCCTTCGGTCACCTGTGGAAGAGAGTGTTTGAAGACCAGGACCTCAAACCCGGCATGAAGCTCATGGTCTACAGGGCAGCAGTGATACCCACCCTGCTGTATGCCTCAGTGACATGGACCATGTACATCAGGCACCTCAAAGCACTGGAGAGGTACCACCAATGCTGCCTCCGCAAGATCCTGCAAATCCATTGGCAGGATAGGCGCACCAACATCAGTGTTCTTGCTCAGGCCAACATCCCCAGCATCGAAGCTCTGACCACGCTCAATCAGCTCCGATGGATGGGTCACATTGTCCGCATGCCCGATACGAGACTCCTAAAACAAGCGCTCTACTCGGAGCTCCGGCACGGCAAGAGAGCCCCAGGTGGGGAGAGGAAATGCTTCAAGGACACCCTCAAAGCCTCCTTGAAAAAGTGTAACATCCCCACCGACACCTGGGAATCCCTGGCCCAAGACCGCACAAAGTGGAGGAGAAGCATCCGGGAAGGCACTTAACACTTTGAGTCTCTTCGCCGGGAGCAAGCGGAAGCCAAGCGCAGGCAGCACAAGGAGCGCACGTCAACCCAAGCACCCCATCCACCCGCCCCTTCAACCACCGTCTGCCCCACCTGTGACAGAGACTGTAGGTCCCGCATTGGACTAATCAGTCACCTGCGAACTCATTTTTAATGTGGAAGCAAGTCATCCTCAGTTCCGAGGGACTGCCTAAGAAGAAGATTTGAGTATATATATATATATGTGTGTATGTATTTATGTATGTGTGTGTATATGTGTGCGTGTGTGTGTGTGTGTGTGTGTGTGTGTGTGTGTGTGTGTGTTTGATGCATTTAAGAGGAATACAGATATGAGGGAGAAATGAATGGATGGATATGTTGGTAGGGTGAGATAAAGTAGAGTGGGAGGAGGCTCGTGTGGAGCATAAACCTGTTGGGCCGAATGGGCTGTTTCTGTGTTGTACATTCAATGTAAATCTCTGTAATGAGGGATTGCACTACCAATGTTGGGAATCTGCTCGTGGATATTGTCTCTTGGAATTTGACCTAAACAAACTCTAATATCAGAAGGGCTTTGTTGACAAGTGATTAAATTGCACCCAGCCTAGAAAGGCTGAATGCAAAATTCCACCTTTATTTTTGGTCACTCCCAAGGAAGTTGCTGTCTGCTGCATTTTATCCTCCTCTTAAGTCAAATTCCCACTTTTCCTTCTCATCACAGACATAGCCCCATGACCTACCATCCTCTGCCAACTTGCATTGAAGCGCACTGCAAACTGGAAGTACAGGTAGACTACCTTTTATCTGAACTTCCGAAAACCGAAACCCTCTAAAAACCGAAGGTTTTTTCATTCAGCGTAAGTCGTGCGCACGACATGACCAGAGTGGCGCACGACCCCGACCCCCGCCGACGACCCCCCGCAGACCCCCCCGCGGACCCCCGCCGACCCCCCCGTCGACCCCGGCCCCCCCGCCGACCCCGACTCCCGCCGACCCCCCCGCCGACCCCCCCGCGGACCTCCGCCGACCCCCCCCGCGGACCCCCGCCGATGACCCCTGCCGACCCCCGCCGACCCCGAACCCCGCCGACCCTGACCCCGACCCCGCCGACCCCCACCGCCGACCCCGCCGACCCCCACCCCCGACCCCCCGCCGACCCCCCCGCCGACCCCCGCCGACCCACCCCCGACAAATTTCCCAGTCTTATAAAATACCTTCCGAAATCCAAAATTTTCCGAAAACCGAAACACGGCTGGTCCCGAGGTTTTCGGATAAAGGATAGTCTACCTGTACTGTTTAAAATGAAGGAGTGGACGAAAAATAAAGGTGCATGTACTCCTAAAATTGGCACCGATTTATAATCTGAGTGCAGGTGTACTCTCTGGGTTAAATGCTTTGGTGTCGTATGACAGCCTGCAACAAATTTCCACACTTACTTTTGCACAGAAAGTCCCAGAGGCAGTGAAAATACTGGTTTCTGAATGGATCTGAGTGATAACCAATCGGTTCCCCCAGTAATCCTTCATCTCAGCAGACGAAAACAAGCGTATTAATCGGTGAGAATAATAATCTAAAACAAACTGCTCAAACCCATTCATATACAACGGATCGGTACATTCTACCCCTACAAATATAAATCTCAGTACAGAACTCTGGCTATATGTAACCATATAAAAGTGTGTCATTCAGAACCAGTGCGGTTGTAAGTGCACTCGAGTGACTTCTGCATGTTATTTAACAGTGAGAAAATTCCCTTTAATCTGTTGTGTGCCTACAGATGATGATATTTTGTCCCAAAACTGAGGGCAAAAGAAAAATATCTTAGCAGCAAAACCAGCTAATTATGAATTCCCCAGTCACTCTCGGTTAATAAGATAACTGCTATTAATAAAAGGTAAGGAGATTGATTTCCTGTGTGTTCATGTCATTGTATTTACCAACCTTTTGGGTCATTCATCTATGGACTGAGAAAGAGCAAACATACCCCAGCAGGATGTTAGGAGACTATTGTCTGGGAAATTGCAGAGTTAACAGCTCCCCTTTTACATGAGATTCCTGGGTTATGGCGTAGTCAAGAAGGACTATTAAAACAATCTTCAGCTGCAAATGAAAACATGTTTGACACAAATGAGAAGCGTAGTGCTTTTGAATGGGTTTACTTTGATCAAACAATTAAGTTAAATTTCTTCAAAAATAATTGGCCAAGTGGATATCAAATAGAAATTGTTCTTTGTTAAACCAATTCACCTCAGAGCAAGTTTAGGTGTGATTTAAAAAAATAATATGCTCAGAAGAAAATCATCAGATTATGCCCACTTCCTTGTCTCCTTATTTAATTTTATTTGGATAAGTTTCTGTAATGACAACATCTGCACAGTGACAATCATCATAATGTCATAGAGTCATAACAGAAGGAGGCCATTCGGCCCATCGAGTCCATGCCGGCTCTCTGTAGAGCAATCCAGTCAGTCCCATTCCCCCGCTCTATCCCCATAGCCCTGCAAGTTTATTTCCCTCAAGTGCCCATCCAGTCACCCCTTGAAAATAATGGCCCAGAACTTGGTGTCGGGGGCTTGCCGCGCGTGCAAGCCCCCGATGTGCACTTACCCGGCGCGCCGACATCTGAAACCTGGCCCGCAGTGGATTTCCTGTCAGTGGCCAGGTTCTGATGTCGGCGCGCTGTGCTAACCTGACCCAGCGGCGTAGTTAGTGCGATGTGCCGGCTGGGATCAGGTGAGCACTGTTCAGCCAATCAGGGGAGGGGAAACTTCATTCATAAGTTTGAGAGTAAGAACTGTCAAACTCATGAAAAGTACTGCACCCCAAAACACTACTTAAACTTTAAATAAAATTTAAAAAAAATCCCAATCATTAAATTAAGTATAAATAAGTTAAAAAAATAATTTAAACAATAATTTTTTTTTTGAAAAAATTAAATTTTTAATAAAAAGGGTCTAAAACTAAACTTACCTTATTGTAGATTCTTTAAAATAATAAACCTGTGGGAAAAATTTTTCTAAATTGCACTAAAACACCACTTACCTGTAAAAATAAATACTTACGTGTGCTTTTTACAAGCATAAAGACCGGAGGCCTTTACACATGCGCAAATCCCCCAAAACAGAGGAAATCCAAGACGCACGCGCTGCCCCCTACAGCGCACGCGCTAACCTCTTCAACTCTTGGGTTAGAGGAGAGGAAATGCCGGTTTTCAGCGCATGCGCTGTGCATGCTGAAAATCGGCATTTCCTCCGGCCAGACGCGTGAGTACCCCTTCCGTACTCACGTGTTTGGGGAGGAATTACTGCCCCATTGAGTGTCTCCACTTCCACCACTTCCATTGGAAGCGAGTTCCAGGTCCTCACCACTCGCTGCGTAAATTTTTTTTTCCTCACGTCCCCCCTGTATCTCTTGCCCAAAACCTTAAACCTGTGTCCCCTACTCATTGTATCATCAACTAGTGGGAACAGCCTTTTCCCGCCTAGCCTATCCAAACCCGTCATAATCTTGTACACCTCTATCAAATCACCCCTCAACCTCCTTTGCTCTAATGAAAACAAATCCAGCTTCTCCAACCAGTCCTTGTAGCTAAGATCCCCCATCCCTGGAATCATTCTGGTAAATCTCCTCTGCACCCTCTCAAGTGCCTTCACATTCTTCCTAAAGTGTGGTGACCAGAACTGGACGCAATACTCCAGTTGTGGCCTAACCAGTGCTTTATAAAGGTTCAGCATAACTTCTCTACTTTTGTACTCAATACCTCTATTTATGAAGCCCAAGATCCCATATGCTTTGCTAACCACTCTCTCAATATGTCCTGCCACCTTCAGGGAACTATGCACATTAACTCCCAGGTCCCTCTGTGCCTGCACACTCTTTAAAACTGTGCCATTAAGTGTATATTGCCTCTCCCTGTTCCTTCTGTCAAAATGCATCACTTTACACTTCTCTGTATTAAATTCCATCTGCCATTTGTCTACCCATTCTGCTAGCCTTTCTATGTCCTGTTGCAGTCGATTGGTATCATCATCACTGTTTGCCACATCCCCAAGTTTGGTGTCATTGGCAAATTTAGAAATTCTACTTTGTATTCCAATATCCAGGTCATTTATATATACCAAAAAAGCAGTGGCCCCAGCACTGACCCTTGGGGAACACCACTGTCTACCATCCTCCAGTCTGATAAACAGCCATTTACCACAACTCACTGTTTTCTGTCCTTAAGCCAATTCCTTATCTAAGCTGCCACTGACCCACCTATTCAATGAGCCTCAATTTTATTAACCAGCCTTCTATGTGGTACTTTGTCAAACGCCTTCCGAAAATCCATGTAGACAACATCCATTGCATTCCCTTTATCAATCCTCCCTGTTACTTCATCAAAAAATTCAATTAGATTAGTCAAACACGATCTGCCTTTTAGAAATCCATGTTGGCTCTCCTTAATTAGCTTAAACCTCTCCAAGTGCCCATTAACTTTTTCCTTGGTTATTGTTTCTAAAACTTTACCCACCACTGATGTTAAACTGACCGGCCTGTAGTTATTAGGATTGTTCTTACACCCTCAGAAGTGCTCATTATTTTTACAAATATGTGACAATGTTGAGGAAAAGGAAATGGAAACCAGTGGAAGAATTAAGGGCTCACAGACTCAGTTATACTGGTTTCTGAAGCCTTGAAGGTGTAACTTTTGTGGTTGCTTTCAGTTGCACAGGAAGTGTAACTCACACATTTTGCAAACTTGAGAGGTGACTCAGAATGCAGCATCCTGATGACATCATCTGCACCATCTTGTATTCTACATTGGTCTAGAACGTATTATACTCAGGTACAGGGACCAGCACCTGGGCCACTTTGTGGTCACATTTTAGCTAGTGGCTGACCAAACCAGATCTTTGATCCAGTTTAAGATAGTTCAGGAGTTAAACCTAAGTGGTGCATTTATGGAACTAGATTTTAGATCGTTTTAGAGCCAGTGCAGTTTCAAAAGTGTAGCGAAACCAGAGTGTAAAAGCTCACACAATGGTTCAGTGGATGATGGACTGCCTAGTGTGGAACTGAGTCATACAGGCAAGGAAGTTCATTTCCCATTTTCATGTCCCATGTCTTCAGTCTTTGCTGTTAGCTTCTGTTTCTGAGAGATGTAATGAAGTGCTATATACATGCATGTTCTTCCTCATAAGAAGGATATACTTGCCTTGGAAAGAATCAGCCATGATTCACAGGGATGACACCTGGGATGAAGAGGCTTAGCTATGATGAGAGGTTGGATAGCCTTGGGGCCTATTCCCTAGAGATGAGGGGGTTAAGTGCTGATCTAATGGAGTCACCTAAAATGCAGAAGTTAATGTCGTGGAGTTATTTTACGCTGTTGTAATTTCACAGTAAAATTCCCTAATGTTTAAATTGGTAGATCCATTTGAGGCTGGGTGAATTACCCAATCTGAATGTGCCATCCTTTTCTGCCTTTGCTGCCATGGCAGATATCAGGTAACTTAGCATAAACTGACAATCAAATCTTTGGCTTAGTACCACACCTGGTGCCTTTACCCAGTAAACAATAATGTCACATTTTGTGCTTCAGTGGCTAACCATTTTGCTTTCAGTATAAATTGTTTGGCCGCGCCAATCCCATTGGAATCTGTCTTTATGTCATGGTTGGTGCATGAGGTTGAGATCAACTAATCGGTGGATCAAATATATATGTCCCAGTTGGCCTTTTCTTGTCTTGGATACACAAACAGACCCACCAAATAAGAGGGACTGAGGGTGTTGTCCCACTGTGCCACCTCCAGCACAACAGCTGCAACTGACACAACTTGAATGAGGTGCAGTAGACCTTGTTACCAGTCTGAATCCAACTACCCTCCCAATCCTGAGCTAGTCGTCCGGTGCCAGTAATCAGGTCCATCTGCAAGAGCCAGATTGTGGAGCTGATACATCATGAATAAGGTGCCCTAGACCTTGTTACAAGTCTGAATCCGATTACCATCCTAACCCTGAGCTAGTCGTCTGGTGCCAGTAATAAGGTTGATGTGCATGAGCCAAATTGAGACCATCTGCACACACGGAACACTGGTTTTGTCCAAAATGCAGTCACTTTGAGTGTTGAATAAACTCCAAGCCGACTATTCTTCATGAAGGGCATCATAACCAAACCAAACACTGCATTGATATGATATCCAAATGTGCACTTTACACCGAGGAGCCTGGATCAAAATCAGGAGCAGGAAATCTAATTCATTCATCTTCTTGCCAGGCCATTGACGCTGAGGCCATTTGGGAGTCCCAACTGCTGACTCAACTCTGACCAATTTAGGAGTGTGTTTTCTAATGGATTAACAACAAATATAATCACTATTCTGATTGCGCATCAAAGACATTGGATTACATATAGAGGATGTAAGCTGGAGCAGGTAACAAAGCAATAATATATTAAGGGATTCAGAAGACAGTGAACCCACCAGACAAAGCTTGAGATGCATATTATTGACAGACAAGCCTCAACCATTTCTACCTGCTTGAAGTAGATAATAGTCTGGGTTATATAAAAGAAGAATAAAAAAGACGTGCATTTATACTATAGCACCTTTCACATCCTCAGGGCATCATAAATGATTCATAGCCAATGATTCATAGTCACTGTTGTTCGGTAGGAAACTATGATAGCCAATTTGCACACAGCATGGTCCCTCAAACAGCAATGAGGTAAATCATTCTCCACGATAGCAAAATACTGCAGATGCTGGAAATCCGAAATAACAACAGAAAATGCTGGAAAAACTCAGCAGGCCAGGCAACATCCGTGGAGAGAAATTACAGTCGACGTTTCGGGTCTAACCCTTTTTCAAAGCTGGAAGGGAAATGAAATAGATCGAAAGGCAGGACTGGGATAATAAATAATTCTCCACCTACCTTGCAACTCCCTTCATTATTTTAGATGGCTTAGTTAGATCAGCACCTATCCTCCTCATCTCAAAGGAATAGGCCCCAAGGCTACCCAACCTCTCATCATAGCTAAGCCTCTTTATCCCAGGTGTCATCCTTGTGAATCGTGGCTGATTCTTTCCAAGGCCAGTACTGTATATCTTTCTTATGAGGAAGAACATGCATGTATATAGCACTTCATTACATTTCTCAGAAACATCCCAAAGTACTTCATACGGCAGCACGGTGGCATAGTGGTTAGCACTGTTGCCTCACAGCGCCAGGGACCCGGGTTCGAATCCGGCCTCGGGCGACTGTCTGTGTGGAGTTTGCACATTCTCCCCGTGTTTGCGTGGGTTTCCTCCGGGTGCTCCGGTTTCCTCCCACAGTCCAAAGATGTGCGGGTTAGGTTGATTGGCTATGATAAAAAATTGACCCTTAGTGTTAGGGGGATTAAATACGTGGGGATACGGGAATAGGGTGGGATATGTGTTGGTGTAGGGGTTACAGGGATCGGGTGGGATATGTGTTGGTGCAGGCTCGATGGGCCGAAATGGCCTCTATCTGCACTGTGGGGTTTCTGTGATTCTGTGACTTGCATTGTGCAGTTCATGTTGTTACATGGTAAACATGGTAGCAACTTTATGCAGGGAAAAATCTCACAAGCAGCAATGAGAAGAATGGTCAGTTAATCTGATGCTGACTGAAGGAGGAATGTTGGCCCATATACCAGGAAAACTCTCTACATTTCTTTGAATAGTGACATCGACCTGAACCACTACAACAGCCAGACAGACCTGTGGTTTAACAGTTATCTGAAGGATTTCAATTCCAAGAATGTAGTACTCCCTCAGTTTTAAGCATCTTGTGGTAAAACCACCAATGAACTCCTGTACAAATGAATAACTGTCTTTAAAGCAATGTTACAGCACCTATGTCCGTTTGCTGAGTGTAAACAAGCTTTCTGTAAAAACCCTGAAACAACGCGATGACGTCATCACATTGGTCACGTGGTGCCCCGAGTGGCGGGAAACGTGATGACGTCATGACGTCAGAGGTGGGAGGTTCTGAGTTCAGACCTCATGGAACAAGCTACTGTATAGACCTGTTTGCTGTTGCTCCTGCATGTTTTTGTTTTGTTCACCAGTTTATTTAAATTCGGTTAATTTACTGAACTGACTCGACCTCAGTGATTTAGATAGGAATCCGTTGATTCCTACATTGGTGACCCCGAAGCTTTGCAGACGATTTTCGCGGAGGCAAGCTCGAGAACAAGATGGATGTAAATGCAGCGAGTTTGAAGCTCCCTCAATTTTGGGAACAACAGGCAGCCTCCTGGTTCATTCAAGCGGAGGCTCAGTTCCAACTGCGAAACATAGTGCTGGATCAGACCCGTTACCTGTATGTGGTCTCCGCACTGGACAGCTCGACGGCTTCCCGCATTATCAGCCTGCTGGAGACCCCGCCCGTGGAGAACAAATATGAAACGCTCAAGGCGCGCCTCATGCAAGTATTCGGTCTCACAAAGGCGGAGCGCGCATGACGCTTGCTCGCACTCCCCAGGTTAGGCGAGGCTAAGCCTTCCGAGTTGATGAGCCACATGCTCACCCTCCTCGGGTCTGAGCCGCAGTGTTTTATATTTCGTGAACTGTTCCTGAGCCAGCTCCCTGAGCAGGTACAAGCAGCCCTGGCCAGGTCGACGGCTACGGATGGTGTGGCGCTCGCGGCCGAAGCCGACACCATTTACGCGGTGATGCAACAGTATTGCACCACCTCGACGCGCCCCGCCTCCAAGAACCCCACCTCGGCACCTCCACAGACCGGCCTTTGCTACTACCACGCCCGTTTCGGTCAGAAAGCCAGATGCTGCCGACCCCCGTGTAAATTTGTGCCGCCGGCACAGAGAAAGCAGCAACACCGATTGCGCGACCGGAAGGGAAGCCCCGAGGTCGGTTTCGCCTCCACAATGACAGTTGGTGATTCCGGGAATATCGGAGTCGCTCCGACAGGATTGTCCGACCTCCTCTGCGATTGACTTTGATGATTAAAGACACTTCTGGGGGGAGCGCATGTGGTAAAACCACCAATGAACTCCTGTACAAATGAATAACTGTCTTTAAAGCAATGTTACAGCACCTATGTCCGTTTGCTGAGTGTAAACAAGCTTTCTGTAAAAACCCTGAAACAACGCGATGACGTCATCACGTTGGTCACGTGGTGCCCCGAGTGGCGGGAAACGTGATGACGTCATGACGTCAGAGGTGGGAGGTTCTGAGTTCAGACCTCGTGGAACAAGCTACTGTATAGACCTGTTTGCTGTTGCTCCTGCATGTTTTTGTTTTGTTCACCAGTTTAATTAAATTTGGTTAATTTACTGAACTGACTCGACCTCAGTGATTTAGATAGGAATCCGTTGATTCCTACAATCTCATCCTTCCCAAGATGGGAAAAGAGTATTCTAAATGAATTCTGACTATCACTCTGCATAAGAAAGAAAGAGTTGCTTTTATATAGCGCTCAGCAAGGTTCCACAAGCAGCAATGTAATAATGACCAGATAATCTGTTTTTGTTATGTTGGTTGAGGGATAAATATTGGCCAGGACACCGGGGATAACTCCCCTACAGCACATTAAGCACATTAAGCACATAACTTATCTGCATTTGTATACACCAAGTGTAGACATCGAAGTAGGGTTGGATGGGGTTAGTGGATTGGGGATAATTGGGCCAGGGCATGCAGATATCATTCAATTCCCATTTTAATGGCATACATTCTGTCCAGTTTATTATATAATACTTTGATTTTATACTATTATTTATAGTTAATATAGCAAAAACTTAGGGAATTTCAGAATCAAAGGAGTAGAATTGGTTGTAGCATTGGTACAGGCTGAGGAGCTGGGTGACACAAAACTGAGGGACTACAGTGCAGCAACTGGCAGGAGGGCATAATTACAGTGTGACAAGCTTACATAGGCAGTTTCCATTATAAATATGGACACAGGACCTTATAATGGGAAAAGTTGACAGGAAGTGTTACAAATGTGACAACGGGAAGTAAGGTTTTGTAGACAGGAAGTGTACACAATATGAACATTTTTAATATAGTGTAGTTTTTTTATTTGTTCTGGGGATGTGGGCATCACTAGCATGGCCTGCATTTATTGCCCATCCTTAGTTGTGTAGGGGGTTTCTCTTGCTCGTTCTGGTCTCCTGCCAGGCTTTGTGCAATAATTACCCTTGAGTGGTTCGACCCACTCTCCCCTACGGTTCTAGACCTTGGACTTAGATGCAGAGAACTGTAGTGCAGAGAAAGGACTCAATAGACCAGGTTGAATAGCACGAAATGGATGCTTTTATTTTTAAACAGTTTGAAGCATTACAAAATACATGTCATAGGCACAGATTAAAGTAACTACAATCATGCACAAATTTATGAACTTGACTCTATGGAAATGGGGAACACACGGCACGTCGTAAAAGGGGAAACACATTACGATTTAACCTTACTCCCTCCCCTAATACCTAAACTAAGTTTCGACTTGAGGAACTCGGGATCATGCTCACCACTATCAGAATCGCAAAAAGGAGGGGTTCGCAGCCTTTCTGGCACAGCTTTCCGTCGTCACGTGGATTTGGAAACTTCTGGCGCAGCTTGTTTTTCTCTCTCTCTCTCAGGCGATGAGGCAGTGGACACAGCCTCGGTGAGCACTCGTCATGGCTGAAATCCACTAAGTCTGTTGTGGATTTGGATTCATGGAACAGAAACAACACCTCGATGGGATGTTGAGGCACGGAAGTGCTAGGCCCGGAATGTCCTTTCTCTCCGGCCTGGATCGTCGGTTTTCCTGAGGGTGTCTTCTTCTTCGGCCTGGGTCGTCGATGATCTCCCGACAACGGTACCCGGGCCACCCTAGTCGTCTTCTCGTCGCGGCCGAGCCTTGTCTGGCTGAACACCGACCACGTTGTCCTTTCCGAAATGTCCGTCCGAAACTTCTGATCGAATTCCGAAGCTACCGAGGTAGAAGAGGCGCTGATGGACTTTTCAAAATCCATATTTATACCCTTTTTGGGCCAGCCTTATCTCCCGCCAGATCATAGTCCAGTCTTTGTAATATTTTGGCGGGCAGAAATCTCTGCAGGGGCGCTTTGTCTTGTAACGGGAGCCGGTGATAACTTAACTGGCCTTCCTGGCCGATAATGTCTTTTACATTGTCACCGTGACTCGGTTCGCATATTGATCGGTCTGGAGATTTCCCTTGATGGCTGTTAAACGGTTTCTCCTTTGTACATTAAATGGGCTTAAGTGTTCATGCATTGTCCACCCATATCTTGATGGGCCCCATCCTGCTTGCCTGAAACTGTCTTGTACTTAGAATCCATTGAATATGTATGTTGTTTCCCTGAGTTTCGGTTTCCCGATACTGGCTTTCGGGGGCTTACTGTCTTCAATCCACAAGCCTGTCTGGCTTGCAGTAACAGAAATCAAATGGTCCAGAAACTGATCACGAGGCCCGGCGGCCATTTTGTATGCCCTTTTATCAAAGGTTTTTCTGTGCAAGCTTACTTTGGTCAATAAACTGTCTTATTTTATCCTGTTTTCTTGCGTGATTATTGCTGAAAATTTCGAATCTTACAGTTGCTCTTAGTGGCCTGATACAAAGTGGTTTGCTGGCCCACTTCAGAAGGCAGCTAAGATTTAACAATGTTGGTGTGGGACTGGAGTCATATATAGGCCAGATCGGGTAAGGACAGCAGGTTTCCTTCACTAAAGGACATTAGAAAACCAGTTGGGTATTTACAATAATCCAACAACTTCATGGTTATTTCTACTGATACCAGCTTTTCATTTCCAATTTAAAAAAACATCTAAATTCAATTTCTCAAACTGTCATCATGGGATTTAAATTTGCATTCACTGGATTACTAGTCCAGTAACATAACCACTACACTACCATACCTTCCTTTATCTTTATCATGATGACTAGCATCTGATTAGCCTTTTTGATCATTTTCTGCACCTGCAAAAAGACTTTTGCACCTGACCCCCAAATCACTTTGTTCATATACGCCACCCCCCATTTAGATGTGTTCCCAAATGCCATTCATTACACCACACACTTTGTTGCATTAAACTGTATTTGCCTTCATTACACCCACTTGCTTGCTCGTGTTCCTTTTGAAATGTTTCTGTTTTCTTCTCAATTCACTGTACCTTAGTATCAAGAGCAAATTTGGATCTACTTCACTCTATTCCTAAACTAAATCATTTATATGTTGACTGAAAAGCTTGGCTCCAGCACCGATCTATTTGCCACCTCGATTTACTGACTCACTAACCAATGGATATACTTTCCCCCTATTTACTTTCACAAAACCCTTCATAATTTTGAACAGATCTCTTAACTTTGTTCTGTTCTGGTGAAAAGATCCTCAATTTCTCTAATTCCTCCTCGTAGCTGAAGCCACTTATCTCTTCTGTACCCTATCCTTAGCTTTGACATCCTTTGTAATTATAGAAATTAGGACCATAAAGAGCATAAAACGTATGTTCACAAGGATGATACCAAAGTTTGCAAACTATAGTTCTGAACAGACACATGAGATACTAAGACAATTTCCATTGGAGCAAAGAAAGCCAAGAGGGGAGTTAATTGAGCTTTCCAAAAGGGCTTTGACAAGCTTAACAGGAAAGTACTATCTCCTCTGGTTGGGTAATAAGAGATGGGGCGGTGGGGGGAGGGGCCCTCAATTAGGAATTATTACTAACTGAAGGGAGAAGATAGGTTAAGAGAAATTTGTTTACTAAGAGGGTTTTTCGTACGAAAGGGCATCTATTGCCAGTCAGGACCAGTCCCAGTGCAGTGAAACCTGTTGAAGGCCATTGAAGTCCATCTTCTTCTGCAAAGTGAAATGAAAGAGAAAAAAGTGTGTATTTAACATAACGGAACACCCACCTCTGCTCCTCCAGGAGGTACTCTTAGGCCCTTCCTGCACTAAAAAAATAATTCTTAAAAATATATATTCAGCTCCAACAGGAAAGAAAGAAAGAACTTGCATTTAAATAACACCTTTCAAGACCTCATGACATCCTGAAGTGCTTTACAGCCAATGAATTATTTTTGAAATGTAGTCACTGTTGCTATGTAGCCAAACATTACAACCAATTTACACACTTTTACATCCACCTGAACAGGCAGATTGGGGCCTCAGTTTACTAGCTCCTTTGAGAGACTGCACCTCTGACAATGCACGACTCACTCAGTACTACACACTTCTCTGCATGTAATTTTGCAGAAAGATTGGACATCAGGCCACATGTTAGCAGGTGAGGTAGAATGATATGTATCATACTTTTCTAGTT
The DNA here is from genome assembly GCF_052327205.1 of Somniosus microcephalus. NCBI lineage: Eukaryota > Metazoa > Chordata > Chondrichthyes > Squaliformes > Somniosidae > Somniosus > Somniosus microcephalus. Next base: position 150,880,671 of record NC_140989.1, on the reverse strand, counting down.
GAAAATGGAAACGTAGAGTGAGTGACTATGTGCAGTCAGTTTTATCTGTACAGAAGGTTAGTTAGTGAACAAACTTCCCCAACTGCTGGTAAGCAGGTCTGCCTTTTTCAGCCTTTTGTAATAAAGAAAGTATTTTCATTTATATAGCACCTTTCACGACCTCAGGACATCCCAAAGAGCTTTACAGCCAATGAAATACTTTTGAAGTGTTTTGAAGTCACTGTTGTAATGTAGTAAATAGTTAAGAAATGCCCTCATTGCCACTCTTTTATGCTTTATTTCCAGTAACATACTAATAAACACAGAATAACAGTACTTTGTGTGAAACTAATCAAGCAAATATGGCTGACACTTGCAAACTGCTTGGATAGGTATTTCTACCAATGTATGATAATTGATGCCCATACCCATGTATAGCAATGTAATAGTCGTAAGGTCAAATATTTGAATCATAACAATAGTGTGATATAGTTCACGGTAATTCTGATTGCTTCCCTTGGCACCTTCTTCCACACATCATTCTAAGCACAACAGTTTGTGGAGATCTCCCATGTGATTCACACTCATGACTCTCTGTTTAGTGGTGGGTTGCTCTTTTGACTCCTAGAGTGCATTTATCTGTTTCCTCACACTGTCCACAATGACCTGACTGACCTTGCCAGCAAAGCGAGCCTTTCTCCCTCTGTCAGCACTCCAATCTTCACATTCAACAACAAAAACTTGCATTTATATAACACCTTTAATGTAGTCAAACATCCCAAGGGGCTTCACAGGAGCATTATCAAACAAAGTTTGACACCGAGCCACGTAAGGAAATATTAGGACAGGTGGTCAAAGAGGTAGGTTTTAAGAAACATCTTAAAGGAGGAGAGAGCGACAGAGAGGCCAAGAGGTTTTGGGATGGAATTCCAGAGCTTAGGGACCAGGCAGCTGAAGGTACAGCCACCAATGGTGGAGTGATTAAAATCGGGGATGCGGAAGAGGCCAGAATTGGAGTAGTGCAGAGATCTCGGAGGGCTGTGGAGCTGGAGGAGATTACAGAGATAGGGAGGGGCGATGCCATGGTGAGATTTGGAAACAAGGATGAGAACTTTAAAATCGAGGCGTTGTAGCTGGATTTACACACTTGGGGTAATTTTGACTTTGTGCGAGTCGGCAGCTCGTTCAACACCTCTCCCAATTTTTATTTCCTTTGAAATCAATGGGAGACTGTAGGCAAATGTGGTGGCAATTCTGTACCAGCAATATCCCAGAAACAGCAGTGAGGTGAATAACCAGTTCAGTTGTTTTTGCTGGTGTTGGTTGAGGGAGGACAGTTGGCCACCTCACAAGGACAACTCCCTGCTCTTCTTCGAATAGTCCCAGTTGATCATATGAAACTTTGATTTAACATCAAAGGGAAATTAAACTTCAAAGATACTTAAATATACCTGATGTTCAACAACGATGTTTTCAGATAAAGGAAATGGTTTCCATTATATCTCATGTGTTGGGACTGGGATATCGTCACAAAGTGTAAATATATCAATGCCACATCACTTTGACCATTTCAATTTGCCTGTATCTAATGCTAAGAATTACACTTACAGCAACAAGGGGCGAGGCCTTTGCTTTCAATGTAACTGTTGGCTCGTAATTACTCCTCGCAGCCTGCAGTGAGAACAAACATGGACATAAAGCGCAGGACCTTCAGGGGAATATCACTTGTCACAGCTGTGACAACTGAAGTTAAGAATGAAGGCTTGTTGCTTGTCGCAGTTTGTTTGCCCGCAGATGAATCTGAAAGACGCCAGGACTGGGAACAGTTACAATAAGGGCTCAATAAAATGTATCCAAGTGTGGGATCTGTAAGGACATCTCCACTGCTTCAGATCACATTGATATGTACAAATACACTTCTGCGCAGAGTAAGAATTTCCTCAAATAAATTCCTTTGATATTGAAGGATTCTCCCCAAAGATATTTCATCCAGTGTGTACAAAGAGCAAACAGGACTAACATACAGGGTGTTCCTCCTAAGATTTGCATCTAGCTGTTTTGTGCATTTGGAATTTCTGGCCTACTATTTTTCCTTCGGAGACTTTCTCATGCTAATGGATTTGCTTTTGCTTCCAGCACCTGCTTTACTATCAGAGGGCATTCGACGGAGAGTCTTAGCATTCTGTCACACATGGTCGGCAAGAATGAGACCAACAGCCAGGATGTGACATTACAAAAACTTCAAACTTAATCCTTATTTTTTTTTGCTCCTCCTCCTAATTCTAAATAAGAAAGAAAATAATTGAACTGAACATCAGGTATATTTAAGCTCCTGTGAAGTTTAATTTCCTCATTAACGCATTCCCATAAAATTCCTTATACGTTTGCATAAATTTCCATTTACGTGGGTAATGACTTTGTTAAAATAATACTCAAAAGAATTTTGCATAAATGAATTAATGAGCACGACCAGAGAAAACCAATGCCGTGGACAATTCCAGAACTGGTATGCAATCCAACTATAGTTTAACAGGCTTAAACTATTATTCCATACCCGAGGAAATAAAAATGATTTGCTCCAGCATACAATTTTAGCATATATTTGTATGAATTAGAATTTTTTACTTTAAACTTATGCATTCAACCTATATATTTTATATCTGCGTGTGTTTTTAAATACTGCATCCCCCCGCGCCCCAACGGTACAATGGATTATAATCTAAGGCCGAGATTTTCCGGGGGGTCAGTGGGTGCGATCGGTGGCGGGTCTGGTGGGAAATTGTTTATTTCCCCAGTGGGTCAGGACCCTGCTGTGAACCCGCCACCACGCGCCTTTCCCCGATGTCGGGTCAGTCAGTGCTGAGCAGACCTGACACACAGTGGCGGGGGAGCCAATTCAGGTAATTCTGACCTTGTTTAGAAATCATTAAGAATACATTTGAGCTCAACTTTTGATTTTACGTGCTCGCCCACGGGGTCCTCGCTGCTCGTGAACCACGTCTGTCAAGCTGAGGTGGGAGCTCGGTGGCCATTGAATCAGCTGTTGAGTTGACAGTTTCAAATGTAAAGTAAAAGCTCCCACCTTACAGCGATATCTTCCCTCAGCCACAAGCTGTTCCTCACTGCATTTCCACAACAGGTTCAGCATGCTGCAAGTCTTTACACAAGTCTCCATCCAGTCTGACCTCATTACCTCTCTCACCATTGACAGATCGCTTCTGTCATCTCTACTTCACCTGCCATCTATTCTATCAGCATGGGTGCCCTTTATACTCTCCCACCTTGGTCCTCAGAATCCCACCACGATAAGCACCAACACCAGCAGCTCCAGGAACACCAGCAGCACCAACAACAACACCAACCTTCTCCGCAATCAACTGATGCTGCACAGGACAGAGGGCATCAGCACCCAACTACATTGCTGCCCGGGACGCCAGGGATGGCCTCACCATGGCCAGATTTACTTCACTGGACACTGTACACCCTGGCTGCCACATGATGCTCCAGGTTGGAACCACCCCAAACCAACACCATAAAGCATCCCTACAATGCCCAAGCCATTCCTTTCACACTCATTACCATTGCGGGGGGTACCATTATGTCTCACCATTCACTGCAACTCACTAAGCCACCTCCAAAGGTGCACACAAATCTGTCCAAGAAAGCAAGGTGTTGAAAATAAAGGTTTCAATGTTTGACAGCACATTAACAAAAACTTCAAGAGCACCTAATCTAGGTTGACACTCCGGGATAGTAATGAGGAAGTGCTGCACTGTTGGATATGTCATCTTTTGCGAGGGCAGCTCAGACTTTAGTTTAAAACCAAGGTCCTATCTGCCCTCTCAAAGTTTTCACAGTGTCTTGGCCAACGTTTATCCCTCAACAAACATCACCAAAACAAAACAACAGTGTCTGCAATGCAAAATCACTTTGGCACATTCTGCAGATGTGAGAGGCGGTATTGAAATGAAAGTTCTTTCATTACCACCTCAGCCACCTTCCATGTTCTATGTCACAGCCATCTTCCAATGCACAAGCTGAAGGGTCAAGCAAGGAAGGAGGTTCTTACAGGTTTAAATTAAAGTGGGGATGCAGTATGCTTTTACTGCTGGGACATGGATTGCATCCTGCCCGGACTGATGGTGGTAGATCTTGACGTTGTGCGGTTGTGTAAAACGGGTGATAGCGAATCAGCTGCCAATGGAAATAAAAATAAAAATAAAATAAAAATTGGGAGAGATTAAAGATAGAGGTCTTTAAAATTATGAATGGGTTAGACAGGGTAGATGTGGAGAGAAGGTTTCCACTTGTGGGAGAATCGAAAATTAGGGGCCATAAATACAAGATAGCTACTAATAAATCCAATAGGGAAATAAGGAGACATTTCTTTACTCAGAGGTGGTTAGAATGTGGAACTCGCTACCGCAGGAAGTGGTTGAGACAAATAGCTTAAAGGTTTTCAAAAGGAAACTCGAGGAGCACATGAGAGAAAAGGGAATAGAAAGATATGCAGAAAGGCTGAGATGAGGTAGATGGAAAGGGAGGAGACTGGTGTAGAGTATAAACACCAGCACAGGCTAGTTGGGCCAAATGGCCTGTTTCTGCAGTACGTAATGTAAAATGGGCTGCCGAATCACTATCACCCATTTTTACACTAGCGCACAAAGTCAAGATCTACCTCATGGGATGAAAGTTTCCTTTATTTCCTGCCCTTTGTGAAATTAGCTGGACAGTCTCAATTCAGTTCCTAGGGGACATTGGCTCACTCCACAGCATAAAATCTTACTTAGAGTGGTCACTGAATGGAAATGGATAAACTTTAGCATCATACATTAGGAGCAGCTCTTCTTAGTGCAGAGCTGTGCATCATTCTTGAGGCTGAGCAGAGCGAGCTTCACTCTGCATCCAAGGGTGCACTAGTACTCCATCTACAGTTAATGTTCAAGCCAGGCAGTAACTTGCGTATATCATTAAGCCCTGATTCAAACTCTACCAACTAGAAGAGAGCTCTGCACTTGCATGCTCATTGGCATACACAGAAGCATGCAACCGGCTGTTAAATTTTAAATGTATTGAGAGCGCAGGTGGGAACAACTGCATTCTCCAAGCATTTTAATAAGCATTGAGGTGAATTTTAAAAGTGCTTAGGAGATCCATGGGATCCCCTCACTCCTCCCTTTACTGAGCACTTTATAAATGCAGGTTGATATTGCAGTGGACATACAGGGGAAAATACAGTGACAGGCGTCACAAAGCCAGCTTGTTAGCTGCAGTGGCAAAACCGACTTTGCAAGAGTAGGGTATCTTTATCCATTTATATACTAGATATACAGGAGATGAAATTTTCTTTCAGTTTGGTGACCCGTAACCAACAGATATCACAGTTCACCCTAATCCCAGGATCGAGTCTCATTCTTGGCAATGTTTGTTTAGCAAAAACTCAGGAGTTACCTGGAGCCCAGGGTCAGGGTCGCACCTTTGGAAGCCATTTTTGTAGCTATATAATAATTCTGTAACATTCCTCAAACATTTGCAATCTTTAAAATGCAAAACCTTCTTTAAATCTAGACTCATCGGCAAATACAAAGCATATCAATGTGTGACACCTGTGGTATTAAAAAAAGTGTTTACTAGATCACAACTTCTCAGTGTTCCTTTACAATTTATTTTTAAAAATCATATCATTTAATAGGTTACATGCTTGTCATTCATGCACTCAGAACAATTGATATCTGGTTATGCCTCTGTAACCTCCTCCAGCCCTATAATCCTCCGAGATCTCTGTGCTCCTCCAATTCTGGACTCTTGCGCATCCCCGATTTTAATCATTCAACCATTGGTGGCCGTGCCTTCAGTTGCAGAGGCCCTAAGCTCTGAAATTCCCTCCCTAAACCTCTCCGCCTCTCTAGGTCTCCCTCCTCTTTTAAGATGCTCTTTAAAACCTACCTCTGTCTTAATATCTCCTTGTGCGGCTTGGTGTCAAATTTTGTTTGATAATGTTCCCACGTTATATAAATGCATGTCGTTCTTGTTGTTTTTGGTTGCTGTGAAACTACAGTTCCATTCTATGGAGTGCTTGTATGATTTACTTGCAGAAACATTTTTCCACTAAATTTTAATATCTTATTTGTTAAGTGTTATTCATAATTCCAGATGTCAGTCTGATTCACTTTGAAACAATCTCACTTCTGAGTGAGAAAGTGAGGAGTTCAAGCCCCACTCCAGTGCAGTACGGAAGGAGTGCTGCAATGTCAGAGGTACTTTCAAATGAGACATTTAACCAGATGGATGCAAAAGACCCTCATGGCACTATTCAACATATACATAAATGAATTAGCAGACATGCTGGAGCAAAGCGAGTCACCAGGTCTCCGTCTCCTGGATGGAGAAGTGAAGTCCCTGTTCTATGCGGACGACCTGGTTCTGCTGTCTCCCACAGAACAGGGATTACAACAACAACTAGACCTACTCGACAAATACTGCCAAAATTGGGCTCTAACAGTAAATCTAAAGAAAACCAACATCATGATTTTTCAGAAAAGACCCAGATGTCAGGAAAACAAATACCAGTTTACCCTCAGTGATACCACTATAGGACACACTATGAGCTACACCTACCTTGGTCTAACTATTACAGCATCAGGGAGCTTCAGCATAGCAGTGAATGCACTAAAAGAAAAAGCCCGAAGAGCCCTATATGCAATAAAAAGAAAATTCTACAACATCCAAATCCCAATCAAAATCTGGCTCAAAATTTTTGACAGCATAATCCTGCCCATTGCACTGTACGGTAGTGAAGTATGGGGCCCGCTAAATCACCAAAGCTACACTAAATGGGAAAAACACACAATAGAAGCCCTACATGCAGAATTCTGCCGAAGCATCCTTCGCACCCAAAGAAAAACGCCAACAAATGCATGCAGAGCCGAACTAGGCAGATACTCACTGATAATAAACATCCAAAAACGAGCACTAAACTTCCTAAATCACCTCAAATCTAGCTCCCCAGACACCCTTCATTTCAAAGCCTTTCAGACCCAAGAGCTAAACCCAGAAAAGAGTCCCCTGAGTCAGCTGCTACGGAAACTAAGTACTCAGCCGGACCCTGACCAGCCCCAGACCAACACAGCCGTCCAAACACCAATCCGAGTGAACCAAATCATTAAAAAATGCAAAGAAACCTACCTGGAACATTGGAACAAAATAACCGAAAGCCAAAGCAGATTAGAATGTTACCGGGCCCTAAAAAGAGAATATAAACTGGCAGACTACCTCACGACCATCAGAGACACAAAACAGAGACAGACCCTCACCAGGTACAGACTAAGCGACCACCAACTGGAAATTGAAAAAGGCAGATACAAGAAATCCTGGCAGCCTAGAGAGAATAGAATATGCGATCAATGTCTGGCTGGCGAGGTTGAAACAGAAATGCATTTCCTCCTAAAATGCGAAAAATTCAACACATCAAGAAACATATTATTCAACAAGCTAAGCCAAACAACCCCAGATTTCAAGGAATTGGATGATCTGTCAAAATTGAGATTAGTCCTAGGAGAAGGAGACAGACCATACCTTGGGGCTAAATATGTAACAACATGTCACAACCTGAGGACTGTTTAAAAGTAAGACTGTTTAAAATTAATATTGAACGTACCAAATTAAGTAGAAAGACTGTTTAAAATTAATATTGTTTAAAAGTAATATTGTATATACCCAACAAATGTCAAATCGATTGACACCTACAGAATGTTGGAAAACTGTACCTTTTTGCAATGTAAGCTTTGGCAATATGGTTCTCTGTAAACTTTCATGCCAATAAAGCATTTGAACTGAACTGAACTGAACTGAACATAAGAAATAGGAGCAGGAGTAGGCCATTTGGCCCCTCGAGCCTGCTCCGCCATTTAATGAGATCATGGCTGATCTGATCTTGGGCTCAGCTCCATTTCCCTGCCCGCTCCCCATAACCCATCACTCCCTTGTTGTTCAAAAATCTGTCTACCTCCACCTTAAATATATTCACTGACCCAGCCTCCACAGTTCTCCGGGGCAGAGAATTCCACAGATTTTCGACCCTCTGAGAGAAGAAATTCCTCTTCATCTCAGTTTTAAATGGGCGACCACTTATTCTGAAACTATGCCCCCTAGTCCTAGATTTCCCCATGAGGGGGAACATCTTCTCTGCATCTACTTTGTTGAGCCCCCTCAGTATCTTATATGTTTCAATAAGAGCTGGGAATGTGGCAAATATTCATCTCTCAACCAACACCACCGTAAATACATTAACTGGTTGTTTATCTCAGTTGTGACTTGTGCGGCCTTGCAGTGTGCAAATTTGGCTGCCGTGTTTGCCTACATTGCAACAGTGACTACACTACTAAAGTAATTAATTGGCTGTGAAATGCAGCGACATCCTGAGGACATGAAAAAGACACGATAGAAAAGCCAATTCTTTCTAATAGCACAGGTCAGTCTTTCGTGCCATAGTCAGACTACTGGGACCCGTCTGAGGGCACGAGCTGCCCAAAGTGAGCCAGAGCTGCCAATGGTGAATTGCACTGCCACTACGACAAAGCTCTATGGCCATGCCAAATGGAGCTCAGCGCGTGCACACTTAACTAAACCCAGTTACGTTTAAGTTAACAAAGAGCCAACAGTAAGGAAAAAGAAAAGATGAAGCATCAAGTTTAAAGAACGCAGTGAGAGAGTGTACCCAGCTCTTTGGTTTTGAAGGGTGCGAATGGAAACAAAATGGATTTGGATTGGAAAGGCCACCCTGTTAAAGAACTCCCATTTTTATAGCACCATTCACGACCTCAGGGTATACTTTACAGCCAATTAAGTACTTTTGAAGTGTAGTCACTGTTGTAATGTAGGAAACACGGCAACCAATGTGCGCACAGCAAGCTCCCACAAACAGCAGTGTGATAATGACCAGATAATCTATTTTTTAGCTGTTGGTTGAGGGATAAATATTGGCCAGGGCACTGGGAAGAACAACCCTGTTCTTCTTCAAAATAATGCCATGGGATCTTTTACATCCAAATGGGGTCTTAGTTTAACATCTCATCCGAAAGGCGGCACATCCAACAACACAGCGCTCCCTCAGTACTGCACTGGAGTGTCAGCCTAGATTTTGTGCTCATGTCCTTTGGAGTGGGATTCCAATACACAACAGTCTGACTCAGAGGCGAGAATGCTACCAACTGAGCTATGGCTGACACTGTAGGACTAGCAGTTTGTTTGGCATTGACACTGAACGTGGAGTGAATTTGATACCGAGCTGCTCGTGTGACAGTGTGCCAGCTCTGTGTCCGCGCTCATGCATGGACTTCGCAACCCCTGCCCAGTCACTTGCTACGCTGAGAGGTACTACAATGACATTCGGCATCCAGCAAGATTAGTAACTCCTGAGCTCCCTGGGGTTAGGGCCACAGGCAGGCTTCCTCACCAAGGAAATGACGTGATACTTGTGATGCAGGGACACCCTACAGGAACTTCCTGGCTTGGCCGGAGTGTAGCTGTTTGCCTTTGCCCTTCTCGTAACGAGCAGCTCAAGTTGGTGGTGGCTCCGTATATCAGGTGAGCAATTAACATCAGTGTAATGGATAAATCACTCATTTTAAACAAAAGCTGTCTGACTTAGCACCAGGAAGCACTGGCAGCCAATATCTTTCCTGGGCCAGTGTGCAAATGCAAATGATCTCTGACAGCTGGCGGGGATTAAAGAGAAATGTGGATTCTGGCTAACTTTCTCCACTTTCAGTTTCAGGACAGTGAATCTGTATGGAGAGGGGAGGAACCGCCGCCAGGTTTATAAACAACAAAAACAAGCACATGATCTCTGAAATTCTGAAATCAAAGAGTCACGCCCTGGACTGGTTTCGATCGCCTGGGGGCGGGGGGGGGCGGGGGGGGGGTCGGAGGGGAATTTCCCAGACTTTTTCCGGCAAATTGGTCTGGGTTTTTATCAGTTTTTCGCCTCTCCCAGGAGATCATATAGTTTTCGGGTGGGGTGGGGAGTGTATATATTGTGATGCACAAGGTATCATAATTGCGTGGGACAGGCTGGATGGACCAGGAGGGTCTTTTCCTGCCCATCATTGTTCGTATGTTTGTGTATATACAACAACAACTTGTATTTATATAGACGTCATTTGTTCGATTATTAAAGCAGTACCAGATTGCTACACTGGCCAAAAATGATCGTTCCAGCTGTAGTTTTGAATTGTGACCATGTTTCCTAAGTTTTCCTCAGGACCATTATGCTGCAGGTGCTGGTTTAACACGAGTACTTGTGTTAGAGCGGAGTGAGCTGGCAGGACTGGGTTGCACTGCCCTGGATGGAGCTCTGTGCATGATCGCTTCAATGGAAATGCAGAGTTACAGTTGCAACACTGGTTAAACTTTTAAAGTTAGTGCGGTCGGCAATTTAAAAAACATTGTTCTCTCTGCCTCTACTTTTATCGTCTCTTTTGAGGGGGCTTCCTCATGCTGGGTTAGAGTTTCACCATTGGTGTCTGGTTCATGCATGAGCCTAGAAAGTATCAGCAATGTATGCGATCATGGGGATATCACAGCAGAGTCGGATCCTGCTCTCACCTGACATTCACATGTAATGCACTTTCCAGTGAGGATCATTGGTGAGGACTCAGGAGAGTTGGGGGAGGGTGGGAAGGGTGGGTGGGTGATGGTGGGAGGAGGTGTGGATAATATTCTCCCCTCCCCAGCCCAGGCGCACTGAGGTAGTTGTAGGCCCTCCTCCCCTCTCCCCCATAAATTCACACCTGAGAGCAGCTAATTTAGCACAGACTTGGGATTAGGCCTGGGACCTCCTAGGTTCTACGGTTCAGCGACCCATTTTACACCCTCCATAATCTTGAGCTCATCCATTGATGGCCATGCCTTCAGCTGCCTAGGTCTTAAGCTCTGGAATTGCCTCCCTAAACCTCTCCACCTCTTTAGCTCGCTCAACTCCTTTAAGACGTTCCTTAAAACCTTCCTCTTTGACCAAGCTTTTTGGTCACTTATCCTAATATCTTCTTATGTGGCTTGGTGTCAAATTTTGTTTGATAACGTTCCTGTGAAGTGCCTTGGGATGTTTTACTGCTTTAAAGGTGCTATATAAATGCAACTTGTTGTTGTTAATCAGCCAAGTCACTGGGGAGCTCCTCTGTATACTTCTTACTAATATTAAAAGTGCAAAGCCAGTCCACTCAGCTGCATTTTTTACTTGTAGAGTTTGAATAGATAGCTTCACACCAATTGCAATGGTACCACAGCCACTGTGAAGGCCAAGTAATGTGTGAGTGGCGTCTCATGGCGTTCTCACACTGCTGGGATACAATGTTGCATCAGGTTGATGACTATGAGCGCCTGTTATACTATAGCTTTTCACTATGGTATTTTTGCATTGAAAAAGAAAGAAAGAAAGAAAAACTTGCATTTATATAGCGCCTTTCATGGCTGTAGGCCATCCTAAAGCCCTTTACAACCAATGAAGTGCAGTCATGTTGTAATGTAGGAAACATGGCAGCCAATTTGCACACAGCAAGCTCACACAAACAGCAATGTGATAATGACCAGATAATCTGTTTTAGTGATGTTGACTGAGGGATAAATATTGGCCAGGACACCAGGGGGTAACTCCCCTGCTCTTCTTTGAAATAGTGCTGTTATAAATCTCATCATTCATCAAGAAACTACTTGTGAAATAACGCTGGACGGCCAGCTGGTGGCGCCGTCCAAGGAGTATAAATACTCGGGCGTGGACCCAGCTATCAGGGACATTTTGTAAGACAAGGAACTAGTGAAGTACAACTAGACCTCCATGTTCTGAAACAAGTTGATTAAAGCCTTGCTTTATGCTCAAACCAAGTGCTTAGTGAGTTTTATTACGTCAAGTGCCATGGGATCTTTTACATCCACCTGAGAGAGCAGACTCAGGGGGCCTCAGTTTAACGTCTCATCCGAAAGACGGCACCTCCGACACTGCCTCAGTACTGCACTTGAGTGTCAGCTAGATTTTGTGCTCAAGTCTCTGAAGTAGTACTTGAACGCACAACCTCCTGACTCAGAGGCAAGAGCACTACCCACTGAGCCATGGCTGACACAGTTGCATCAGCACAAGAACTGCAGTTCAGTACCACAGACATGAGAAGACATTATTACTTGATGTGTTTGCTGAAGTTGTCCCAAAGAGTACTATAGCACTGGCACAGATGAAGAAGAAGGCTTACCACCACCTTCTCAAGGGCAACTAGGGATGGGCAATACATTTTGTCCTTGCCCATATCCCGAGAACAAATTTAAAAAAGAGTAACTCTGTGCTGGAGGCTCAATATTCACTAGTTTACTGACTTGGTGCAACTGGGCTCTAGCAACAGGATGGCTGGAGCTGGCTCTGCCTCCAGAACCACCTTCCTAAAAGAGCACTGCCATCAGTCTTAATGACGTCAAATAAGAGCTTCTGCTACCAGCACTGGCACACTATGTTAGAACTACAGCAAAGTTACATTTTACATAGTATTTACAGCACACAAGCAGGCCATTTGGCCCAACAGATCTATGATGGTATTTATGCTCCACATGAGCCTCTTACATGGTGGATGCTAAGAGGATGTCTCCCCTAGTGGGGGCATCTAGAACTAGGGCTCATAGTTTCAGAATAAGGTGTCGCCCATTTAAGACGGAGATGAGGAGGAATTTCTTCTCTCAGAGGGTCGTGAATCTTTGGAATTCTCTACCCCAGAGAGCTGTGGAGGCGGAGTCATTGAATATATTCAAGGCGGAGATTGACAGACATTTGAACTACAAGGGAGTCAAGGGGTATGGGGAGAGAGCGGGAAAGTGGTGTTGAGGACAAGATTGGATCAGCCATGATTTTATTGAATGGCGGAACAGGCTCAAGAGGACGATTGCCCTACTCCTGCTCCTGTTTCTTATGTTCTTACTTTATCTCACCCTATCAGCATATTCTTCTATTCCTTTCTCCCTAATGTACTTGTCTAGCTTCCCCATCGATGCTATTCACCTCAACCACTCCCTGTGGTAGCGAGTTCCACATTCTAACCACTCTCTGGGTAAAGAAGTTTCTCCTGAATTCTCTATTGGATTTATTAGTGACTATCTTATATTTATGGCCCTCAGTTTTGGACTCCCCCACAAGTGGAAACATTGGAGGAGAAATTCAGTACATTTGCGCCTCTTGTTAGCGCCTCCAGGGGTGCTAACGGGACGCTACGGGCTTTGCGATCAGCACGGCGCAAGTACCGACGCCCGCAAAATTGAGGTGGAGGTTTGCGGCAGCTGTAACCACTAGCGCCACAATCTCCTGCGCCCCGAGATCATCACGTCATTGCCGTGCGCAGCGCCCAGGTAGCGCCCCAGATCCGAACTTTTCTCCCGCCCCCTGCAGCATTGCCGAGCGACAACACCGATAGCTGCAGGAGGCATTGTTCGGGAGGCCGGGCACTTTGGGGGCGTAAATTAAAGGGGATGTTGGCGCGGGTAGGAGAAACATTTTAACAACATTGCAATTGATTTTTTTCGATTGCTCCTGGGTTGCGATCGATCAGCCCAGCACTCTGCTGGAGCGCATGGGGCTGATTGGGCCCGATCACAGCTGCCGTCGGGGACCAGCTAACTGGTCCCAATGCAGAGTCTGCAGCGATGGCCCTTCCCTTTAAGGGAGGGAAGGAGGCCTAGAAATTGAGTTTTGGCGCTGCCAGGGCTTTAGCGCCGGAAGTTAGTGCCGGAGCTAAGTCGCGCTGGTCGGGCCCAAAATTCACTGGTTCTGCACCCAAATGGCTGCCGGCGCTGCTGAAAGCTGTTAGCGCCTGAAAACTGGTGCTATGCGCTGAATTTCGGCGCTATTCCGGCGCTGCGGCGCCCGCTGCGGTGCGGCAGGTTCGGGAAGTGCAGGCCTCCTCCTTCCCTTAAGGAGGAGCTGCCTGCACCCGGCCGCGGCCCGCGATAATCTTATTAAAAATGAGCCCGGCACCTCGGACAAGTGCCGGGCTTGCTTCTGTTCCGGGGGGGGGGGGGGGAGGTCCGGGGAGGGAGCTGCGGCCAGGCGGGCGGCGGGAAAGCGGCCGGCCGCCGCGGGGCCTTTAATGCGCCGGCGCAAACTTGTGCAAGGCACCTCTGCCAGAACGTTGCTTGCGGCTGCCACGGGCGAGGCGGCCGCAAGTCAATTTCGGCGCTGGGGCCCGTCACCACGGCAACCGGGACGCTGCGCACACCGATGACGTCATCGGTGCCGGCGCAGCGCTACCGGTCTACTGCGGCGGAAGGGCCCCAGGCAATTTAGGCGCCGGCGCCAATTGCAGCGCTAGGCCCTCTAGCGCCGCAAAATCGGCGCTAAGGGCACTGAATTTCTAGGCCGGAGTCTCGTATCTCGGCAGCGCTGCACCACTACCACCCCGCCTGCGTCCTTTAGCGCCCCAGGAAGGAGGTGCAGCGCTTGATTTAGTGCTCAACTTCCTTCCTGGAGCGCAAACACTGAATTTTGCAAAAGCTGGGAAAATAAGTTTCCCAGCTTTCAAAAGTTGCCGCCCCCAAAACGGGGCGATAATGAATTTCTCCCCCATCTTCTCTAAATCATAAGCATCAACCTGTTTGGAAATCCTCATGTAACCACCCGGTTCAAAGATGAGGCCAAAGGGTGCAAATATTGACAAGTGTTACTAATACTTTAACTCATGCGATGGAGAGTAATTAAGGTAGAACACCCTAAAAACAATTAAAGTTCCCAATACACCGGCTTGGGAGCAATACCTCGCAAATGGCCTAAAACCTTCATAGACAATCAGGCTGTGTAAGTCATATCATTACAACATAGTTCCGACAGGCTTAAATCTGTAATGCCAGTCGCAAAGGGCAAGGATTGTTTGATGAGCTAAAACAGAAGGAAATGGTGGAATTGGTACACAATGAAAAAGGAAGTCACAGCAAGTTCTGGTGTAGAATTTGACTGGGTTGGAAATAAAGCACAAAAATCATAAATCCTGGTGTTACAAATTTTGTTTCATTTGATTGGTTGTTTAGTGATGGTTCCTTTGTATTAGATGCTATTGGCTAATGCTCCCCACATAATTTTGTCCGCAGCTCCGAATCGCTACACAGGTGAAGGCATTGTGCATACGCTGCCACCTTGTGGCACCACATGGGACACACAGAAAGAAGCCAACAAAAAGGTGAAAAACGGAAAGTCAACATAAATAAAATTGAATATGGTTTACAGTATTGAATAAGTAATCAAAAGTTGTGCACAGCTTTAACAAACATCACATATTTCCACTATATAAAATATATATATATATATAATTAGCACATTTAAAAAAAATTGGTGATGCATTGCCTTTTGACTATTAATCCTGTATTAGGCACAGGGTGTGTGCTATTTTCTGTAACTTGCAACGAATAAATTGCAGAAGCAGAACTGCGAAAATCACATGCTGCATAACACTTCAGTTGAAAGTACCTGGTGCAATAACAGCTCAGAATAACCAGCCTCCAACCAACATAAAGTATATTCTGTCAAACTCTGTCTGAATACAGTCCTTGTGAATCACCTTGGGATGTTTTACTCGGTTTAAAGGCGTTATATAAAAGTGAGTTGTGTTCTTGGCGTATATAATGCAGAATAGCACGTTAGGAGTGTGTTGCAAGATTCATATGATATTGATAAACCACCTGAACATTTGAAGCCCTTACTGTGGCCTAAATGTTATTATATATGTCCTGTGACAGTCAGCCATCGAACAAAAATCACCATCAAAATGAACCTGCTGGTACTGGAGTATCACATCACCATACCCCAAATTACCCCTTCTGTTGAAAGATAATCTAAATATCTAATAACTATACATCATATCCATAGATCATTTGAAAATGTTGTATATAAATTAAGCCGTATAAGGGATGATTTCAATGAAATAAAAATTAGGTGTGCTCCCGAGCAGTTAACGTGAAAAGAACCCCCATATAATCAAAATAAATCTACGAGCAATCAGGCAGGTGATACAGTTTTATCTACCTGACACCTTTTAAAAGTTTAATTTGCAATAACTTAATAAATGAATTGATTGCGGGAAGCGGCAGCCCGGCCGTTAAAATCGGGCGGCTCGGAGGTCACAAGGTCAGTGAATCGGAGGGTGCGGGGAGGGGAATCACGGTCGGGGGAAGGGGCTGATGAAGCTCAGGGCAAATGAGGCTCAAGGTTTCCTTGTGGGGCCCGGAGGAGCACTCCTACTCATAACTATTGCCACGATGCATAGTCATAGTGTGATCTTTCACTGAAAGAATGGATTCCTTTTAAAAATCATCGCAATTAACGTTAAGTCTGAAAAGCTACAATGTAAAAGGCTTCATATTATCTGAGGTAAATAGGTATGGCTCCTCAGGCAGGAGGCTTGACCCTTTCATGCACTGTGCCACAGCCAAGCCTTTCTCCTGTAAACCCACATTTTGTTGGGATTTTTTGCTTCTGAATTCAAGTTCTGGTCTCCATATTATTAAAAGGATATAGAGGCATTTGTTGTGTATACCTTTAAGGAAATAACTGGTCTTAGACTGCAGTACCAGCAGTGACCACCCCTGTATAAAAGGCCCTAGCAGGCTTCTGTAGTTTCAGTTTCAGCTGCCTCTTGTTCAGTAAAGTACCTGTTAAACTGTTCTCCCGAAGTCCGTGTATTATTGAGGCGCGTACTTTACAGTGGCGACGAGTAAGTTCGAACTCGCCTGCAGTGTGGCATCATCTCACGGGGATCTCGCCTGAAAGGAAGGTCCTGGAAGGTCGTAGTCTGAGCAACGGGCGTCGACCGAGGGCAACCGCCCAAAGAATCCATTGGTGTTTGGAGAATTGCGGGAGAGACTATGGTTCCAGCGAATCATGCTGGTAGCAGGTAGCGCGCTGACCCTTCCGGACTGCGGTGGGCTCAAGCTCGATCGAGTGGCTCTACAAATCGGGCCACGCAGCGTCACCGGGAAAAGAAAACAAGAGAGAGAGGGTGGAGCGCACAGGGCGCGGTCGGTGCTCGAGAACAGGACAGCGGAGAGAAACTAAACGGGGGGAAGGAAAGCGAGACGCGCCAAAGCTGCGGGTCGCCGCCATTACCCCGTAGAACGCTAGGAGCAGCGTGGCAGTAAGGGGAAGAAGCAAAAGCGCGGGAGGTGCCATTTTATTCCATTGGGGAAGAAGCAAAAGCACGGGAGGCGCCATTTTAAATCGCCCAAGATGCCGAAAAGTGGCAGTATCACTGCTTTTGACAACGAGGTAGAAGACTGGACCATGTATGTGGAAAGAATTGAAGTGTACTGCAAGGCAAATGAGGTGGCTGATGGAAAGAGGGCGCTGGTAGTATTAAATCTGATGGGTGCGAGTACGTACGGCCTATTGCGGAATTTAATTACCCCAGCTAAACCAATGGAGAAAAGTTTTGAGGAGATTGTTCATATCTTACAGGAACACCTAAGCCCTACACCACTGCTGATAGCAGAAAGATTCAAGTTCCATAAAAGAAACCAGCACAAAGATGAGAGCAATGCTGACTATCTTATGGAACTACGCAAGTTATCGAAGCACTGCCAGTTCGGAGCAGGACTGGCAGACACCTTGCGGGATAAGTTTGTCTGCGGGCTCCAGAGTGAAGGAACCCAGAAACGACTACTTTCAAAAAAGGACCTGACGCTAGAACAGGCTTTCAGCGTGGCAGTATCCTACGAAGCAGCAGCATGGGGAGCTGCGGAAATACAACAGAAACCACAAGAATACAGCGCTAACGAAATGGCGTATGGAGCCGAAAAGTGCTATCGCTGCGGCAGAACAACCCATGAGCAGAAGGACTGCTGGTTTAAAGACAAAGTATGCAGGCAATGCGGAAAAATGGGACATATAGCAAGAGTCTGCAGGTCGGGAAAGAAGACCAACACGACAAGAACTACTAAGGAACAGTACAGGAAAGTAAAGAAACTGACAGATAGTAGTTCAGAAGATCAGGAGAGTGATAAGGACTCCAGGAGCAGGCGACTAAGTTGTTTAAAATTACACAACGTGATCGCAAAAGAAGATCACCGAGCCATTTGGGTCACCCTCATGATAGCAGGGTCCCCAGTGAAGATGGAATTGGACACAGGATCAGCCCTAACTGTCATGAATCAATGAGACTATGAGCGGCTATTCTCACACATACCCTTGAAGGACACGTCCATTGTATTGAAGACATACACGGGGCAAAAGGTCTACCCCAGAGGAAAAATAAGGGTGCCAGTTGAATATAACGGAAAGGAAACACAGAAACTATACATGTATATACTACGAGATGGAGGACCACCATTATTGGGACGTGAATGGATCCGAAGAATACAATTAGATTGGCATTCCATTCTGGCACTAACTGTGACTGAAAAAAAGATGATGACGTCGCACCTGGACGTCTGTCACAAATTCTACCTGACGCGGAAGAGGTGTTCCAACAAGGACTTGGGACTCTAAAAGGAGTAAAGGCAACCATAACGATTGAGGATAACGCAACCCCAAAATCTTTCAAGGCCAGACCGGTGCCATACGCGATACGCCCAGCTGTGGAAGCTGAACTGTAGAGTCTGGAGCGTTTGGGGGTGCTGTCTAAGGTGGACTGGAGCGAGTGGGCCACACCCATCGTTCCTGTAATGAAGAAAGCATTGAGCAGCACACCTGGGGAGCCAAGGAAGGTTCGCGTCTGTGGGGACTTCAAGGTGACTGTGAACCCAGTCCTGCACACAGTACAGTATCCGCTTCCGCGATAGAAGATATTTTCGCCTCACTATCTGGAGGGAAATGTTTTACAAAGATTGACCTGGCTCAAGCGTATCTACAAATGGAGGTGGAAGAAGCATCTAGGAAATACCTCACGATAAACACTCACAAAGGCCTTTACCAGTACAATCGACTGGTATTTGTGGTAGCATCAGCCCTGGCTATGTGGCAGAGGGCAATGGAACAAGTCCTGCAAGGGATCCCGGGGACCCAGTGTTATTTGGACGACATCCTGGTTACGGGCGAAAATGACAATGAACACCTTGCCAACCTGGAACAGGTGCTCACGAGATAACAGGAATATGGGCTACGAGCCAACCGTCCCAAATGCGAGTTCTTCAGGAGACAAATCTCGTATTGTGGCCACATGATTGATGAGGAAGGGTTGCATAAGTCGCCGGACAAGATTGAGGCTATAGTCAAGGCTCCAGCACCAGAAAATGTGTTGCAACTGAGGTTGTTCCTCAGGTTGGTGAACTACTACCATAAGTTATTGCAGAATTTATCTCCAATTCTGCACCCACTGAACGCCCTCCTTCAAACTGGTGTAACATGGAAATGGAGTGATGAGTGTAAGCGAGCCTTTCATGAATGTAAATGCCAAATCACTTCAAAAGAAGTATTGGCCCACTACAACCCAACACTACCGATTCGGTTGGCATGCGATGCGTCACCTTACGGCATTGGAGCGGTGCTGTCACACAAATTCCGTGATGGTTCAGAGAGGCCAATAGCCTTTGCATCGCGCTCGCTAACCTCAGCCGAGTGTAACTACGCCCAGATTGACGGGGAGGCCCTCAGCCTGGTGTGCGGGGTGAAGAAGTTCAATCACTATCTGCACGGGCAGAAATTCACCCTACTGACTGATCATCAACCCCTGGTCTCAATTTTTAACCCAAAGAAGGGTGTTCTGGTGATGACGGCGCAACGGCTGCAAAGATGGTCACTTTTTCTAGGGGCACATCAGTATGACATAGAGTACAAAGGTATGAAACAACATGGAAACGCTGATGGGCTGTCGCGCCTACCGTTGCCTACGGCGGAAGAAGCACCTGCAGTGGACCCGGTGGAGATATTCCATGCGACCATAGTCGAATGTTTGCCTGTTACAAACGCAAGTATTGAGAAGGAAACCCGAAATGACCTGACACACACTCGGGTCTATGATTTGATGGTGAAGGGATGGCCAGCGTATGGCGACTCACTGTTGCCAGCATTCTCGCCAAGGAGGGAACAGCTGTCAGTGTGCCGGGGAACCTTGATGTGTGGATCCCGAGTGGTAATTCCACCCAAGTTGAGAGATAGAGTACTCAATGAGCTTCATGAGGGTCATCTGGGAGGGGTAAAAATGAAGAGCCTAGCCAGGGCATTTGTGTGGTGGCCGGGAATCGATAAAGAAATCGAGGATATGACCAAGAGATGCACAGGATGCCAGAAGGTCCAAAACGCTCCACCACAGGCCCCGCTACATCCATGGGAGTGGCCCTCATCTCCATGGCAACGGGTACACATTGATTTCGCTGGTCCATTTATGGACTCAATGTTTCTAATCGCTGTGGACGCCCATTCGAAATGGCCAGAGGTCATTAAAATGTCCTCCACCACCACAGAGAAAACTATTG
The DNA here is from genome assembly GCF_052327205.1 of Somniosus microcephalus. NCBI lineage: Eukaryota > Metazoa > Chordata > Chondrichthyes > Squaliformes > Somniosidae > Somniosus > Somniosus microcephalus. Next base: position 150,860,268 of record NC_140989.1, on the reverse strand, counting down.
CAGTCCTAAGGACCATCTTCGCCTGGAATGGGTTGCCAGAACAGATCTGTTCCGACAATGGCCCACAGTTTGTGTCTGAGGATTTCCGGAGGTTCCTGAAGAATAATGGGGTGAAACATTACACATCTGCCCCATATCATCCAGCCACAAAAGAATTGGCTGAGAGGTTTGTTCAGACCTTTAAAAAGGCCATAAAGGCAATGTATAATGATGACATACCATTGCAACACAAGGTGGATAACTTCCTGTTTGCTTACGACACATGCAGTAACCAACCAAACTCCAGCCGTACTGTTTTTCAACCGGAGACTAAGATGTCGCTTGGATTTGCTCAAACCAAACATAAGATGAGATGTTGAGGATAAGCAGTTCCAGCACATAAATGAGAAGCCAACCAGGAGCTTCAAGATAGGGCAACCAGTCTTGGCCCGCGATTACCGAACAGAAAAATGGCAGCCAGGCACGATATGTACACAGCAGGGACCACTAATGTACACAGTGGACGTTGGAGAGAGCATCGTGAGACGCCATGCTGACCAGATTCTAGAGTCACAGGAACAAGCCAAACCTGTACCACAAGCATGTGCACCTGGTAATGAGCCCGAAGTACAGATTGCGTCTACCTCAGAAGCAGGGGTATTGGAAGCTGACGAACCAACCAATGACAATGAGCCAGAATTGACTCCACCGCCAGAACAGGATACTCGAGAAAGGCGCTATCCAGTCCGGATCAGGAAGCCTCCTCAAAGACTGAACTTATAAATGACTATTTCAGTTGATGTATATATTACTGAGAAAATTGTAATTGTAATTAGTTATTATTTAGTTGTTAAATGAATGTTAAGTACTGTTTATCTAAAAGGGGAGGAATTGTTGTGTATGTACCTTTAAGGGAATAACTGGTCTTAGACTGCAGTACCGGCAGTGACCACCCCTGTATAAAAGGCCCTAGCAGGCTTCTGTAGTTTCAGTTTCAAGCTGCCTCTTGTTCAGTCAAGTACCTGTTAAACTGCTCTCCCGAAGTCCGTGTATTATTGAGGCGTGGACTTTACAGCATTGGCGTAGGTACATATAAGATTCACAAGGAATGATACCACAACTGAGAGGACATGCTTATCAGGAAAGGCTGAACAGGCTGGGGCATTTTTCTCTAGAAAAGAGAAGGCTGAAGGGTGACCTGATAGAGGTCTTTAAGGTAATGAAAGGTTTTAATAAGGTAGATGTAAAAAATGTTTCCACTTGTGAGGGAGTCGAGAACTAGAGATCATAAATGCAAAATAGTCACTGATAAATCCAATAGGGAATTCACGAGAAACTTATTTACACTAAGGGTGGTAAGAATGTGGAACTCACTACCACAGGGAGTAGTTGAGGTGAATAGCATGGATGCATTTAAGGGGAAGCTAGATAAGCACATGAGGGAAAGGAATAGAAGGATATACTGATAGGGTTAGATGAAGAGGAGTGGCAGGAGGCTTGTGTGGAGCATAAAGCTGGCATAGACCAGTTGGGTCAAATGGCCTGCTTCTATGCTGTAGACTTGATGTAACTCGATGAATTGAGCCTGAATTCAAAGAGGAAGGTTGTAGCAAATGGTTAAGATTCCATTTTCCTTTAAGCCTCTGATAAACCTTTTGGAGCAATGCACAGGTCACCAAATCAACAACGCTTCAACTCTCTCAATCTATAGAGCTCTGGTAAAAGTGCCTGGGGCAGACCTTCCACATGGGACTGCCTGATCTCCTGCCATAACTTCGGCAGAAGATCGGTGGAAACCCTGGAGAAAGGGCATAAATTTCACCCGGATTTCCCCTGACCTCCCACCGAACTTACGGTGAGAGATCAGTAGACCGTCCCCATGTGAAAATTACTGGCTCCTGACTGCAAAGGAAAGTCATGCGGTGAAGGGAGGCTTGCTGTCATCCCTAAGACCCACCCTGTTTTTATTTATGACACCCATATTTAAATGCAAATAATGGGCTCTCCGTTTGAATTCAGCTGCAACAATCCACACAAGGCATAGGTTTATAGGACAGAGGGTGTATGTGGCAGTCAGCTTGTGAAATCCAACAAGTGGAGTGCATCCTGCAGCCCGAGGAAGAGCAGCTCTTCAAAATGAAGAAGAGGTTCTCTTTGATATTGTATGGTTGCAGATTCAATATAAATCAGAATGAAAGAGAGTCTCTGATGACATAAAATTAATCTTTGTTTTTGCCAGTTGAGGCAAGGATCTGTTCATTTCTAATACATTCAAACTATTTTCTGACATTACAAGTGACGACACCTCATAAAGCACTTCATTGGCTGTGAAGCGCTATGGGACATCCTGAGCTCCTAAGGTTGCTATAGAAATGCAAGTTCTTTCTTGCTTTCACTTGGCAGTGAGTACTTTTTCACCAGTTTTTCTCTCCTGCCCCCATTAAAGATCAGTGACAGTGAGCGTGATGACTTTGGGGGATTAAATAAGACAAAAGCATGGGATCGATTGGCCTGCTGAAGAGCAATGTACCCAAAGCCTGTTTGTGGGCTGTCCAGGTGCAGGGGGGCCTGAATTTCCTGTCCCTACTCATTAACAGACCTGGGCACACCTACAGCTCAGGCCACCCTCTGGTAGGGTCTTTCAATGGGAACAGGAGGAAGAGAGTCAAATGCAGCTACAGGTCTTAGAGGCCTGAATTCATGTCTATCAGGGCCCTCTGGTTGCTGGCGGAGAGCAGGAGCCAGAAGGCCCCAAGGTTTGAAGATCTACAGGGTAAGGTGAACAAATGTTTAACATTACCTTTGGGTTCTATTCCGCTTGACGCCGGCTCCCTCAGACCAGAGGGTCTGAGGGCAGTTCCCAATGCAGGCCCACCATTAGCTTCTTGCGGCGTCCCTGCATCTGGGTGTTCCCAGGTTGCATTAACAGATAAGTGGGATGGAAGGGCAGGAACACACCCTCCTGCCTCATTTTATATCACTGTGTTGGGCCTGAGCTTATTGTAGGTGCAGATCTCACTCCACCCCTCAGAGGAAGCCCCAGGAATTCTGAAACACCAGGAAGAAATATAAAAGGTTAAGGGGTGATTTGATTGAGGTTTTTAGGATTTTGAAAGGAATTGATAGGGTAGATAAAGAAAAATGTTTTCTGCTGGTGGGGGAGTCTAGGACAAGGGGACATAACCTTAAAATCAGAGTCAGGCCATTCAGGAGAGAAGTTAGGAAACACTTCGTCACGCAAAGGGTGGTAGAAGGGTGGAACTCTCTCCCACAAAAAGCAGTAGATGCTAGCTCAATTAATAATTTAAAATCTAAGATCGAGAGATATTTACTAGCCAGGGGTATAACAGGATATGGAGCTATGGTGGGTGGATGGAGTTAGGATACAGATCAGCCTTGACCTCATTGAATGGTGGGACAGACTCGCGGGGCTGAATGACATACTCCTGTTCCCATGTTCCTAAAGCGATGGAGACCCAGCAAAATGGGTTTTGTGCTCAGGCAATGGCGTTCTCCAGCAGCAAAGGTCAAGGAAATCAGCTCCCCATACCATTCAAGTAGATAGTGATGGACAAGAGCTCCATAATGAATGGGAGGGAATGTCTGATTGTTGGGCTGATGTTTATACTAGAACACTGAAAGATACACTGTTGTGCACAAAAAAACCAGTACTCGGTTTCTCCATCTCCATGTCAGTTCTTCTCACAGTCACAATCATCACAGGTGGTTCTGAGTGTTAAATTTGAGAAGTTGTGCCAGGGATACTGCCAAGAATGTAGGTAATGCAACTGCATAGAACAGGGATAGTTCAGTGTGACGAGAGAGCCTTAGCACTCCCAATCTTAGAAGATGTGTAGGACTGCCCCACACTCTGCTCAGATTGACCACATCTGTAAATGTCCATCCAGGATGGCACCATTTGGCAAATTATGTCTGTGCTGGTGCTTTAACTGGAGCTAACTACTCTAATCTCATTTCCCTACCCTCTTTCTATATCCTTCCTTTTCAAAAACTTAGTCAATTCCCTTTTCAATGATGTTATAGCCTTCACCTCAATAGTTACTTGTGGTAAAACATTCCAGGTTCTAATCACCTTTGGTGTAAACTATTTTATTTCTAACTTCTCCTTCATTCTTCTAGTGACAATTGTGAGTTCATACCACCTGGTTATCAACTCACTAACCAGCAAAACAGATTATCTGGTAATTTTTCTTATGGTTGTCATTATTTGCAACACCAAATTTCTGATTGGTGCCCTTGGAGGACAAGACCAGATTTCTGATTGATCCCCTTGGAGGACAAGATACACCCAATGGTTTATCTGGAATGTGTAATTTGATCCTGCCTGCTGGAGTAATCAAGATCTTTGCAATGTGTAATTTGATCCATTCATTGTGACAGCCAGGCTCCATAGATCACAGTGCTAACACTACTGCTTTCAGAGAACAGACAGGGCTCACCCTCCCAGGTTAGGAGCATTCAGTGCTCACACTGTCAAGTTCAGATAGGAAGGGGTGAGGGCATGGAGGGATTTTAACATGAGGATGAGAATTTTAAAATCAAGGTGTTGATGGACAATATTCCCCATCATTTTTTTTTGGGTGCGCGGTTTCATTAATGGGCTGCGCAGCCCATTCAAAATTTCACACATGCGCAAAATCTCCCATTCAAAAGCCGGTAAGCGGCCTGCATGGAACCTCCAGACAGCTGTGTGGCCGCGCAACTTAGCGGAAACGTTGTCGGTGAAACATGAGCCAATGTAGGTCAACGAGCACAGGGGCGATGGGTGAATGAGGCTTGCTGTGTGCTAGGATACATGCAGCAGAGTTTTGGATGGGCTCAAGTTCATTAAGGATGAAAGATGGGAGGCTGGCCAGGAAAACATTGGAATAGTCGAGTCCGGAAAATAACACACAAATGCAATGTTGTGCACGTTGTAGGACCAACAAAGAATCAATGTTCCCTCTAAGTTTGTTTGGCCCAGCGCGACCGCTTTAAGGGGCTGCGCGGGCCATTCAAAATACCGCGCATACGTGTTTTTTGTATTGAAAAGCCGGCAAGCCAACAGCGTGGGTTCCCTGGAGTGCTGCATGGCTGCGCAACTTACAGGGAACATTACACTGAATTCGCTCTCATCTATTAAAATTAATTTATTTATTGCCTATCACTAGTTGCCCTAGAGAGGGTGGCTGCGAGCTGCTTTCTTGAACCACTGCGGTCTGGGAGGGGGGAAGGGGGGTGATAGGAGAGGGAGAACATGGTGCAGGGGGAAAGGGGGTGGGGGTGGAAGAAAGTGATCCAGGTCTAACAGAGGGTATGAGAATGAGACCTATCTTCTCATCTGGCTCAAGTTCTTGCTCTCAACACCCCCTTTTTTAGACGTGGATCACATTCTTCCCCCCTCCCCATTGTTTTCACTGTGCTCAACCCTCCTTCTCTCCCTGTGTTCCTGTCCGTCTCCCCCGCCAAGATCCCGATTTTCTCCTTCGATCCCCTCTCCTCTCTCCCTTCGATCCCCTCTCCTCTCTCCCATTGATTCCCACTCCTCTACCCCTTCGATTCGCTCTCCTCTATCCCTTTCATCCCCTCTCCTCTCTCCCCCTTCGATCCCCTCTCCTCTCCCCCTTTGATCCCCTCTCCTCTCTCCCTTTGATCTACTCTCCTCTCTCTCCCTTCGATCCCCTCTCATCTCCCCCTTTGATCCCTTCTCCTCTCTGCCTTTGATCCCCTCTCCTCTCACCCTTCGAACCCCTCTCCTCTCCTCTACCCCCTCGATCCCCTCTCCTCTCCCCCTTCGATCCCCTCTCCTCTGTCCCTACGATCCCCTCTCCTCTCTTCCACTTTGATCCCCTCTCCTCTCTTCCCCTTCAATCCCCTCTCCTCTCCCCCTTCGATCCCCTCTCCTCTCCCCCTTCGATCCACTCTCCTCTCTACCCCTTCGACCCCCTCTCCTCTCCCCCCTTCGATCCCCTCCCCTCTCTCCCTTCGATCCCATCTCCTCTCCCCCTTCGATCGCCTCTCCTCTCTACCCCTTCGATCCCCTCTCCTCTCCCCCCTTCGATCCCATGTCCTCTCCCCCTTCGATCCCCTCTCCTCTCCCCCTTCGATCACCTCTCCTCTCCCCCTTCGATCCCCTCTCCTTTTTCTCACTTCGATCCCCTCTCTTCTCCCCCATCGATCCCCTCTCCTCTTACCCTTCGATTTCCTCTCCTCTCCCCCTTTGATCCCCTCTCCTCTCCCCCTTCGATCCCCTCCTCTCCCCCTTCGATCCCCGCCTCTCCCCCTTCGATCCCCTCTCCCCTCTCCCCCTTCGATCCCCTCTCCTCACCCCCTTCGATCCCCTCTCCTCTCCCCCTTCGATCCCCTCTCCTCTCCCGCTTTGATCCTCTCTCCCCTCTCTCCCTTCGATCCCCTCTCCTCTACCTCTTTTATCCCCTCTCCTCTCCCTTTTCGATCCCGTCTCCTCTCTCCTTTCGAACCTCTCTCCTCCCTCTCCCTTCGATCCACTGTCCTCTCCCCCTTCGATCCCCTCTCCTCTCCCGCTTTGATCCCCTCTCCCCTCTCTGCCTTCGATCCCCTCTCCTCTCCCCCTTCGATCCCCTCTCCTCTCTCCCTTCGATCCCCTCTCCCCTCTCTTCCTTCGTTCCCCTCTCCTCTCCCCCATCGATCCCCTCTCCTCTCTCCCTTCGATCCCCTCTCCTCTCCCCCTTCGATCCCCTCTCCTCTCTCACTTTCGATCCCCACTCTCTCCCTTCGATCCTCTCTCCTCTTCCACTTCGATCCCCTCTCCTGTCTCACCCCTCGATCTGCTCTCCTCTGCCCCTTCGATCCCCTCTCCTCTCTCCCCCTTCGATCCCCTCTCCTCTCCCCCTTCGATCCCCTCTCCTCTCTCCCTTCGATCCCCTCTCCTCTCTCACCCTTTGATCCCCTCTCCTCTCTCTCCCTTCGATCCCCTCTCCTCTCTCCCCCTTCCATCCCCTCTCCTCTCTCCCCCCTTCGATCCACTCTCCTGTCTTCCTTCAATCCCCTCCTCTCAGCCCGTTTGATCCCTTCCTCACCCCCTTCGATCCCCTATCCTCTCTCCCTTCGATCCCCTATCCTCTCTCCCTTCGATCCCCTCTCCTCTCCCCCTTCGATCCCCTCTGCTCTCCCCCTTCGATCCCCTCTCCACTCCCCCTTCGATGCCCTCACCTCTCCCCCCTCGATCCCCTCTCCTCTCCCCCT